>NC_050074.1:85118638-85421668 GCF_009764565.3 Dermochelys coriacea | reverse complement strand
CTTTTTGCGAATACAGACTAACATGGCTGATACTCTGAAACCTGATAAAATCAAACCACCCAGACCTATTTTGAAACTTTTGCAGCAGAGGGAAATGAATGTGATTAGTGGGTTTGGCAATTGTGTTGTGTTTTGGAGATACAAGCAGGGCACAACATTTTGCATTCAGGATCCTCCTAAAAGAGTTACCCCTACTCCAGTCCCCGTTGTGTATTCTTCCTCCCCATCACTCTACCGGATATACCATTGACCAGCAGGGTAGTTCAATTTTTGTGCCCCTTCAGTTGTTGGCCACTCAATTATCAATGACATAAGGGAAGTCAGTTATGTGTGGCAGAGTGTTTATGGCAGGGGTGGGCAAACTATTGCCCACGGGCCGGATCCTGCCTGCAAGCCATTTTAAGCCAGTCCGTGAGCTCGTGTTGGGGAGTGGGGTCTGGGGCTTGCCCTGCTCTGGCGCTCCAGCCACGGTGCTGGGTCGGGGGCCACACCACATGGCTTGGCCTTGCTTCGGCGCTCCAGCCAGGGTGCTGGATCGGGGGCCGCACCACGCAGCTCCTGAAAGCTGCGGCATGGCCCCCATTCCAGCTCCTATGCGCTTCAATGGGAGCTGCAGGGGTGGTGCCTGTGGATGGTGCAGCGTGCAGGGCCGCCTGGCCGCACCTCTGTGTAGGAGCAGAGGAGGGACAGGCCACTGCTTCCAGCAGCTGCTTGAGGTAAGCGCTGCTCAGAGCCTGCACCCCTGAGCCTCCCCACACCCCTCACCCCTTGCTTCAGCCCTGATCCCCCTCCTGCTCTCGAGACCCCTTGATCCCAGCCTGAAACATTCTCTGCACCCCAAACATCCCCAGCCCCACCGCAGAGCCCGTACTCCCAGCCGGAACCTGCACCCCTTCCCGCATCCCAGCCCTGATCCCTCTCCTGCACTGTGAACCCCTTGGTCCCAGCCCAGAGCACCCTCCTACACCCCAAACTCCTCATTCCCAGCCCCACCCCAGAGCTCGCACCCCCAACCAGAGCTCACTCCCTCCTGCACCCCAACCCCAATTTTGTGAGCATTTATGGCCTGCCATACAATTTCTGTTCCTATATGTAGCCCACCCCTGGTTTATGATGTGCACTATTGTCCACTAGGAACTGGACTGATAACAGGTTTTTAAGGTGATCTTACTGTTCCTGCTGGTCACTGGCCCACACTTAAGGGGCTTATACAGTAGACAACTAGCTGGATCTGGTCAGTAACTGAGTGCACCCAGAAACTTCTGACAGTGCATGAGGTTTCATCTTATTCTTGGTTCAAGCAGGATGTACAGTAACCATATTTCACTCTGAGGAAGGAGCAGGATCAGACAGTCTCATCCCTGAAACTAAAACTAGCACAGCCTCTTGTCATCTTGATACTACCACAACTTCCTCCTCTTTGGACTCCCATGTCACTCCCTTCCAGACCATACAAAATTCAGCTACTGAGATTTTCTTCCTTGTCCATAACTCTGACTGCTTCTCTCTTCTTCAAATTCCTCTGTTGGCTTCCCATTTTCCATTGTCACATTAAAGCATTGTGTCCCCAATCTATGAGGCCCTTTAGTCTTTTAGGCCTAGATCCACAAAGATATTGGGCTCTTAACTTCCATTGAAATCAGTGTGTATCCCCCCCCTACCCCTTCTCCAGTAGAAGCACTTGTGCCACCATCCAGAAAGGCAGAGTACCAGACATAATCTTTGATTCTGTATTCTGCATGTGCTTAAACAGAGTTGTATTTAGTGGTTAAAATTACTCCTTACACAGTTTTAAAACAAACCGTAAAATCTGAGGATATTGATTTAAGAGGACATAGTCTAAAAAACTGTTGATTTTGTTAATGAAGTTCCTCTCCATCCTGAAAACATTTCCAGTGGTGTACTTATCGAATTATTGTACAATACATTTCCTGAGGAGAAATACCTATGTAGATATCTGAAGTGTGCTTTATGGGGGATGGCCTTACTTTAACTTTCCAACAGGGGTCACTACAGGGCAAACATTCATAGAGATTATAATGCAAAAACTACTATTGCAGGCAAAGGCCTGAATAGAATATTTTTAAATAATATTGCAAGGTAAAGCATTATGTTTTAAATTTATGAACTACAAGTTTTAAGTGGTGTAACAAAAAAGTTTAGAGAAACACTGTCAAGTGTGTTCTATAATTTGTACCTGAAGCAAGTCTGGAAGTATCAGGCACTCTGCTTCAATAACAACTTCAATATTATTAATGGTTTCTGAGTTGTTTTGAGGTTGTGGAATCTATGTAATCCACAATCTGGAAGCCTTAGATTTCTCTCAGAGTAGCAGCCGTGTTATTCTGTATTCGCAAAAAGAAAAGGAGTACTTGTGGCACCTTAGAGACTAACAAATTTATTAGAGCATAAGCTTTCGTGAGCTACAGCTCACTTCATTGGATGCATTTGGTGGAAAATACAGAGGGGAGATGGATATACACACACAGAGAACATGAAACAATGGGTTTTATCATACACACTGTAAGGAGAGTGATCACTTAAGATGAGCCATCACCAGCAGCGGGGGGGGGGGGGGAGGGAGGAAAACCTTTCATGGTGACAAGCAAGGTAGGCTATTTCCAGCAGTTAACGAGAACATCTGAGGAACAGTGGGGGGTGGGGTGGGGTGGGAGAAATAACATGGGGAAATAGTTTTACTTTGTGTAATGACTCATCCATTCCCAGTCTCTATTCAAGCCTAAGTTAATTGTATCCAGTTTGCAAATTAATTCCAATTCCGCAGTCTCTCGTTGGAGTCTGTTTTTGAAGCTTTTTTGTTGAAGGATAGCCACTCTTAGGTCAGTAATCGAGTGACCAGAGAGATTGAAGTGTTCTCCAATTGGTTTTTGAATGTTATAATTCTTGACGTCTGATTTGTGTCCATTTATTCTTTTATGTAGAGACTGTCCAGTTTGACCAATGTACATGGCAGAGGGGCATTGCTGGCACATGATGGCATATATCACATTGGTAGATGCGCAGGTGAATGAGCCTCTGATAGTGTGGCTGATGTGATTAGGTCCTATGATGGTGTCCCTGAATAGATATGTGGGCAGAGTTGGCAATAGGCTTTGTTGCAAGGATAGGTTCCTGGGTTAGTGGTTCTGTTGTGTGGTGTGTGGTTGCTGGTGAGTATTTGCTTCAGATTGGGGGGCTGTCTGTAAGCAAGGACTGGTCTGTCTCCCAAGATATGTGTGAGTGATGGGTCGTCCTTCAGGATGGGTTGTAGATCCTTGATGATGCGTTGGAGAGGTTTTAGTTGGGGGCTGAAGGTGATGGCTAGTGGCGTTCTGTTGTTTTCTTTGTTGGGCCTGTCCTGTAGTAGGTGACTTCTGGGTACTCTTCTGGCTCTGTCAATCTGTTTCTTCACTTCAGCAGGTGGGTATTGTAGTTGTAGGAATGCATGATAGAGATCTTGTAGGTGTTTGTCTCTGTCTGAGGGGTTGGAGCAAACGAGGTTATATCGTAGAGCTTGGCTGTAGACAATGGATTGTGTGGTATGATCTGGATGAAAGCTAGAGGCATGTAGGTAGGAATAGTGGTCAGTAGGTTTCCGATATAGGGTGGTGTTTGTGACCATCGCTTATTAGCACCGTAGTGTCCAGGAAGTGGATCTCTTGTGTGGACTGGTCCAGGATGAGGTTGATGGTGGGATGGAAATTGTTGAAATCCTGGTGGAATTCCTCATGGGCTTTTTTTCCATGGGTCCAGATGATGAATATGTCATCAGTGTAGCGCAAGTAGAGTCCTTGCTTACAGACAGCCCCCCAACCTAAAGCAAATAGTCACCAGCAACCACACACCACACAACAGAACCACTAACCCAGGAACCTATCCTTGCAACAAAGCCCATTGCCAACTCTGCCCACATATCTATTCAGGGGACACCATCAGGGCCTAATCACATCAGCCACACTATCAGAAGCTCGTTCACCTGCGCATCTACCAATGTGATATATGCCATCATGTGCCAGCAATGCCCCTCTGCCATGTACATTGGTCAAACTGGACAGTCGCTACGTAAAAGAATAAATGGACACAAATCAGACGTCAAGAATTATAACATTCAAAAACCAATTGGAGAACACTTCAGTCTCTCCAGTCACTTAATTAAAGACCTGAGGGTGGCTATCCTTCAACAAAAAAGCTTCAAAAACAGACTCCAACGAGAGACTGCGGAATTGGAATTAATTTGCAAACTGGATACAATTAACTTAGGCTTGAATAGAGACTGGGAATGGATGAGTCATTACACCAAGTAAAACTATTTCCCCATGTTATTTCTCCCCCCCCACTGCACCCCCCACTGTTCCTCAGATGTTCTTGTTAACTGCTGGAAATAGCCTACCTTGCTTGTCACCATGAAAGGTTTTCCTCCTTCCCCCCCCCCCCCCCCCCCCCGCTGCTGGTGATGGCTTATCTTAAGTGAGCACTCTCCTTACAGTGTGGTATGATAAACCCATTGTTTCATGTTCTCTGTGTGTGTGTGTGTGTGTGTGTATATCAATCTCTCCTCTGTATTTTCCACCAAATGCATCTGATGAAGTGAGCTGTAGCTCACAAAAGCTTATGCTCAAATAAATTTGTTAATTTCTAAGGTGCCACAAGTACTCCTTTTCTTTTTTTAGATTTCTCTGTAAACATAATGCTGTGCTTGGTCTGTTTTCATGATACATTCTGGCTAATAGAATTGATGGGATCAGCTACCATACTGTCATACAGAGATACTCGTCCCTTTTACAGAGGGCTAAATAGGAGAATGGCAACTTCAGCCTTCAGAGTAGCAGCCGTGTTAGTCTGTATTCGCAAAAAGAAAAGGAGTACTTGTGGCACCTTAGAGACTAACAAATTTATTAGAGCATAAGCTTTCGTGAGCTACAGCTCACTTCATTGAACATCTTGCTTTTCTCCTTTTCCTAAAAGAAATTCCACCACAAATAAGCAAACCCCCAACTACAAAACAATCTTATTGCTCGTGGTGGAAAAAAAATCAAAGTTCACATCACAGCAGGAGTCAAATGAATTTACATCAGCCATATGAATCTGGAACTGCTCATTGTCATCGAATGATGAATATTTTGGAAAGTTCCTGAATGAATGTGGTGCAATTACACATTCTTCCTGTTGTGAAAATGACAGCTTTATGCTAAGGCCATGTCTATACTACCATTTATGTCGGCAAAATGTATGTCGCTCAGGGGTGTGAATATTTCACCGCTCTGAGTGATATAAATTATGCCAGCATAAGCGCTAGTTTGCACAGCACTATGTCAATGTGAGAGCTTCTTCTGTTGGCATAAAGCATCTTTGCCACGTGCTGTAGCAGCGCAGCTGTACTGGTGCAGCTGCAGCGCTGTAAGTGTAGACATGCTCTGCATCAAATGATGAATAGCAGTTTAAGGAAACAGGTGCATGTTGCCCTGAGAAGGAGAAGCCTTTTGGAATGAGACCAAATGTATTATTTTGAAAGAGATACAGTCCTTTCCATTTTTGATAGGGCCCTGACAACCCTATTTACACTTCACCCTTGAGTTTTCATATTGCATCCCCTGTCACTCTGGTGTAGACTCCTTGTGGAATGCTTTAATTCACTTGTTCAAATAGCCAGAGGAATCGTTGAATGGCTCCGTCAGCTGCTAGAAGCTTGGAATGTTGTTAGTTCCAGTTCCTGCTGGTCTTGGGAGTAGAAGATTGGGAATTGAACCCAAATCTGATGCATGGCCATGCAGTGCACTGGGGTTGTCTACAGGTAACTTACAAAAAGAAAAGGAGTACTTGTGGCACCTTAGAGACTAACAAATTTATTAGAGCATAAGCTTTCGTGAGCTACAGCTCACTTCATCGGATGCATTTGGTGGAAAAAACAGAGGAGAGATTTATATACACACACACAGAGAACATGAAACAATGGGTTTATCATACACACTGTAAGGAGAGTGATCACTTAAGATAAGCCATCACCAACAGCAGGGGGGGGAAGGAGGAAAACCTTTCATGGTGACAAGCAGGTAGGCTAATTCCAGCAGTTAACAAGAATATCAGAGGAACAGTAGGGGGTGGGGTGGGAGGGAGAAATACCATGGGGAAATAGTTTTACTTTGTGTAATGACTCATCCATTCCCAGTCTCTATTCAAGCCTAAGTTAATTGTATCCAGTTTGCAAATTAATTCCAATTCAGCAGTCTCTCATTGGAGTCTGTTTTTGAAGCTTTTTTGTTGAAGTATAGCCACTCTTAGGTCTGTGATCGAGTGACCAGAGAGATTGAAGTGTTCTCCAACTGGTTTTTGAATGTTATAATTCTTGACGTCTGATTTGTGTCCATTCATTCTTTTACGTAGAGACTGTCCAGTTTGGCCAATGTACATGGCAGAGGGGCATTGCTGGCATATATCACATTGGTAGATGCGCAGGTGAACGAGCCTCTGATAGTGTGGCTGATGTGATTAGGCCCTATGATGGTATCCCCTGAATAGATATGTGGACAGAGTTGGCAACGGGCTTTGTTGCAAGGATAGGTTCCTGGGTTAGTGGTTCTGTTGTGTGGTGTGTGGTTGCTGGTGAGTATTTGCTTCAGATTGGGGGGCTGTCTGTAAGCAAGGACTGGTCTGTCTCCCAAGATCTGAGAGAGCGATGGCTCGTCCTTCAGGATAGGTTGTAGATCCTTGATGATGCGTTGGAGGGGTTTTAGTTGGGGGCTGAAGGTGATGGCTAGTGGCGTTCTGTTGTTTTCTTTGTTGGGCCTGTCCTGTAGTAGGTGACTTCTGGGTACTCTTCTGGCTCTGTCAATCTGTTTCTTCACTTCAGCAGGTGGGTACTGTAGTTGTAGGAATGCATGATAGAGATCTTGTAGGTGTTTGTCTCTGTCTGAGGGGTTGGAGCAAATGCGGTTATATCGTAGCGCTTGGCTGTAGACAATGGATCGAGTGGTATGATCTGGATGAAAGCTAGAGGCATGTAGGTAGGAATAGCGGTCAGTAGGTTTCCGATATAGGGTGGTGTTTATGTGACCATCGCTTATTAGCACCGTAGTGTCCAGGAAGTGGATCTCTTGTGTGGACTGGTCCAGGCTGAGGTTGATGGTGGGATGGAAATTGTTGAAATCATGGTGGAATTCCTCAAGAGCTTCTTTTCCAGATGATGAAGATGTCATCAATGTAGCGCAAGTAGAGTAGGGGCATTAGGGAACGAGAGCTGAGGAAACGTTGTTCTAAGTCAGCCATAAAAATGTTGGCATACTGTGGGGCCATGCGGGTACCCATCGCAGTGCCGCTGATTTGAAGGTATACATTGTCACCAAATGTGAAATAGTTATGGGTCAGGACAAAGTCACAAAGTTCTGCCACCAGGTTAGCCGTGACAGTATCGGGGATACTGTTCCTGACGGCTTGTAGTACATCTTTGTGTGGAATGTTGGTGTAGAGGGCTTCTACATCCATAGTGGCTAGGATGGTGTTTTTAGGAAGATCACCAATGGACTGTAGTTTCCTCAGGAAATCGGTGGTGTCTCGAAGATAGCTGGGAGTGCTGGTAACGAAGGGCCTGAGGAGGGAGTCTACATAGCCAGACAATCCTGCTGTCAGGGTGCCAATGCCTGAGATGATGGGGCGTCCAGGATTTCCAGGTTTATGGATCTTGGGTAGCAGATAGAATACCCCAGGTCCTGGCTCCAGGGGTGTGTCTGTGCGGATTTGTTCTTGTGCTTTTTCAGGGAGTTTCTTGAGCAAATGCTGTAGTTTCTTTTGGTAACTCTCAGTGGGATCAGAGGGTAATGGCTTGTAGAAAGTGGTGTTGGAGAGCTGCTTAGTAGCCTCTTGTTCATACTCTGACCTATTCATGATGACGACAGCACCTCCTTTGTCAGCCTTTTTGATATTCTTGTTAACTGCTGGAATTAGCCTACCTGCTTGTCACCATGAAAGGTTTTCCTCCTTCCCCCCCCTGCTGTTGGTGATGGCTTATCTTAAGTGATCACTCTCCTTACAGTGTGTATGATAAACCCATTGTTTCATGTTCTCTGTGTGTGTGTATATAAATCTCTCCTCTGTTTTTTTCCACCAAATGCATCCGATGAAGTGAGCTGTAGCTCACGAAAGCTTATGCTCTAATAAATTTGTTAGTCTCTAAGGTGCCACAAGTACTCCTTTTCTTTTTGCGAATACAGACTAACACGGCTGCTACTCTGAAACCTGTGATTATGCAAGGCACTGAATTTAGCCGTATAGAGTGGAAATCTGTCAACTTCATGAAAAAACTCGCACAGATACAGACAGACATCATCTTCCTCTCCAAATGCAAACAGATGGACATCATACCGAAAGGACTGAAGGTAAAAAATCCATTACAATCTACATACCACACAGACTATGCTGACAGCTTGTGCCACACACTCTCAAGGAAACTGCGGAACCACCTGATCAACATCCTCTACAGCAAACAGGGAAAGATTAAGAATGAGCTCTCAAAACTGGATACTCTCATAAAGAACCAACCTTCCACACAAACTTCCTCGTGGCTGGACTTTACAAAAACTAGACAAGCCATTTACAAAACACACTTTGATTCTCTACAAAAGAAAAAGGACACTAAGCTATCTAAACTACTATATGCCACAAGGGGCCACAACAATGGTTCCCATAACCCACCCAGCAATATTGTTAATCTATCCAACTATACTCTTAGCCCAGCGGAAGAATCTGTCCTATCTCGGGGCCTCTCCTTTTGCCCCTCCACCCCCACGAACATGATACAGTTCTGTGGTGACCTAGAATCCTATTTTCGACGTCTCAGACTCAAGGAATATTTCCAACACACCTCTGACCCACAGAGACCTTCCTGCCAACACTACAAAAAGAAGGATTCTAGGTGGACTCCTCCTGAAGGTCGAAACAGCAGCCTGGATTTCTACATAGACTGCTTCCGCCGACGTGCACGAGCTGAAATTGTGGAAAAGCAGCATCGCTTACCCCATAACCTCAGCCATGCAGAACACAGTGCCATCCACAGCCTCAGAAACAACTCTGACATCATAATCAAAAAGGCTGACAAAGGAGGTGCTGTCGTCATCATGAATAGGTCAGAGTATGAACAAGAGGCTACTAAGCAGCTCTCCAACACCACTTTCTACAAGCCATTACCCTCTGATCCCACTGAGAGTTACCAAAAGAAACTACAGCATTTGCTCAAGAAACTCCCTGAAAAAGCACAAGAACAAATCCGCACAGACACACCCCTGGAGCCAGGACCTGGGGTATTCTATCTGCTACCCAAGATCCATAAACCTGGAAATCCTGGACGCCCCATCATCTCAGGCATTGGCACCCTGACAGCAGGATTGTCTGGCTATGTAGACTCCCTCCTCAGGCCCTTCGTTACCAGCACTCCCAGCTATCTTCGAGACACCACCGATTTCCTGAGGAAACTACAGTCCATTGGTGATCTTCCTAAAAACACCATCCTAGCCACTATGGATGTAGAAGCCCTCTACACCAACATTCCACACAAAGATGTACTACAAGCCGTCAGGAACAGTATCCCCGATACTGTCACGGCTAACCTGGTGGCAGAACTTTGTGACTTTGTCCTGACCCATAACTATTTCACATTTGGTGACAATGTATACCTTCAAATCAGCGGCACTGCGATGGGTACCCGCATGGCCCCACAGTATGCCAACATTTTTATGGCTGACTTAGAACAACGTTTCCTCAGCTCTCGTTCCCTAATGCCCCTACTCTACTTGCGCTACATTGATGACATCTTCATCATCTGGACCCATGGAAAAGAAGCTCTTGAGGAATTCCACCATGATTTCAACAATTTCCATCCCACCATCAACCTCAGCCTGGACCAGTCCACACAAGAGATCCACTTCCTGGACACTACGGTGCTAATAAGCGATGGTCACATAAACACCACCCTATATCGGAAACCTACTGACCGCTATTCCTACCTACATGCCTCTAGCTTTCATCCAGATCATACCACTCGATCCATTGTCTACAGCCAAGCGCTACGATATAACCGCATTTGCTCCAACCCCTCAGACAGAGACAAACACCTACAAGATCTCTATCATGCATTCCTACAACTACAGTACCCACCTGCTGAAGTGAAGAAACAGATTGACAGAGCCAGAAGAGTACCCAGAAGTCACCTACTACAGGACAGGCCCAACAAAGAAAACAACAGAACGCCACTAGCCATCACCTTCAGCCCCCAACTAAAACCCCTCCAACGCATCATCAAGGATCTACAACCTATCCTGAAGGACGAGCCATCGCTCTCTCAGATCTTGGGAGACAGACCAGTCCTTGCTTACAGACAGCCCCCCAATCTGAAGCAAATACTCACCAGCAACCACACACCACACAACAGAACCACTAACCCAGGAACCTATCCTTGCAACAAAGCCCGTTGCCAACTCTGTCCACATATCTATTCAGGGGATACCATCATAGGGCCTAATCACATCAGCCACACTATCAGAGGCTCGTTCACCTGCGCATCTACCAATGTGATATATGCCAGCAATGCCCCTCTGCCATGTACATTGGCCAAACTGGACAGTCTCTACGTAAAAGAATGAATGGACACAAATCAGACGTCAAGAATTATAACATTCAAAAACCAGTTGGAGAACACTTCAATCTCTCTGGTCACTCGATCACAGACCTAAGAGTGGCTATACTTCAACAAAAAAGCTTCAAAAACAGACTCCAATGAGAGACTGCTGAATTGGAATTAATTTGCAAACTGGATACAATTAACTTAGGCTTGAATAGAGACTGGGAATGGATGAGTCATTACACAAAGTAAAACTATTTCCCCATGGTATTTCTCCCTCCCACCCCACCCCCTACTGTTCCTCTGATATTCTTGTTAACTGCTGGAATTAGCCTACCTGCTTGTCACCATGAAAGGTTTTCCTCCTTCCCCCCCCTGCTGTTGGTGATGGCTTATCTTAAGTGATCACTCTCCTTACAGTGTGTATGATAAACCCATTGTTTCATGTTCTCTGTGTGTGTGTATATAAATCTCTCCTCTGTTTTTTCCACCAAATGCATCCGATGAAGTGAGCTGTAGCTCACGAAAGCTTATGCTCTAATAAATTTGTTAGTCTCTAAGGTGCCACAAGTACTCCTTTTCTTTTTGCGAATACAGACTAACACGGCTGCTACTCTGAAACCTGTGATTATGCAAGGTAACTTACAGTCAGTCATGCTTCAAATACTCAAATCCACACACTTGTAGCATCCTAGAGCAACTCGTTGTGCATCTCATGCTGGCTGCAGGGAATTATGATTCTTGATTTATTGACTACTGCTCAGTTTCCTTGGAGTTGCTTGCTGCTGCATTTCAGAATAGCAGCCATGTTAGTCTGCATCTTCAAAAAGAAAAGGAGTACTTGTGGCACCTTAGAGACATGCTCAAATAAATTTGTTAGTCGCTAAAGTGCCACAAGTACCCTTTTTCTTTTTGCTGCTGCGTGAGTCTGCTAAAAAGATGTACAAAATCCAGGGACAAGCTGCTCTTGTGGTCTCCAGCAATAAGCTATGTTGTCTGCGTTCTGTTCCTCTAAATTTGGTCTCCTTATTCACTTTCTCCTCTCTTGTTGAGGGATGGTATTGAGGATAAAGAGTTTCTGGGGCTACTGCAGTATTCATAATAAACCATGGAAATAACATGGATGGGTGATGACCAGTCATTATATAGCTGCCTCAGATAACATCATACACATGAATGAATTTCGCTTCTGAAGTTTGTTTTGGCAATGCCCTTGGCGGAATTCTATGCATTATCTATATGTTATCTTGTATAGCATTCAAATCCCTTAAAGGAACATTATCAATATGAAAATCGCATTTCCATCTGAAAATATTGTTCCTACCAGTTCTTGTTATGGGTAACCCTATA
Source organism: Dermochelys coriacea (assembly GCF_009764565.3). NCBI lineage: Eukaryota > Metazoa > Chordata > Testudines > Dermochelyidae > Dermochelys > Dermochelys coriacea. The sequence goes on along the minus strand of NC_050074.1, from coordinate 85,409,712 downwards.
GATAATGAGGACAGAGCAGGCCTTGAGAAAAAGTGTACATTTCTCTTTTTTCTGTTGCTCTGTGCATTTGGTGGCACTCTGTTTCACTGTTCTGTTGAGGCCCATGCAGTGCTCTGTGCACTGGCGTAGCGCTCACGTGCATTCTCCGTTAGACTCTGCAATTCGGTTTTCTGCAATAGGCGCATCAGCAAAGCTGGCCTTTCGGTGCTATTGTTGTTTAAATTAAAAAAGAAAAAGGGGGGGAGGTAGTAACACGCATCCCAGTAAAAAAGACTAGAAGTTATATTATGTAGAAAATAATGTGGTGTGCACATCAGCATGCTCAAATGGATTAAGTCCAGGCAGGCTTAATATTTTAAGTCTCCCCATTCTTAATAGTTTTGGATTCAATTGCACCCTCTATAATTTGTAGTTGCTTTTGTTACAGATAGGCTCCCTGCCCAGGCCTTGTCAATAATGGATTTTTATGGATTGGTTTTAAAATCATTGCCTGGAGGATTGAATAATAATAATAAAACCTCTGGGGTTCAGAGGATTGGGGGAAATATCAAATTCAAAATAGATGTTGCTAAAGAGCAGATAAAACACATATTTGGTTTGCTGACAAAACCTTTTTATAGAACTTGACATAGCCTCTCTCTTCCATTTTCAAGTATTTGAATATGAAGATTTCTTTTCATATATAAAGTTTGTTAAGCTCTTCTCTTTTCTCAGCACTTGAGCTTCATAAATAATATGACACAAAATCTATGAGAGGAAAGCTCTGTTGCTTAGAAACAGTCTGGCAACAGACCCAATTTAAAAAAAACAGAGAAAAAAGGGAAAACAAAAACACTCTCTTCCCTCCTCTGCTAAAAGAGGATGGTTGAAAAAATGTTGAAAAGTTAGCAAAAATTTTTGGAAAGAAAGAACAGGAAAAACTTGGTGACATTCTTGCAAATTCCCTTCTTTCTCTGCTTCCTGCCCATTTTTTAACCAGCTAACGAGTTTGTCAATTTTTTTCTAAATTTGAAGGAAAAGGGAAATATTGCAATTTCCCCCGTTTCTTTCTCAACCATTTCTACTGCTAAAGTTTCTCCAGGGATTGATGTTTTCTGTAGTGTAATAAACCAATGATCTAGTTTGGTTAGCTCGGACAATTGAAAAATGGGTGTAAATTGGAGGGAGGGGAGCTGGTGGAGTGACAACTCAACACTTTTTCGTGATCCTTAAAAAAAGAAATGATGAAAAGTGATCTTGAAGCTAGAAGGCTAAAATGTCCAGTGTTTCTTCTGGGATTGTGAACTCTTTGGGGGAGGGACTTTTTGTTCTCTTTGTACAGCGTCTAGCACAATAGGGTCCTTGGTCTGTGACTGGGGCTTCTAGGTGCTACCAGGACATAAGTAACAAATGAGTGAGGGGCACATTAGGTTTATTTTGATTTTGCTCCTTTTTTTACGTTTACATTTTTTATCTTATTGTTAATGTTATGTGATCCTTGATAAGACAATATAAATACAGGGGTGTGTGTGTGTGTGTGAGAGAGAGAGAGAGAGAGAGAGAGAGAGAGAGAGAGATCACAAAGAGCTTTACAAACTGTATAGAAATTTGCTTCCCCTCCCCTCTGAAAAGCAATTAGATTTGGGATACAATGCAGCAGCTATTTAATGTATATATTATTATATACTATATCTTTTTTCCTTTGAAACTTCTTCAAAAATTCTACTGCATTCCTAACATATTCTGCCCTTGTTGTTATGCTTCTGCGGTTCCCACCAGCAGATTAAAATGTGATTTTTTTTTTTCCCACCTCTGTTACGTTCTTACACCTTCCTGTTGGTAGTTTTCCCTGTTGCCCTTACATGTAATGTACACTTTTATTTACATCACCACTGAATTTGGCCCATATGTCTAATTCTTGTCCATCACTTAATTTTCAAAGGAGGATTGTAAATGTTTTGGCCTATCAGTGAGTGTGTATTCTCTGTGGAGAATTTAATGAAAGCTCAAGATTTTTATCTCTTTCCTATTTTTTCTTGTTTATTTCTCCGTGGAAGCTCAGTTCAGAAGCACCTAGTTTTGCAGGGGAGGGTCTTGCTTTCTAGTCCATTCTCTAACAGGGCACTGCAGATCAGTGGTTTTCAAAAATTTTTTTCTGGGGACCCAGTTGAAGAAAATTGTTAATGCCCGCAACCCAGCAGAGCTGGGGATGAGGGGTTTGGGGTGTGGGAGGGGCTTAGGACTGGGGCATAGGGTGTGGACGTGAGGGCTGCAGGGTGGGGCTGGGAATGAGGGATTCAGGGTTTGGAGGGGGCTCAGGGCTGGGGCAGGGGCTTGTGGTGTAGGAGGGGTCGGGGTCTGGGTTGAGGGTGCAGGCTCTGGGGTGGGACCAGGGATGGGGGGTTTGGGGTGCAGGAAGGGGCTCTGGGTTTGTGGGGGGCTCAGGGTGAGGCAGGGTTTGGGGCATGGGGTTGGGGCACAGACTTACCTCTGGCGGTTCCCCGTCAGTGGCACAGCCAAGGTTTTAGAGGCAGGCTTCCCGCCTGTTCTGGTACTGAGGACCATGCTGCGCCTTGGAGGCGGCCAGCAGTGGGTCCGGCCCCTAGGCAGAGGCACGCAAGCGGCTCCACCCGGCTCTCACCCGCAGGCACAACCCCCCCAGCTTCCGTTGGCTGGGAACTGGCCAATGGGAGTGCGGAGCAGGTGCTTGGGGTGGGGGCAGCGCACGGAGCCCCATGGCCCCCTGCCTAGAAGCCGGACCCGCTGCTGGCCTCTTCCAGGGCGGAGTGCAGAGTCGGAACAGGTAGGCACTAGCCTGCCTTAGCCGGGCAGCACTGCCGATGGGACTTTTAACGTCCCGGTTGGCGGTGCTGATCAGAGCCACTAAGGTCCCTGGGTGCTGAGCAAGGCAACCCAGTGCCTTACATGCCAACCCAAACTTTGAAAAACACTGCTATAGATGATTTGCCTCCAGTCATACAGAGTGTCAGAGGCCTGGCAGAGAATCCAGATTAGAACCTTGAGTCCTGTTAGCTTCCATCCCTTTGCTTCTAAACAAGACCACATGGTCTAATTGGCTTGACTGGAGTTGTTATTGGCTTTGCTATGACAATGAAACGGTTGCTGTGGTCAATGTGCTCTTATGGCCCAGCAAGGAGTTTTCATCCCTGCCTAAAGAAAACCAATTCCTAGAGCAGCCTGTAAGGTAGGGAGTCTGGCTATTATCTAGTAGCCTTGGCACACGCATCATATTAACAAACTTTCAAGCCCCGTCTTCTAGCCTTACCATTTTCGGATTGCATCTGGGCTCTGTTTACATTCCTTTCCCTCACTCCCACTAACATCTAATGTGTTAATACTACTTTTCTTTTCCGTTTAGCCTGTGGTATTCTATAAATATTTATTTGGCTTCTGCTGGGCAGCTGTAGTGAGAACTGACAGCATCTTCAAAGGAGGCATAATATCCACAGAGGATATTCAGTATATTTTTAATTTGGAGGCTCTGAAAATACCCATACCATTTCCTAAAATTAAAAATCTCTGACATGGTTGGGGCAGGGAGGGGAGAGAGAGAACTTTAAATTAGCGCCGTATGCAGATAGAATGCTCCAGTTGCACCTCAGCATTTAACCATGTCTAGATCAGTCTAGAAGATCTTGGGATTGGTTTTAGCGCTCTCTGTGACACAGGTTAAGAATACTGCCCAGGAAATGTCCATGGGCAGCAGCCACTCTGGATGATTTACGAGCAGCAGTGATTGGCTTCAGAGGGAGCTGTATCTAGTTCTTCTCTTTGTGACTGAGGATTTAAATTAGTGTGGTCAAGTAAAACTAAGCAGGATAATAGATGGGAGGCCTTGTGTCTCTGATATGAGCTGAAATGACCCTCTCCCGCCCCTTCACTTCCTTGGAGTTGAGAGGAAAAAGGAGTTAGGACTCCGTGACTGATTTTTTTTTTTTTTTTTTTTTCTGGTTGAATTTTCTCTTTTCATCCATCTGTACTCAGGCAAAAACTGGCTGCTTGGCTTGAGGTTTCTGATGAGGGACTGAGATGGAGCGTGGCTGCAAAGGCATTGTCTGCTCTGCCAGCTCTGATCTTACTTGGATTGTTTCCAAAGCCTTAAGAATGTTCATAGTACTTTCCATTTCCAGTGGTGCCTCTTCTCTGGAGAACACAAAGTGCTCTACAACAGCCTCCCAACAGGCCAGGGTGGATTGATGTAAATCAAAATCACTGATTTTAATTAGGATTTAAATCAGCTAGCAGGAAACCTTGATTAAAATTATTGACTTTAGTTGTGCTTGTACTTCTTAGTTTTGAACCTAAAAGAAAGTTTAATTCTCATTAGTTGGTAACTGTTAAAACATGTTGATTTGCAACAAATATAGCCTTGCACTAAATTTGGTGCTTCCTTATGCTAACCAAAAGGGTATGCTATATTTATTTAAGCAATTAAAATTAAAAAATAACCAATTTAAATACAAAACTGATTTTGATTTTAAAAAAGCAATTTTTATTCATTCGTCACCAGTTGCATGCAGTGGATAAATAGCAGTATACCTGTCTAACAGAGGGTAAGTGTCTTATTCAAAATCATACTGCCTATAAATGGCAGTCAGAAACAAAAACCAAGAGGTCCCAAGTCTTCTGATCTAAGTATGAGATCATATTGTCTTTCGTAGGTCTGGATCATAAGAATAGATTGAGATGTGGAGTGTGTTGAATACTTCACTTGCTGTTTTTTCAGAAGAAGAAACTCTGCTTGGCCATGCTGAGGTTCTTGTTGGTTAGTGCTCATTCCTATTTGCTGTCTTTTGCATCACTGACCCTGCCTGCCTGTGGCTCACCCGTGTTTGCCATCACTGAAATAATATTTTTCCATCTAAATGATGATGGTTATTATTTATTTAGCTCTAGCACTAGACATTTTACAGATAAGAAGCCTAGATCATCTTTTCCACAAAACTTGCAGTCAAAATAAAATGTTGGACAAGGAATGTAAATGAGGGTGTGACGGGTGGCCAGAAAGGGTTAAACATCATGCAAAATAAATTACTCAAATTGAACCCTTAAAGACGTGGGGAGATAATGTTTGTGTTTTTGTGTATTTACATATATATGTGTGTAGTGGTCAACAATGTAATCAACAGTCCCTGTCTGTGCTGTATTCTGATAATTCAAAGATCAAAAGAACATCCTAGCATTTAAATGAACTGTAAACATGGGATATCTCTTTATTCATCTCTCTTTGAAATGTATAGCAAATCAGCAGTGAATGGTGAAGGAGTAGGTGATTGTCTTAATGTTAATTCATATAGTTAAGTACCGGTGATAGACTGCCTGATGGATAAATTGCCATAATTAATCTGTGTGAATAATTATAATGATGGATGCTTAGGAAATAAGGAAAGGAGTACTTGGGGCACCTTAGAGACTAACGATTTTTTTTGAGCATAAGCTTTCTTGAGCTACAGCTCACTTCATCGGATGCATTCAGTGGAAAATTCACTGGAGAGATATTTATACACACACAGAGAACATGAAACAATGGGTTTTATCATACACCCTGTAAGGAGAGGTTTCAGAGTAGCAGCCGTGTTGGTCTGTATTCGCAAAAAGAACAAAAGCTTATGCTCAAATAAATTTGTTAGTCCTTTTCTTTTTACTGTAAGGAGAGTGATCACTTAAGATGAGCCATCACTGGGGGAGGGGGGAAGGAGGAAAACCTTTCATGGTGACAATCAAGGTGGGCCATTAACAAGAATGTCTGAGGCACAGTGGGGGGTGGGGTGGGGGGGAGAAAGTTTTACTTTCTGTAATGACTCATCCACTCCCAGTCTCTATTCAAGCCTAAGTTAATTGTATCCAGTTTGCAAATTAATTCCAATTCCGCAGTCTCTCGCTGGAATCTGTTTTTTTGTTTTTTTTTTTGAAGTTTTTTTGTTGAATAGCCACCCTCAGGTCTGTAATCGAGTGACCGGAGAGATTGAGGTGTTCTCCGACTGGTTTTTGAATGTTATAATTCTTAATGTCTGATTTGTATCCATTTTTTCTTTTACGTAGAGACTGTCCAGTTTGACCAATGTACATGGCAGAGGGGCATTGCTGGCACATGATGGCATATATCACATTGGTAGATGCGCAGGTGAACGAGCCTCTGATAGTGTGGCTGATGTGATTAGGCCCTATGATGGTGTCCCCTGAATAGATATGTGGGCAGAGTTGGCAATAGGCTTTGTTGCAAGGATAGGTTCCTGGGTTAGTGGTTCTGTTGTGTGGTGTGTGTGGTTGCTGGTGAGTATTTGCTTTAGGTTGGGGGGCTGTCTGTAAGCAAGGACTGGCCTGTCTCCCAAGATCTGAGAGAGTGATGGGTCGTCCTTCAGGATTGGTTGTCGATCCTTGATGGTGCGTTGGAGAGGTTTTAGTTGGGGGCTGAAGGTGATGGCTAGTGGCATTCTGTTATTTTCTTTGTTGGGCCTATCCTGTAGTAGGTGACTTCTGGGTATTCTTCTGGCTCTGTCAATCTGTTTCTTCACTTCAGCAGGTGGGTATTGTAGTTGTAGGAATGCATGATAGAGATCTTGTAGGTGTTTGCCTCTGTCTGAGGGGTTGGAGCAAATGCGGTTATATCGTAGAGCTTGGCTGTAGACAATGGATCGTGTGGTGTGATCTGGATGAAAGCTAGAGGCATGTAGGTAGGAATAGCGGTCAGCAGGTTTCCAATATAGGGTGGTATTTGTGACCATTGCTTATTAGCACCGTAGTGTCCAGGAAGTGGATCTCTTGTGTGGACTGGTCCAGGCTGAGGTTGATGGTGGGATGGAAATTGTTGAAATCCTGGTGGAATTCCTCAAGGGCTTTTTTTTCCATGGGTCCAGATGATGAAGATGATCATCAATGTAGCGCAAGTAGAGTAGGGGCATTAGGGGACTAGAGCTGAGGAAGCGGCGTTCTAAGTCAGCCATAAAAATGTTGGCATACTGTGGGGCTATGCGGGTACCCATCGCAGTGCCGCTGATTTGAAGGTATACATTGTCCCCAAATGTGAAATAGTTATGGGTGAGGACAAAGTCACAAAGTTCAGCCACCAGGTTAGCCGTGACAGTATCGGGGATAGTGTTCCTGACAGCTTGTAGTCCATCTTTGTGTGGAATGTTGGTGTAGAGGGCTTCTACATCCATAGTGGCTAGGATGGTGTTTTTAGGAAGATCACCAATGGACTGTAGTTTCCTCAGGAAGTCAGTGGTGTCTCGAAGATAGCTGGGAGTGCTGGTAACGAAGGGCCTGAGGAGGGAGTCTACATAGCCAGACAATCCTGCTGTCAGGGTGCCAATGCCTGAGATGATGGGGCGTCCAGGATTTATGGATCTTGGGTAGCAGATAGAATACCCCAGGTCGGGGTTCCAGGGGTGTGTCTGTGCGGATTTGTTTTTGTGCTTTTTCAGGGAGTTTCTTGAGCAAATGGTATAGTTTCTTTTGGTAACCCTCAGTGGGATCAGAGGGTAATGGCTTGTAGAAAGTGGTGTTGGAGAGCTGCCTAGTAGCCTCTTGTTCATACTCCGACCTATTCATGATGACGACAGCACCTCCTTTGTCAGCCTTTTTGATTATGATGTCTGAGTTGTTTTTGAGGCTGTGGATGGCATTGTGTTCTGCACAGCTGAGGTTATGGGGCAAGTGATGCTGCTTTTCTACAACTTCAGCCCATGCACGTCGGCGGAAGCACTCTATGTAGAAGTCCAGGCTGCTGTTTTGACCTTCATGAGGAGTCCACTCAGAATCCTTCTTTTTGTACTGTTGGTAGGAAGGTCTCTGTGGGTTAATATGTTGGTCAGAGGTGTGATGGAAATATTCCTTGAGTCGGAGACGTCGTAAATAGGATTCTAGGTCACCATAGAACTGTATCATGTTCGTGGGGGTGGAAGGGCAAAAGGAGAGGCGCTGAGATAGGACAGATTCTTCTGTTGGGTTAAGAGTGTAGTTGGATAGATTAACAATATTGCTGGGTGGGTTAAGGGATCCATTGTTGTGGCCTCTTGTGGCATGTAGTAGTTTAGATAGCTTAGTGTCCTTTTTCCTTTGTAGAGAAGCAAAGTGTGTGTTGTAAATGGCTTGTCTAGTTTTTGTAAAGTCCAGCCACGAGGAAGTTTGTGTGGAAGGTTGGTTCTTTATGAGAGTATCCAGTTTTGAGAGCTCATTCTTAATCTTTCCCTGTTTGCTATAGAGGATGTTGATCAGGTGGTTCCGCAGTTTCTTTGAGAGTGTGTGGCATAAGCTGTCATCATAATCTGTGTGGTATGTAGATTGTAATGGATTTTTTTACCTTCAGTCCTTTTGGTATGATGTCCATCTGTTTGCATTTGGAGAGGAAGATGATGTCTGTCTGTATCTATACGAGTTTTTTCATGAAGTTGATAGATTTCCACTTTATACGGCTAAATTCAGTGCCTTGCATAATGACAGGTTTCAGAGTAGCAGCCGTGTTAGTCTGTATTCGCAAAAAGAAAAGAGTACTTGTGGCACCTTAGAGACTAACAAATTTATTTGAGCATGAGCTACAGCTCACTTCATCGGATGCATTTGGTGGAAAATACATTGGGAAGATTTCTGCGCGTGCGCGCGCACACACACACAGAGAACATGAAACAATGGGTTTTATCATACACACTGTAAGGAGAGTGATCACTTACGATGAGCCATCACTGCGGGGGGGAGGAGGAGGAAAACCTTTCATGGTGACAAGCAAGGTGGGCCATTTCCAGCAGTTAACAAGAACGTCTGAGGAACAGTGGAGGGTGGGGTGGGGGGGGGGGGAGAAATAACATGGGGAAATAGTTTTACTTGGTGTAATGACTCATCCACTCCCTGTCTCTATTCAAGCCTAAGTTAATTGTATCCAGTTTGCAAATTAATTCCAATTCAGCAGTCTCTCGCTGGAATCTGTTTTTTAAAGTTTTTTTTGTTGAATAGCCACTCTCAGGTCTGTAATCGAGTGACCGGAGAGATTGAAGTGTTCTCCGACTGGTTTTTGAATGTTATAATTCTGAGTGTGTATGATGAAACCCATTGTTTCATGTTCTCTGTGTGTGTATATAAATCTCCCCACTGTATTTTCCACCGAATGCATCCGATGAAGTGAGCTGTAGCTCACGAAAGCTTATGCTCAAATAAATTTGTTAGTCTCTAAGGTGCCACAAGTACTCCTTTTTCTTTTTGCGAATACAGACTAACATGGCTGCTACTCTGAAACCTGTCACTAGGAAATAAGGGCCTATTGTTCCCCGAATGACTCCAATTTGTCAAAGAAGACCAGAAATTGTATAAAAGATCTTTGGGTTCTGATCCTTTTAATCTCAGATCTGCTTAAGATTCATCTGGGGAAGTTTGAGTCGCAAGATGAGATCCCAGTTAAACTGGTACACCCTGAATATGATATTGGACATTGGACTTTAACCTATGAACTACATTCTAAAAGAACTCTTTGCAACTACAAAGCTCACCATCTCTGCTATGAATCTGAACCTCAACAATTGAACTCATGTCTGTATATACATTGAACTTTTAATCATAATCTCTCTTTTTTTGTTTTTTAACAAATTTTTGTTTAGTTAATTAGAATTGGCTGCATGCGTGTATTTGGGTAAGATTGGGAATATCTATTAACCTGGGACGTAATGTGTCCAATCCTTTGGTATTGGTAGAACCTTTTTCTTTTATATGATAAAATCAGATTTTCAGAAATCTTCATCATATTTGACTTGGGAATTTGGATGGAGGCCTGAGGCTGGGTTACTTCAAAGGAACTGTTGTTGGCTTCTGAAATGAGGTAATAAAGAAGCTGTTTTATGCTGGCTTGGTAAATCTAAGTATGGAAATATCCACCAGCTTTGGGGATTATCTGCCCCATTCTTTGCAGTTCATCTTAATTGAGTGTCCTCTGCGGGCCCCCACTGGGACCCCGGTCACACTGGGGCAGGAGTAAAAGCAAGAAGAAAATCCTAAATGAGAACAAAACTTAAAGATTTTTGTGTGTGTGTGAATCAGCTATAATTGGTGATAGTAAGCTGCAGCAAGATACAAGTGGCATGATGCTAGGACTTTGTAGGGTACAGGGAAAAAAACTGGTTCCATAGGAATGTGACTTCCCCCTATTGTGCAAGATAGGGACAGCCTCGCTGTTTGCCTTTCCATTAAATGCGAAACATAGAGGAAGGAGAACAGGGAAGCTAGAGTATTGCAACTGGCCATGGTGGGGAGAGAAGAGATGGCTACTTGGCTCCTCTGTGTGAAGGTTCCCTGACACGATGCAGTATGCTCAGGAATTCTAGGGGATGTGTATGTTTGTGGTGATTGCCTTCAGCCATTGAAATATTCTTTCAGTACTACTAAATCTAGTCCAGACAGAGTCCTGAGGTTCTCTCCACCTTTTTTTATTTTGAGAGAACCATCACTCTGCTTATAATATTTTTGCCCATAGGTGGTGCTAGCCCATTGGGGGGCCACCTACGAACAACACATTAAAAAAAAAAGTGAATGGGGGCCCACTTTTGCTGCTTGGGGCCCTAGACAATATAGCGTTAGTCTACTTATGCCTAGCGCTGGCTCTGTTTTTGCCTTTAGGCAACCACCATTGTAGCAGGTGGGCATTCTCCTTCCCACGCTGAGCCATCTTTTGATCAGCGAGCAGAAGCTGTTCACATAGCAGCTGTCAGTATTGACTCTTTTTTTTTAGAAGCAATGTATTGCGCACCAACCAAACCAGGGAGCGGAAGACTTAACATTGTATTGGAACCTAGGTTTCCTACAGTCACCAACCATTGGGATAGCTGATCTGAGACACTGGAGATATAAAGAGTATGTGTAGTAGACTTCCAGGGTGTTGAAAGGAAAACAGAGAACCATGTAAAGGTGTACAAATTAGTGAGTAATCGTCTCTATTTGCAGCCCTAAGTAACATAGACAGCACCACTCAGAAATGGAGTTTGACTACAGATTCCATCTTGGCATGAAGTGGAGAGTACTAGTGGGAAATGGAGCTCCAATTTTGATCCCAAATTATTTTTTGTTAATGTAGTCTCATTGAGTACAGTTACAATGTGCAAACTTAATGAAAAAAGTAGAGGGACTGCTTGTCTTTAGGGGTATTGCCCTATTCTGGACTGTCATAAATATAAAGGGAAGCGTAAACACCTTTAATATCTCTCCTGGCCAGAAGAAAAACCCTTTCACCTGTAAAGGGTTAAGAAGCTAGGATAACCTCATTGGCACCTGACCAAAATGACCAATGAGGAGACAAGATACTTTAAAAGCTGGAGGGGGGGAGAAACAAAGGTTCTCTCTGTCTGTGTGATGCTTTTGCCGGGAACAGAAAAGGAAGGGAGTCTTAGAACTTAGTAAGTAATCTAGCTAGATATGCATTAGATTCTGTTTTTGTTTAAATGGCTGATAAAATAAGCTGTGCTGAATGGAATGTATATTCCTGTTTTTGTGTCTTTTTGTAACTTAAGGTTTTTCCTAGAGGAATTCTCTATGTTTTGAATCTGATTACCCTGTAAGGTATTTACCATCCTGATTTTACAGAAGTGATTCTTTTACTTTTTTTCTTCAATTAAAATTCTTCTTTTAAGAACCTGATTGCTTTTTCATTGTTCTTAAGATCCAAGGGTTTGGGTCTGTGTTCACCTATGCAAATTGGTGAGGATTTTTATCAAGCCTTCCCCCGGAAAGGGGGTGTAGGGTTTGGGAGGATTTTGGGGGGAAAGACGTTTCCAAGCGGGCTCTTTCCCGGTTACATATCTGTTAGACGCTTGGTGGTGGCAGCAATAAAGTCCAAGGGCAAAAGGTAAAATAGTTTGTACCTTGGGGAAGTTTTAACCTAAGGTGGTAAAAATAAGCTTAGGGGGTTTTTCATGCAGGTCCCCACATCTGTACCCTAGAGTTGAGAGTGGGCAAGGAACCTTGACATGGACAGATGGCTCCTCTCTTTGAGAGAGAGTGGAGCACTCTGTATGGCTCATACTTTGGCATTATTTGTATAGTGTGTCATGTGAATGAAGTATTATTGAATTGAAATGAATGTGTGTGGGTGTCTGTCTGGATGGGGACACTAAAAACTACAAGGAAGCGTAGAAACAAGGGGAAGGTGAGACATCCAGCAAGAAGGGATGTGGTTGTAGTGAATGATTCAGAGGAAGAGGGGCCTGATTTATCTTGGGCTCTGTAAATCTCGGTTAGATGCATTGAATTCATTGTAATAAAATGTCTTTCCTGGTTGCAAAAATTGACTTTGTTGTCAAATGCCCTGGTATAAATGGAAGGAGTTAGGGTGAAAAATGTAAATACTTTAAAAAAAAAAAAAATCACAGATCCTATATGGGAGAAGATTAGAGATCAACCAAGATCAGGGCCCTACTGTGCTTGGCGCTATGTAAAGATAGAATGAGAGTCAGTCCTTGCCCTGAGTAGCTAGCAGTGTAAATAGACAAGATGGCAAGGGGTGGGGGAAAGAAATATAACAAGTAGAGTGAACAGTGTGGTGGTCTCCAAACAGCATGAGAGTTCCATGAATGTTTGCCTTTTTAAAAACTTGTGTATCTGTTTATTTTTTAGGTATCAATTTGTTAGAGGAAGATTAGATAAATGGGTAGGAAGAGAGGTGAGATGTTAAAGGGGGAGAGGCGTGGAGGGTGGGTCAAGTGAGGCTGAAGTGAAGTCACTTGTGGCGTAAACTTTATCCATGTGTGATAAGCCTGACGTTTCTAGCTTCAGCAAATTGATCCAGCGGGACCTAAATAAATGCTCTAAAAGGTAGTAAAAAGTGGTCATTTTGAAAGCTTCTAGCTGTTAACCTCATCAATAAGCTCATATCAGACATTCTGAGAAATTCAAGCTGAGCACATGTGCCTTTGGGGAAGGAATAATTTTGTTTTTTTCTAATACAATCAGTGGGGTAGCTCCCCACTCAAAACAGCATTTTCACACAGATTTATCTGTGGGATTGAGACCAGTGCCTGGCTTGTGTATGTCACATGCTCTGATCACTGTCCTCTCATTCTTTGTGATTAAATGGGAAAGAAATTGCAGTTTGTAACTCTGGTGTGCAGCTGCCAGGTAGTGCCTTTGACATTGCAGGAGTGAAAAAATGTGTGACCCTTTCCTCCCCTTTCCCTCTTTTTTTATCACTTAGAGTCTGGTTTTAGGCTGGACACACTGATCCTGTTCTGTCCACCCTGGGACAGCTGATCTTGGCAGTTCATCTGGATCTCCCAAGTGCTTGGAATCTGTGAAGAGACAAATAGCTGTTGCTCCCCACCCCTACTATCGTTGTTCTCTCCCCCTTCCAATCCAAGGGCAGCAGAGGGCCCCTTAAAATGGGCAGCATAAAAAGAAGGTAACATCAAACAGCTTAAATATCAAACATTAAAGACTCTATATACTTTAATGTTAACTAAGACTAAAATCACTTGACAGCTGTTCTTGTCAGTATAGTGCACTGCTGTCTTGTACAGTAGGTGGGGATAGGGGTCGGGGTGGGAAGACCTCCTGCTTTTGAGCCTTTCATCAGCATGACCTGCATTGAGCTACTCCTGCTGCAGCAGTCCCCATGTAGTGCACTCACTTAAGTTGTGTGCTGCTGTTGCCAGGAGTCTCAGGCCTTTGATTGGCAGAGAGAGGCCCACGGAGTTGGCCCTCTTTAAAGTCCGCCCCCACATCCTCCAGCACACAGACAGTCAAGGCTGTTCTGCTCACAGAGTGAGAGAGCGGGCGAATGAGCCAGTGCTTGTTGCTTGGCTGGTGCTGCTTTTCCTGGCAATGGGTAGGGTTTGATCACTGACAACAAACTATTACAGATTTTGCTTCTCCTGCCGGCTCCTCGATCAGCCCAGAAGGATGGGTTTAATTGCTTTGTCACCATAGCAGCCCTCAATGGATTGTTCTGAGAAGTTACAAGGAGAGCGAGAGGATTTGTTTAAACCTGTGCGGGGAAACTGCTTTCTGCAGCTCTGAGCTTTACGGGGTTTTTTGGTTTTTTTGTGCCCCTTCAGCACAGCAAAGAGGAAACTGAATGACCTCTGGAGCTGCTGGAATCCAGGTACTGTAGCAGTTTCATTCAGGTTGTTTTTTGCTCCTTTTGGATGAGTTTGAACCCCCTACTACCTCACATTGAGAATTTTATGTGTGTGGTGTTTTTTTTGTGATGCTGTTGTGCTACTTTCAAAAGAGATTAGTTGGGACTTAACTAGGTCTTGTTTGCCAACTTCAGATGGACTTGGCTTTTTTATTGTGTTTGGTCTTTGTCAACAAAATTCCCTCTCTCTCTCTCTCTCTCTCTCTCACCCCCTACCTCTCCATTGTCCGTGGTATTATTTCTATAGTCTCTGATGTTGGAGTGATTTTCTTCCTTGCTTTCTCAGCATGGGTGAGCTATGCCAAGCACAGGGCTTCCATATCTTCTGTCTTCATGTACGAGACCAAGGACGTTTTCCTGTCTTGTCCTTCTGAGATCTTAGTTATTGTCCTACTGTTGGTGGAAATATTTAGATTTCTGCCCCTCTCTTTTGCAGGGGCAGGAAAGCACCCAGGTAACTAGTGCTTCTTTGAGAGGGTTACCTAATATAATAGTAATACAATATAAGGCTCTAATGTCTTTCTTTGCCTGCACTGGGGACCATCAGGTTTATAATGGGCTTCTGCCTATGTAAAAAAACAAAATACTGCTGTGGAGACAGCAGACTTTACTCCTTGAGGTCAGGAGTGGAAAGGGAGTTCAGATCGTCACAGGTCTGTCTGAGATGCAGAAAACAAAAGTCTAGAGTTTCAGAAATTGACAGAAAGGGTGGTGTGTGTGTGCGCGCGCGCGCACTTGCGTAGCTAGTTGTATATGTTGATGAAAAGTGCTGTGTAAATGTAAATTATTAATTATTCTGTGTTCCATTTACCTTTGATTACTACTTAAAGTTTGTAAACATTTCAATCTAAAATGGATGTTGTTTTAGCTTGTGTTTTTAACTATATACACTGGTCTTTCTGTGGGCTGCACTGTCCCTTGGGGGGGTAGATACCCAGTTTCATTCCTTGTACCGTACAGTTGGTGAGGCCTGGCATTCTCAGAATTCAAGTCCTTCAGCCTGGTACAAGTTCTTTGTGCCTAAGGCACCTGTCACTTCCATTAATGTTAATAGAGCTGACACATGTGCAGAGTGGCTAGAAAATAGATGCTTTTTATTTTCTGTTTACAGCATGAATTTAAGATACCTAAATCAAAGGGCTTGTCTTGGGCTTGATTTTTCAGAAGTGTTAAGCACCCACAACTACAATTGAAAGTCAATGGGAGCTGTAGATGCTCAGCACTTCTGAAAAATTAGGCCCTTAACATGTTACTCTATGTTGATACTTTAAAGTAGTCTTGTGATAACAGTTGCATTACAGGATAGGAAATGTGTTTTTTCTTAACCTCTACATTTGGCACATATTCACCCATGTTTGCAGACACGCAGCCTGAGACACACCCATGTATACATGTGCTGGTCTCAAGGCTTCAGTTCTGTAAAAATTTATACTTTATAAAGTTGGTTTTAAGTCACAAACAACATGACAGCACTGTAGGAGCTTTAGCCTTGGTGATGCAATTGTCTGTTCAGGCTGATTTCTTAAATACTAAATTAAACACAACCCAGCCAGTACCCAAAAGGAAACTCTCCCCTGTACATCAGACACTGTTGTAAATCTACATGGTATTTAATGATACCGTCCCTGGTCATAACTATGCTTTGCAGAAGCCCACTGTAAACATGACTTGCTCTAACACACTTCTGGCAATAACACACACGCATACTCTTGCATTCCAGTGCTCTCAAGTCTAAAAGTTTTTTTTGTCCTTATCCAACACAGCAAGAATTGACAGAAAATATTTTTAGCTTTCGAGGATGATGTTCAGCTCCATCTGTCTACAAAAAAAATAAGTCCATGTGCTGGAGAGAGAAGGGGACTAGTCTCTCACATTGGCTAAAAATGAGTGCTGCTGTTACCGAAAAAAGGGCATCAAATCAAAATAATATATTGCATGTGTATACATTTGACTTTCTCTTTCTTTAGAGTGACACTGCCTTGTATCTGCTTGATTTCAATGAGAACATGAAAAAACCAGTTTGACTTTTTGATGTAGAGACCTTCATTGCTGCCCATCTTGTAAAATTAACATGTGCACAGTAGTTTTCTCTGTTTGTTTTTGTTTTTTTTTAAAAAATGTATGTGATAACACAGGCAACACATCCACATCTCTGAGAGTAGAACCAGGCCCTTAGGAGGTTAATGGTACAAGTGGTTGTGTTAAGAATGGACCACTTTGTGATGTTAGTTGCCACAGATGTCTGTGACTGTAAGATGAAGAAACAGTCAGCCATTGAAATTTATCCGTCTCCAGTTTAATTTCATCATGCTGGCTTTGATTCCTGCCAGAGAGGTTCTTAACGGTAATGGGAATCAACCTGTGACCCTTTGACTCTATAGATAGAGCCTGGCATGCAGCTCTCTTTATCTGTAGGTCTGCTGTTGGTAATAGTTTGCACTTCTCTAATGCCTCCCATCTATTAATATTAGAACATTTTTCCAGCTGTAGTAAATTAAGCTTCACAATATCCCTATGAGATAGAAGTAATATTAATGCTCATTTTGCAAAGGAGTAAATGAAGACCGAGAGAAATAGCTTGGTTTTTAACCCCATCAAAGCCAGTGGGGACTGTTGGTTCTCAGAATCTCTGAAAAAACAGATCCTAAATAATACCTAGCTCTTAGGTAGTGTTTTTCCTCCATAGAAGAGCTTTATTTGTGTGTGTGAGAGAGAGAGAGAGAGAGAGAGAGAGAGAGAGAGAGAGAGAGAGAGAGAGTATGAGTATCATTATTCCCATGGCTTGCCCAGGGTTGTGCAGGATGTCTGTTACAGAGACAAGAGTCAAACCCAGATCTCCGGAGAGCAGTTTGGTGCTTTAAAGGGACACTGTCAATATGAAATCTTGTCCGTTTTAGAAACCTGAGATATAGGTAATTTCAGGTCCTATGTCTTCCCTGCAGACCCCTGCCAACTTTTGTGGCTTTGGAATCATATTTTTCTGTTTTTAAAAGTAATTTTTCTCTCCCCGGTTGCTGTGTGAAAACCCCACACAAAGAAAAGAGGAAACTCACCTTACAGGGGAAATGGTGAAAATGGCTGTACACAAAGTACTGTCAAATGCACACAATAACACTGAGAAACAGACCAATATTTTCTCCCCTTGCCCTTGTACTTGCACTTGTTACAACAGTAGTTAAGAAATTTCCAGACAGAAGTGTTCTGTTTAAGTCAATGGTGTCCCTTTAACCAGCATTCCTGCCTGATTCACATGAAGCAGTGCAGGAGTGCTTTGTGTACACCCATCCTGTCACAGAAATGAGAAGCTGCTGGAATCTCCCCTTACTTAAATAATGAAGAAAGATAGAGGAAGAAGAAGAGAGGACACAACTCCCACTTCCTCCTATCAAAATGGGTGGGGAGGAAGGCGAGAAAATTGGGCATTAAACTTAATCAAAGAAAGTTATAAAATAACCCAAATGTAGTGTTTTGATACTGTGATATAGCATCAGTTCCATACCTCTGGTGTGAAGAGAATGTTAATTGCACTCAAGTCAGGAAATGCCAGTCAAGACTGATGCACAACCTTAACTCTGCCCATTAATACATATGCATTACCTTTAGTCTTTAGTTGTGCGGTCGCATACTATTTCTCAGCAATGCAATAGAATATTATATCAGTTATTCTAGAACACTAGGTACATGTGTATGGCAGGGAATCTTAAATTCAAGTATGTGGAAAGGATATGGTAACTTATTGCATAACATATCACAGATTAAGCATAACACAGCAGACACATAGAAGGCTTTCTGGGGGGGAAGAAAGAAGGCTTGGCATGCAGTTAGGAGTGCAGTTTGCAGTACTGTTGTACATGCTTTGTTATATAGCTGGAAATCACCATAAGGTGCCAAAAGTCGAATCCTGGAGCTGTTTTCTGTTGCAGTCTGTATGCAATGGAACACCAGCATTTCAGAGGAGCATAACTGGTACTTTGGCTGCAACTAGGCTTACGCATCCCCTGATTTGTGAGGAACATGAGGCACTGAGGTACCCAAATGGTTCTTACATGGAATGCCTCATTTAACCAATCCCAAATTCCTCTCAAAGGCAAATCTCCTATGGAAATCTTAGTGATTTTCATTGGCATCAAATCCTGCTTTTTCATACGTGCATGCAAGTCCCATTGAAATCAAATGGAATTAGGTGAACACCTCAGAGGGCAGAATGGAGCATCCTGTATTAAAAGGGATACTGTGAGCTCAGTCTTGGCGGACAGGGAGAAGAGGCAGGGGGAGAACTGATTTATTTAAAAATAAATACATTTTCCATAGAGTGGGTTTTTATTTTAAGAATTAAAATGTTCAAAAAGCTTTTTCTGCCCTCAAACTGTGCTCATAAGTTACTTCTGTGTACACCTCTCCATTGTACATCCTCTACCCCGTCCCCCTCGGTCTTTTCTTTCTGTCTGTACACATGCCTGCTTGCTGCTGCTTCAGTTTCAGCTCTGCTGCTGTTGGGGATAGTGAACACCCTTTTGCAGAGCATGTGGCTTGGTGTGCAAGGGAGCTCCTTCCAGCGTAGTGTATGAGTCTTCCACCAACAAATCAGTGAACTGTACATCAGATGTTATCTAAGGCACAAAGTAAACAAATTGGGGGGGGGAAACACCAGGAAAATAACGTTGTTTTCAGTTATAAAGATCTTATGGGTAAATAAGTGGTACAAAGTTTTGGATGAAACTGATTTTTTTCAGGTTGAGGGTTTCCTTTTAATGCCCCTGGCTGTAGCCTGCGGTGGGAGTAAGGTGGTAGCGGGGAACCGTCCTCCTTGGAAGCCAGGAGACTGTTGTCTGGGGGTCTTGGACTATTCAGGCCTGGTCTGCATTTAGAATGTAAAAAGAAAAGGCGTACTTGTGGCACCTTAGAGACTAACAAGTCAACATAGCTACAGCACTTGGGTATGAAAAATCCACGCACGAGCATCATAGTATGCAAACCTAACGCCTGGTGGGGATGCAGCTAGGTTGACAGAAGAATGCTTCCATTGACCTAGCTACCGTTGGTCAGAGAGGTGGAGTTCCTACAGTGAGTCAAAAACCCCTTCTGTTGCTGTAGTTCTGCGTTTGTTACAAACTTACAATGGCATAGATAGGGCACTGCTACAGTGCTTGAAGTGT
Organism: Dermochelys coriacea; assembly: GCF_009764565.3. NCBI lineage: Eukaryota > Metazoa > Chordata > Testudines > Dermochelyidae > Dermochelys > Dermochelys coriacea. Next base: position 85,390,449 of record NC_050074.1, on the reverse strand, counting down.
GGAAATGGCCTCAGTCTCAGAGACATTCATGCAAACTAGTTTCACTGTTTTGAATACACCTAAACCACTTGTTATGAAAGTGCTGAGAGAGAGAGTGTGTTGGTTTTCATTGTCCCCATATTGAATTCAAAGATGTGGAGGGAGGAAAGGAAATTTTTTTTTGTTTTGCAAAAGGTGTGGCTTGTAAAAACCCGGTTTAAGAACAACTGTCTCTTGTGTGCGCTGCAGCAATGTGGAAAGACCATGTGTGGCTTGTAAACTGATCCACCTTGTTGCTTTCAGAACTTTCTAATCAGGAGGGGAGGTGGTGGTTAACTATGAATAGAACAAAATCATAGCCTTCAGTTTCCAAATATGCATCTTCTCATACGCAGTGTGCTCTCTGAGCTGAATGTTATGTACACCAGCTTTTCATGTTGCCTTAGCTGGCACTTAACACTTGGGTTTGCTTGGGTGTTTCCTCTTCTCTAGGTCAAAAACCCCACTCAATTTAATGGAGGGTTGCTCTTGTCATCTAGCTTCTTATTTTGGCCTATGCTATTGGTCTCCATGTAGAAAGAACCATGATCATACTGTGACATGATCTTCTGTAAAATGGTTTGCTTCATCCGCAAAAGGAAACTAGTCCCTTTTCCTTTCCCTTCCCAGCTAGTGCAGTGTTGCTTTTGGAGGAGTTGGGATATTTATCATTCACTAATGATTGCTGTAAGAAGTTAAATAGCGTTTTATTGGAGGAAATGCATTTCACTTTGAGGACACCTGTGAAGGAGCAGAGAGCCGGCTGCCGGGCACAGCAGGGATTAAAGAAAACCTCTGGGCTCAGTTGGCTCTTCCTCGTTCCACCTGCAGCCAATGCCAAGTCTGGAGGCTGGAGAAAAGAAGGGAGTCTGGCTCAGTCAAGGGTTGACTGGTGAAGAGGCAGGAACTCTCTGTATGCCTGCCTGAAGGCACAGACCAGCAAATGCCTGCCAACACAGCCACTGGAGGCAAGTGAGCCTTCCCCTGCCAAGGGGAACCTACAGAGAAGCCTCAACTGTGGGGCAACTGGACTAAGCTGGGCCACGCCCCAAACTAAAGGACTTGCATAGGGAGCAGGCCAGGAAAACGGGCCCTGAACTCCCCCTTACGGCTGGGAGAAAACTCCATCTCCCCTGTTTAGGGGTTGAGCGACACGGGACCGTGAGCCAAGACCTGAGGGGAAAAGTTTGAGTCAGCCACTCTACTGCCCCTTTAACCAACTATCTAGCCACTAGGCTGCCTGGCCACTAAAGGCCCTATCATAACACCCTATAGCGTTGCTATCTAAGTAATGATTGAGAGTGGTGGGTGCTTTGACCAGGGCTTGCAAAATCTGCACATGCTCCTCAGCAACTGCTGTCTTGGATTCCCTCTGACAAAAGGGAGTCCTTGGCAGCATAGCTAAACTGATGGACATGCAGCTTTTTACATGATTCACTCTCCCAAAACCCTGATGGGATCCCATGGATTGGAAATATTACTGGGCCACAAATTCTGAAGGGGCAATGGAACTTGGAATTCCCATTATGGGGAGTGGAAATAGATTTCAACTTTCTGAAATTATGTTGGCAGGAAGAATGAACAAATGACTTGGTTTAAAGAAATGCAGATGGAGTTTGATGTTACAGGGATGTCATTTTTGACAGAAGATTTTCTCTTTGGAATATTTCTAGTGTCCTATTGTGGGTTTTTGTCGTTTCTTAGATGGAATGGTAACACTCAAAAGAGAATGCACTGCATAAGCATGATGTGTGTGTCTTTAAACTCATCCATAAAGTACTAAAAGCTTAATTCAAATATAGGGCTTGTTCCTGCTCTCATTGAAGTAATTGTTGGTAAAACACTCATTGACTTCAATAGAAGCAAGGTCAGGACTCCAAATGTCAGATATCTCGTAAAACAAAGTTAAGGTGATGTCTGTGTGTCTGACCTAGCCCTTGCTGCTTTAGAACCCTGCAAAGTAGTTTTGAGTCTTTTAAAATCTTTCTCCTCAGAATAAAAGATAATGGCTGGAGGATTTGATGGGTTGGAAAGACACTACATATTCTTGCAGCTTTTCTCATGGCACTACTGTACCTTTCAGCTGACTGTACCGTGAATATGAGACTTCTTTTTCAATCTATCTGTTTACAGTTTCCTATTTAAAGGCAGATCCAACAATAATATGCTGTTCAGGGAAAGTTGGTCTGTAGCCAAAGGATTTTAATACATAAATAGTACAGCTAGCTTGCTCTTGCCCAAGCTTGTGTATCATAAGCTGCACTGTTCAGGGACCATGTGTTTGTTTTGTTGCCTAACACAGTGGAGCCCTATTGTGGTTGGGGCTGCTGAGTGCTACCATTAATATTAATAAAAACAGTATCTTCAAATGTCTGTTGCTCCAGTAATTTTTTTTATAGGTTTTAGGTGACTAGAATCCATTAGATAGCGAAGTCCGATAAACACCTGAAGACTGTTTGCATAATATCTCATCAAACATGATTTGACGAGATATCTATAGTGATCTGGTTGATAGAATTTTGAAGTGTTTCAATGGATCAGTTTGATATTTGCAGACACAGATTTCATTAAATCGTCCCATGATGCCTACGGGAAAAGAAGAGGGACAGTGGTGTTTGATTATATATCTTTATTTAATTTCTTTCTCTCTCAAAAATGCCTTGGAACTAGCAAGTTGTGAACACAGCTAACCATTTGTAACTCTGTGATCTTGTAACTGTTGTCCTCATCTTCCTTCTCCTATTGGTTTTTACATCTACCAGTTGTGTCTTGTCTTCATGTAAAGTAGATGCTCTTGCGGGCAAGGGCCAGTCTTCCTATGTGTCTGTACAGCGCCTAGCAAAATAAGACCCTGATTTTCATTGGGGTAGCTGGGCGCTACCATAATACCAATAGTAATAGTTGTTGCACATTAGTAGCTTGCTTCTATTGGATATACCCTTCTCTAAGGGAGAGGTCCCAAGGATTCACAGATTCATAGATACCAAGGTCAGAAGGGACCATTCTGATCATCTAGTCCGACCTCCTGCACAATGCAGGCCACAGAATCTCACCTCTGTCTGAGCTATTGAAGTCCTCAAATCGTGGTTTAAAGACTTCAAGGAGCAGAGAAGCCTCCCTCAAGTGAGCCGTGTCCCATGCTACAGAGGAAGGCGAAAAACCTCCAGGGCCTCTCCAATCTGCCCTGGAAGAAAATTCCTTCCCGACCCCAAATATGGCCATCAGCTAAACCCTGAGCATATGGGCAAGATTCACCAGCCAGATACTACAGAAAATTCTTTCCTGGGTAACTCGGATCCCATCCATCTAATATCCCGTCTCAGGGGATTAGTCCTATTTACCCTGAATATTTAAAGATCAATTAATTACCAAAATCACATTATCCCATCATACCATTTCCTCCATAAACTTATCAAGTAGAATCTTAATTCCAGATAGATCTTTTGCCCCCACTGCTTCCCTTGGAAGGCTATTCCAAAACTTCACTCCTCTGATGGTTAGAAACCTTTGTCTAATTTCAAATCTAAACTTCCTGGTGGCCAGTTTATACCCATTTGTTCTTTTGTCCACATTGGTGCTGAGCTGAAATAATTCCTCTCCCTCTCCTGTATTTATCCCTCTGATATATTTATAGAGAGCAATCATATCTCCCCTCAACCTTCTTTTAGTTAGGCTAAACAAGCCAAGCTCCTTAAGTCTCCTTTCATAAGACAAGTTTTCCATTCCTCGGATCATCCTAGTAGCCCTTCTCTGTACCTGCTCCAGTTTGAATTCATCCTTTTTAAACATGGGAGACCAGAACTGCACACAGTATTCTAGATGAGGTCTCACCAGTGCCTTGTATAACGGTACTAAAACCTCCTTATCCCTGCTGGAAATACCTCTCCTGATGCATCCCAAAACCGCATTAGCTTTTTTCACAGCCATATCACATTGGCAGCTCATAGTCATCCTATGATCAACCAATACTCCAAGGTCCTTCTCCTCTTCCGTTACTTCTAATTGATGCGTCCCCAACTTATAACTAAAATTCTTGTTATTAATCCCTAAATGCATAACCTTACACTTCTCTCTATTAAATTTCATCCTATTACTATTACTCAAGTATACAAGGTCATCCAGATCCTCCTGTGTAATATCCCGATCCTTCTCTGAATTGGCAATACCTCCCAGCTTTGTATCATCTGCAAACTTTATTAGCACACTCCCACTTTTTTGCCAAGGTCAGTAATAAAAAGATTAAATAAGATTGGTCCCAAAACTGATCCCTGAGGAACTCCACTGGCAACCTTCCTCCAACCTGACAGTTCGCCTTTCAGTAGGACCCGTTGCAGTCTCCCCTTTAACCAATTCCGTATCCACCTTTTGATGTTCATATTGATCCCCATCTTTTCCAATTTAACCAATAATTCCCCATGTGGCACGGTATCAAACACCTTACTGAAATCTAGATAAATTAGATCCACTGCGTTTTCTTTATCTAAAAAGTCTGTTACTTTTTCAAAGAAGGAGATCAAGTTGGTTTGGCACGATCTACCTTTTGTAAAACCATGTTGTATTTTGTCCCATTTACAGGATGTACAGCTACTTTCTTCTGACCTAATACAACAAAGCCCTGTAGAAATATTTTTGAAACCAGAACAACTGGACATCTGTCCTACATCAAATAGACAGCAGTTCATGCACCACTGTTGTTACTGCTGCAGTGTACCAAGGGAAAAAAAATATTCAGCCCATTGAGAGCAGCAGCCAAGTGGAGCTGGATGCAGATAGTTGGGTACAGTTCACATGGTGAAAGGCAATAGAAAGCAAAGTTCATTGGGGATGTTGCACTCTGGTTCTGAAATGGCTTTGAAAGAGAGTGACTTATTTCCTGCAGACGAGAACTAGAGAGAGACAGACTTGCTGAGGTAGAAGCAAACTATTATGAAAGCAGGTATTCCACTTGTCAAAGACCAGAAAGTTTGTTTTGTCTCTAATTAATGAAAATGATTTAGGATTTTTCATTTATGTATTTACTTATTTATTTTTTATTTCCATCCGCCCAGCACAACCCACACTTAATAGTTAACATCTAGTTCCAAAGAGAATCCTGGTATAGGTTTTAGCTGTTGAGACAATGGCCCAGACCCATAGCTGATGTAAATCAGGGAATGAATTTAAGATCTGGTCTGCCATGATACTTTGCACTTGCATATGACTCCCATTTGAAGATCTCAAATATTTGAGGTTTGCTCATTTTTTAAAATATTCCTCTGATGTAGGGAAGTAATATTACACTATGATACGGAGGAGTAAACTGGCACAGAAAGAGGCTAGAGTAAAGGGACTTGTCCAGGTCACGTAGTGAGTTGGTGCTGGAAGAAGAATATAGGAGTTACGACTGGCATTGATGTAACTGATAGGCATCCCCACCATAGTTGGTCTGTTAACATCAAGCTCCTGAAATTTGATTAGACTGTGAAGTAGTCTCCCAAGAGAATAATACTCAGGACTTATATAGTGCTCTTAATGTTCAAACATGAAAGTGCATTATACACATTTATTTAATGAATCCTCACAACAGTCCTTTGAAGGGTAGGTGTGACGTTGCACTCTATATGATTTTATAAAAATATGCTAATGAGTGTGAATATAATGTAACTGGGATATGCTTCATGCAAAAGGTCTCTTGTTAGGTTTCATTACAAAATTTATAATATATTGAATGTGTTCATCCTATTTGTATGAATGTATCATTCTTGTATCTTAAACTAGAAATATAAAATATAACTGAGGGCCTATTGTAATTATGCAAAGTGTGGGCCATTAATGGTGGTTTGGAATCTTGATGGCTCCCGTTAACCAGGACAATTGACTGTAGATGGCTCCGTGTTACTGGTAAGTCTTCCTGTATACTTGTGTGCCGGCAAATGGGTAATGAAGTCTTTCACTGAACTAGAATCCATCTTTAACCCGGTGTTTTTCCCATTGAGAAGGAGGGGTCGGAACCCAGAGAGGGACAAAAAGGATTCCCGCCTTATGCAAAAGATACATAAGTGGGTGGAAGAGAACAAAGGGGGTGGCCATCCTGAGAAATCCCCTACCTACCACCTGAGCTGGAACTAGGGCTGTACCAGGGGAAAAGATTGTGCCCAGACTAGGAAGGCATCCAGTCTGTGAAAGAAACTTATTGAAACATCTCTGAGGGTGAGATTTTATCTGTATTTAGTTTCAGAGTAGCAGCCGTGTTAGTCTGTATTCGCAAAAAGAAAAGGAGTACCCGTGGCACCTTAGAGACTAAGAAATTTATTAGAGCATAAGCTTTCGTGAGCTACAGCTCACTTCATGGATGCATCCGATGAAGTGAGCTGTAGCTCACGAAAGCTTATGCTCTAATAAATTTGTTAGTCTCTAAGGTGCCATGGGTACTCCTTTTCTTTCTGTATTTAGTGTTGTTACTGTACTAGACTTAGACTTGCATATTTTATTTTGCTTGGTAATTCACTTTGTTCTGTCTGTTACTACTTGGAACCACTTAAATCCTATTTTCTGTATTTAATCACTTTTTACTTCTTAATTAACCCAGAGTATGTATTAATACCTAGGGGGGTGGCAAACAGCTGTGTATATCTCTCTCTATCAGCGTTATACAGGGCAAACAATTTGAGTTTACCCTGTATAAGCTTTATACAGGGTAAAATGGATTTATTTAGGGTTTGGACCCCATTGGGAGTTGAGCATCTGAGTGTTAAAGACAGGAACGCTTCTTAAGTTGCTTTCAGTTAAGTCCGCAGCTTTGGGGCACGTGGTTCAGACCCTGGGTCTGTGTTGGAGCAGACTGGCGTGTCTGCTTCAGCAAGACAGGATGCTGGAGTCCCAAGCTGTCTGGGAAAGCAGGGGCAGAAGTAGTCTTGGCATATCAGTTGGCAGCCCCAAAGGGATTTCTGTGATCCAACCTGTCACAGTCGGTTAACAATTATCCCCCTTTTATAACTGGGAAAACTGAAACAGGGACATTATGCGATGTGCCCAAGTCTACAGAATTAGCCAGTGGCATATCCAATAATAGAACTCAGGAATTGATGATTCTCTGTCCTGTGGCTCAACAACTGGACTAGGATTCTCATGGAATCCCTGTTGCTGGAATTATTTTAAAATAGGCTGGGCACAGGATTTGGCAATATACTTTGGGAAATAATCCTTCACAGGCTAGTGAATGGATTTGATTAACTACTGTGGGATTTTTTTCCCCCCTATAGAATAGGTGTATAATTTTTGAAAGAGTTTTTGTGGTTAGTTGACTGGAAATGTCTGTCTCATGGACATCTGTGCAGTCTTTCAGTTGTGCTTGTGTCATAAGTTTAATGTGGTTCTGGTTCTCACTCTTGCAGATGCCCTTTATCATAACTACTGCAACTTATTTGAATGGTGGCAAATGTCAATCCTTGCAAAATTGATGTCGGAGGAGGGAAGGAGAAGCAGTTTTTCTGAGTGTATTCATTGTGCAAGTTTGAATACCTACTTTCAAAACAAAACAGCATGTCTAAGAGTTCCTTTCTAACCACATTCAATTCCGCAGCGGCAACTCCAAACTAACAGGCAGAACATGAGGTACAGGGCAGGAGGTTTGCTGATGAGAGATTTTCGTGTGTGTATGTGTATGTATATGTATATAAAAAGACACCCACACCAAAACAAAGAGAGAAAGAAATAGAGGATTGTTTGTGTATCTTCCCTGTAATAGCATCATGGACCTTCTAGAAGCCTTCTCTTTTAAATGGAGTAAATTGCCTTTTCAAGACAGTGAATTGAGTCAAGGGTGAAGAGGGAAGGTCTACTGGTCAAGTCATGGGATGTAACTGAAATGAGGCTACTGTGAGGGTAAAGCCTGGTTTGATCTTTGAATGGTGAATGCTTTTAGGGATACTTCTGGGGATTGAGGCTCTCCTATTTGTAGGTCTTGTCTACATTAGCCCTACTAGCCATGAGTTGTATTCCACTTGGCTTCTCAGAGCCCATTTTGGAATATCTATTGGGGTCATAATGGTGGTTTGATTTATAATGACCTCTTGAGGGATTAATGGGTAGACCCAGGCTGTGCTAGCATTAAAGATGGTAAGTATATCAAATTTGCTCCTTTTGCCATGTGCTAGCAGGGTCTACACAGGCCTGCATACATTAGAACTTAAATCCCTGCTGGTGTGCACTAAGGCACCATGTAGACAAGTTCTAAACAGAAATTACTTGCTGTGCAAATTCATCCTTTTGTGTAAACTCCATTTTCTTCAGCCTAGTTATATCAGCGATGAATTTGGCCCATAATGTAACTTCTTAGCTTGTTTTCCTTCTGCTCTACAGATCCGATCTTTGCTTTATCTCCTTCTTCAGCATCAGCGTTTACTGTGTCTTCCTTTCCCCTGGCAACTTGCAATAATGTCTATCTAGGTATTTATATGGCCCCGTGGCCTTCACCTCAGTATCTGAGCACCTCTCAAGCATTTTAAAATAGGAATAACAATTTCTGTTCCTTCCTAGCCTGGAGGAGAACATAACTCGATTAATTTAGTAGTTTTTGTTTTCGTTTTATTTGTGTTTGTGAGAAACACTTATTGAGGGGAAGCTAAGGCTCAGAGCTGAGATTTGTTATTTCTGAACATGGAAAGGTCTGTGGCCAGTTATATCAAAGATGGATTCCAGAGGTTAGGCCTAGCTCCTGTGATGATTCCCCTATTGGTTGACCATTGAGTTGCTCCAATGGAACAGAGTCATGGGAGGCCATGGTTGTGGAGGGAAGGATGATTTTTTCAGGTAGTTTTCCAAGCTCTGGGATATCAGGGCTGTGATTACAAACTGGACTAGGTATTTAATAGGAACTAGTGTAAAGGGTTTGAGATCCTGGATATTGGATCCTGATGTAGTGATGTGGTCGGAGAGGTACCATAGAACGCAGACTTGGAAAAAACCTTTTTTTTTTTTTTAAATTTTTTTAACAGATTGATCTTGTGTAGACCAGATCATCATTCTGCATAATATTGTACCGAAAAACAATGCATGGGAGTTGCCAGTAGCCCTGAACTTTGTGGATTTTCAAAAGGCTTTTGATCAGGTAGAGAATCACTGTGGCAGATAATACGAATCTATGGAGTCCCCAACAAAATCATTCAAATTCTTAGGAATTTGTATTGGAATGTTCAATGTGCAGTAAAGATAAACTAGGAGCTAACAGACTGGTTTAAAATGACTACTGGTGTTAAACAAAGTTGTATCTTGTCCCCCATCTTGTTTGTAGACGCTATTGACTTTATGTGACAGACTGTCAACATGATTATCAGTGTTGCCAGTCAGATGCCCTTGCAATCTCTGCTAACCAGATAGGTGTTGTCAATAAATCAAAGATGGAAGTTATGAAAATTAATTTAGGTTGTCCATAGATTGAAGTGTTATGAAAACTAAATCTAAAGCACCACAGAAATGTTTCTATGTACATTTGGTTTATAATGCCAATGGAAAAAGTGGTGTTTTTGAAAGAATCTTTTAGAATCTGCAACTCAAGTCCTGCAGCAGTTTACTAGAAGCTGAGTGGCTAGAAACTGGGCATTGTATTTTCATTGTGCAAATAAGCAAATAGTGTTAATGGCAGATAATTAAGTTAGTGGCCTTCTAAGCCTTGTTATAGAAAGAGGAGGGTCTGGAACAAGAAAAGAGTTTTAAAAGATCAGTATGCAATTAGGTTTTATGTCATTTTATATTATCTCCTTTTTCGTTAAAAAGTGGTAAAATGATATTAGGGAATTCTGTGATCGTATTAGTCGTCATTAGTGACGTTTTATTGATCTCTCTTTCTTACAGAGTGAAGTGGTTCAGCAACTAAAAGTAGGGGTCACCCAAGTTCTGTTGCCAGGATATTCAAGTTTTGTTCCTAAACATCTTTTTACCATCTCTGGCATAGTGCCAGAACTTTGCTTAAAAAGGAAGATTTGAAATGGGTGATAAATGCTTTACAAAAGGGCAGCCTGGAAAAGGCATCTTAGTCAGAGGAGGCACCTCTGATTATATATTGTCCAGAATGCAGCATATTCAGAATACAGGAGCACAAGGGTGAGAATCACCCCAGTATGAAGGGGGCCACGTTCTATGTAGGGAGAGTGAATTTCACTGCTAAACATCAAGAAGGCTTTGTGGGTACCAACCCTGCTCTAAAATCGCTGTACTGATTTCCTGATAAAATTCAGAATTGAGATAAAAGTATTTTTTACTAAAGTAAAGCACAGAGGAACTGTGTTAATGCATACTTGATAGACCTTTTATTACCATATGTTGTTAGTTGAACAGGGAAGTCTGAATCAACAAACCATTATCAGCGTCTGCGATACAACTTCAGGTCTGATTCTGATCTCACTTAAACCAGTTTAATTCAAGAGTAATTCCTCTAAAATTAGTGGAGTTACACAAATACGAGAGGAGAATCAAGCCCTTACCATCTGAGGCTATGTCTACACTAGCACTTTTGTCAGTCGGGGTGTGGAAAAAACCGCCCCTCACACTGACATAAGTTTCACCAACAGAAGCACCGGTGTGGACAGTCTTCCGCCAACATAGCTTCCTCTGCTCATTGGGGGGTGATTTAATTATGCCGATGGGAGAGCTCTCTCCTGTTGGCATAGAGCAGGTACATGGGAGATCTTACAGCGGCGCAGCTTTAGCGGTACAGCTGTGCTGCTCTAAGATGTGTAGTGTTGACATAGCCTAGAGATACAAGGCCTATAGTAATTTTATGTCTATTGGGGACACTCTCATTACTCATCTTTCTCTGTAGCATCTCATCTGTCACCGTGACATGAAGACTGTGCTAGAGAGAACCTGTTTGTTGTAGCCTTTGCTTTCAACATTTTAGAAATGCTAGTGCTTTATTGGGCAGTGTTTTATGTCTCTCCCTGGACAAAAGAAGCTGTATGTAAATGCATTCTGTTGTGGCTATCACCATGGCTATTGAAAAATATCCTAATGTAACTTTTATTGCATGTATATACAGTATACATACGTGCAATGTATGTGTATTTGTCGGTTTGCAGTTGCTGTGGTTAAAATTGATCAGGGGTTTTCCTTTTGCATTACTTTGCTTTCATCACTGTTGTCAATAAAAAGGACCAGCTGGCAGGTCAAGGTCCCTCTAGGTACTAGTGATAACAATTATTCTATAATAATGATTGATGCAATAATTATAATCATAGTAAAATGATTTTTAAGACAAAGGGTTATGTGTACATAACTTTACAGTTTTAGCCCTTTCTGAAATCTTTTTAGACCCTTCTTTAATTGCGGTTCCTCATGGTAGTTTCTGGGCCTCATCTGTGCACCCCTCCATTTTAATACCCATCTTCCCTGGTTAACAATAGTGGTGGCAGCAGAAAACAAAATGTCTTGCTTTGATTAGTCTACTTGGATCCTCATATTCCATCCCGATGGATATGTCAGGTGATGGAAGGGGATGTTACACTTCATATATTAGAAAATAAACAATACCATATCTATTGCTATCTCTAGTTGCAGGCACAGCAAGCATAAAACAACAATTAAAGCAGAACAAATTAACCAAATCTTAACTCAAAAGAATCCCTCCTCAAGCCATAATGAAAGTACAGCATGCATACCCTCCAGTCCATACTAAGGCAAAAGCGTGAGTGAATAGATAAATTCTACAACAAATGCAGATTTTTTGAGAACAAGTGGGAAGCAAATTCACAAGCTGAGGGTCCTGCACTGAAAAAGCTATTCCTCCAGGTCCCAGAGTTCAAATCTAGGATCTATAAATGAGCATTCCAGCTAATGTCCATTGTCAGCACAAAATATGATGTCCAAGGTATCCAGAACTGAAACTAAACAGACTTTATTGATCAAAACCTACACCTTGAATTGCATCCAGAAACAAATGTTTCATTTAGTGCAAACTGTGGAGCACATGTATGATGTGTTTTGAGTGTGAAACACTAAGTAAGCAGGCTGCCACTTTCAGCATTAACTGAAGTTTGAGTGGACTTAACTGTAACCCCATGTAGAGAGCATTAAATGAATCCATTGTGGAGTTGATAAAAGCATGGATAACTATGAGGAGGTCAACATCCAGAAGAAGAGGACATGGCCTTATCAACAAGCAAAGATGGGGAAAAAAAAAACGTGTTCTTGGCTGCCGATGTTTCCTGGAAATCCAAGAGCAGCCACAGACACAGCAGGATCCTTACATTGTGAACCTTAACACAAGGAGTTGATACGCTGCAGTTGAGAGACCAGATATTGCTTCTCCAGATGTTGGCTGGGTGAAAGAAATCTTAACCAAGTAACAAGCCCAAATCTCAGCTCGGACACAGAGAAAGAAAAGGATACGTCTATGCTGCAATAAAGGACCCACAGTATGGCCACTGCTGGCCCAGGTCCGATGACTGAAGTTTGTGAGGCTCAGGCTGCAGCACTATAAAATAACAGTGTAGGCATTTGGGCTTTGAGATCCTGCAAGGCAGGGGAGGGTCTCAGAGCCTGGGCTCCAGCCTGAGCCTGAATGTCGAACTTGGCTATTTTTAGTCCTGTGAGCCCGAGTCAGCTGGCCTGGGCTCTGAGATTGGGTGCAACAGGTTGTTGTTGGTTTTTTTTTTTTTTTTTTTTGCATTGCAGTGTTGGCATACCCAAAGAAGTTATACCACCTGGGTCCGATGAAAAGATACAGAGCTGAGTCAGCACGCACACGTGACATGGCAGCCAAAACGGTTTCCCTTGGCAACTTCTTGGTTACTTTGAATGAGAGATGTGCCAGAATAAAACAGTAAATGTTCCATGAGGACCCATAGGTCAGATGCAGCATATAAGAGGATGGTTTTCTCCTGTAAGGGCTAGAGGGCCTGGAGCTAGGCAGCCCTGTTTAATTATCAGAACTAGCTGGGAAGGGATCAAGTGATCATAAAAGCCAACAAACAGCTCAGCTGGGCATGGGGAGAGCTGCAGAAGGGAGGTTGGCTCCTGTGACTGCCCGGAGAAGAGAGGGATATTGACTGAAAGGTCTTTGCACAGCAGGCTGTGTTGGTGAGGGGAATAGCTTTATTTTGTGTTAGGAGTAATAAACTGTCCTGAGGGAAGAGCCTGAAAGAGATCTGAGTATGGCATTAGGGTTTTTTCCTTGGCTGGTGAGGAAGACCCTAGGCCCAATACCTCAGGGCCAATATTGTCCTCTGGGTCCTTTCTGAAAGGAATGAATGATGCCACCCAAACATGACTCTGCCTTCCCTGCTGGGCACACACCAATATCTGGTGGTCAGTGCTGTCAAAGGCAGCTGGCAGATTTGAAAGAATCTATATGGACACCTGCCATTTGTCTATCATCAAGAAGAGATCATCATCAACAAGAAACGCACCTTCTTTCTGAGGATCCTATTTAATAATAGAGCTGACTCAGTACAACCTTCTTAAAACAGAAAGACTAGAATCAGACTGACTCTTGAGTCTGTCAGCATCAAGAGGTGATTTCTTGAGCGTGGGCCTACCAGTCGCTTGCTTATGTGCTTGTCTTAAAGGCAGGCAATGACAGTTTATACCAATAAAGGTCCCAGTGTTCCTCTGATAGATTAGGCCAGCCATGATTAGCATGGCCCCAAATTATGTAGGTGACAGCCCAAATCTTCCACAGCAATTTTAGAACCTCAGTGAGAGTGGCTGAAACTCAGACTTTGCTTTTTCCCAGGCAAGGATTTATCACCCTGGAGGTAGCCAAGCCATTCTGAATCTGATAAATCTTGTCCTCAAAGTGAAGAGAAATCTATGCAATGGGAAAACTTGTCTTTGCTTGTGAATGATGGCTGCCAGGCTTTATAGGAGGTTGTGTCACTGTCAGAAGACTGAGAGTCATCTTAACAACAAACTGTTTTGCTTAGAGTAAGCTGAGAAAATAGTAATAAAAAATGACTGACTGAGCCCTATTTATAGTGCAGCTTCCATCACTGCTACCACCACTGGAGCTGCACCAGTGTTGAATGGTGGGTCCCATTTATTCCAGCATAGACCAGCCCAAGAGTTACTGAACCCAGTATACATTCTTATTATTTATTATGGTAATTTATTTGAATTATGATAGCACTGAGACACTCCAAGCAAGGATCAGGGCCTCATTCTAGGCATTGTACATACAAACAAGACTGTCTCTGCTGGAGAGGGCTCACAACACAATGGGTTGTCGAAATAGACAAATGGGTGCAGTGGATAGGAGGTAACCAAACAGAGCTTAGCAAAAAAACATTTTCCTTGCCCCCCTTCAACATTTTCTCTAAATATTCCACGGGAAATAATTTTGTGAAGCTTGGGCCAGATATATAATGCAGCTTTCACGTTCTGGGGTGCAATCCAGACTAGTGAGGGGTTGTTACTGTCTGCCCTGAATGCCCCAAGTGTCAATGCTGCTGTGGTTCTCTTGTCTGGTCGTTCCCAGCCAGTATACAAGCCTGCACAGAGTGTCTGTGGGTTAAGCAGCTCTGACTCAGCTATTCCATTTCCAGCAGCTGGCTTGTCACATCCCAGCCACGCTCTGGTTACCCCAGGCAAGATGACCCTAACACACGCAGAGTCCCAAACTTTCTCAAAACCACGTAGTCTGGAGCTTGGAACACTCAGAGAAATAATAAGGTTTGTTTTCTCCTTTAAAGAGAGAGCCCAACAACTTGCCACATTAACTCCAGTTAAACATCCACTTTAAATCAAACACAGCACTGGTTGGTTTAAATTACAAGTAAAAAAGCTTATTAACAAAAGGAGATTATACTTGAACTCACTTAAAGTCCTAAGGACAGAGTTAGAAATGGTTACAAGCAAATCAAAGTGAAAAACACTTAGCCAAACAAGCTGCAGTCTTTGTTCAAGGTAGTTTTCTTACCCCTCTTCCTTTCATCAGGATGGCTGACCAAACCCTCTGGTTGGGATCTTCCACAAAGTCCAAAGTGCTCAGTTCCTTTGTCATCTTAGGTGAACGATAACTTGGGGTTCTTCACCCCTTTCATTTATAGTCTAGTCCAGTGGTTCTCAACCGTTCCAGACTACTGTACCCCTGTCAGGAGTCTGATTTGTCTTGTGTCCCCCAAATTTCACTTCACTTAAAAATGACTTGCTTACAAAATCAGACATAAACATACAGATGGCACAGTACACTATTACTGAAAAGTTGTTTACTTTCTCATTTTTACCATATAATTATAAAATCAACTGGAATATAAATACTGTACTTACGTTTTAGTGTATAGTATATAGAGCAGTATTAAATAAGTCATTGTTGGTATGAAATTTTAGTTTGTAAGGACTTCGCTAATGCTTTTTACGTGGCCTGTTGTAAAACTAGGCAAATATCTAGATGAGTTGATGTACCCCCTGGAAGACCTTTGTGTGCTCCCAGGGGTACACGTATCCCTGGTTGAGAACCACTAGTCTAGTCAATCTTTGAAATGGATTTTTCTGATGATTACTCCACAAAGTAAAGTTTGTTCAAGCTCTGAGGAAGGCAACACTGAGTCTTGTGGTGAAGGAATCTCCATGCTGATTTCTTCTCCTGCTGGTTTCTGCTAAAATGCAAATTATTCTGTTTCCTGCAATGTCTTCCCTCTGCAGTGATGCTGAGTGGTTACCTCCTCTCCTTGTTAGCTTGATGGTCCTGTTTATCTTCTATGTAAATTGCACTCCCATTGTCTCCTCTTAATGTGCTGTTTAGGTGGCAGAACCACTTCCTTTGTCTAGGGTGGGGTAACTTTAGGGCTTGTCTACACTGGCACTTTACAGCGCTGCAACTTTTTCGCTTAGGGGGTGTGAAAAAACACCCCCCTGACTGCAGCAAGTTTCAGCACTGTAAAGTGTCAGTGTAGACAGTGCACCAGTTCTGGGAGCCGCGCTCCCGATAATGGTAGCTATGCCTCTCGTGGAGATAGTTAACATTGCCAGTGTAGACTAGCCCTTAGTTCTGCCTGGCAGACACATTTTGGAAACAATTCCCAATATGTTTGTAATTTTGCATTTGCCCTTGGTACATACAGCACACAATAATATTGATGATCAGTATGTTGTTAGAAGAAAAGGAGTACTTGTGGCACCTTAAAGACTAACAAATTTATTAGAGCATAAGCTTTCGTGAGCTACAGCTCACTTCATCGGATGCATTTGGTGGAAAAAAACTAAAAAAAAAAAAAAAAAAGTGTAGCTTTACATTGATATCTTTCATGATAACCTGCATCTAAAAAGGTATGACATTACTTGAGGTACAGTGAACTGGTCAGGCCAGCTGAGACTTGCCACCAGATATCAGGGAGCCCTTGACCTCTTTCATTGGAATGCTGTTGTGACCTTAACAGCAAAGTTGTGTGGGGTTTTTTTTGGTGGTTTTTTTTTTTAAACTGGGTTTTCCCTTTAAATACAGGGCCTATTTGTGTCCACCCATAGGAAGCAGGAATCTAGGTGTAGCACATCCGTTTTGTAGTGCTGTTATGCTCCAGCCACTTAAGACACTGGAAAAATAATCAACCATAAAGGATTCTCTGCTGTCAGAGGTGGAAAGGTATCTGAAGTCCTATAAGTGTTGCTTCTAGTAGTTACTGGACAACATTTTAGCAGAGGACACACAGACACTTGATAAATGTACAAATGGAAAAGATATTTTAAAATCTAAATGTTTGCAGTTCACTTTCTATGGCATTTGAAATGCTAATAATTATAGACAACAAATGTAGTCTGTATCCAGAGTATTTAAATACACTAAAGTTACAATAAAACAAGTACAGGCCCTTTGTTTAGCTCTTGCCAGTGATTGTTCCTCTCGCATATACATAATGAAAGCCATCTGTTATGTCTAGTTTTTCCAACTCTGCTTCCTATGCTGACATTCGGTGGTGTTTGGTCAGTGTCTTCATCTGTAGCTGTCTCCATTAAATTACCAGCTCTCTCAGTGGAGGTAGGATATCAAGGTATAATGCAGTTATTAAAGATGTTTGTGTGTAAATCCATTTCTTAATCAATAGATTAAATCTTAATAAATCCACAAACCCAATGTTAAGGTGGAACAGACCTAGATTATATTGGGTGCTTTTAAGGTGACATGCAGGGGGCCTGAGTTTGAGTTCTGATTTTGGGTTTGCTGGGCTGGGCCTTGTGGTGGTCGTGAATGAAGAGAATTGTTTGACTCTGTTACTCATGAAGGACTGATAGCCATATGTATAAACCTTAATTTTACTATGTCCATAGCAACATTCATTTTTAAATTAACATAATAACACTCAGTTGCTGCTACCATGGTAGTCAATGCACATGCTTGGGAGCTGCTAGTGCACTTAGCAGTCAGGAGGTGTGGGTTCCATTCCCAGTTCTGCCCCTGAATTGTTGGGCAGGTTCCTCCTCCTGTCCTTCTGGCTGTTTTGTCTATTTAGGTTGTAAGTTCTGAGGCAAAGGTTGTTTATTATATGATTATACAGTGGGGCTCCAATCTCGGGACATCCTGGTGATACTGTAATACAAATAATAGTAACCACCCCGACCCTAGCGCAAACAGGGAGAATGCAAGGAGCCTTCTCCATCACCTGTATAAGGGCCAGGCACAGTTGCAGCAACACTTGGGGGGAGCTGTACCTCACGAAAGCTTATGCTCTAATAAATTTGTTAGTCTCTAAGGTGTCACAAGTACTCCTTTTCTTTTTGCGAACACAGACTAACACGGCTGCTACTCTGAAACCAGTGTTTTTTCTGTAAGTAAAATCCCTAGTTCTAAAAGAGCTGTACAATTCCTCTTCCCCCACCTCCTTTCTAGTTAATCCAGTTGTCACCTTTTATAAACAACCTGTGAAGTGGACACTTTAGTGATAACATTATCTTATCCTGTTCTTTTGAGTAGTGGTTTTTCCTGCAGTATTATGTAGAACACTTTAGAAAAATGGCCTAAAAATGACTACTGCATTCGGCTGCTGTGTTTGTCAATTGTTTTCAAGAAGGGCAGATTGAAGCCTGAAACTGAGCCATTCAGGAATCTTCAAGCTACTCCAACCCCTGAGGAAATGAAGATCAACATTGCAGTGCAGCCTGTCGCAAAACAACTATACAGCACAATGCAACAAGGCTTCTCTGCTCAAGAAATTGTTGGAAATATTAAGGTTTCTGTCACTCCGAATTGAGAGAACTGTGACGGGGAGGGAACTTGTAATGCCAAACTTCATAGAAAATCAGGATTAGGGGTGAGCAGTGGCAGCTTCCGCTTGTGCAAATTGTTCTGTGCACAAATAATGGGCTCGACTTTGCTTGATTTGAAGTTAGTTTAAGACTCATTAAAGTGCTGAAAGTTCTCTGTGTAGGAAATGCACGCAGACCTGAAGTATTCTGATCTGAAGTGATTTGGTAACAAATGGTCCTAGAGAATACTACAGCTGTCCTGCTGCACAGGATGTCTCTTGGCTCTGATCTGCCTTAACTCCACGGCTATCAAGGGTTACTGCACTGACTTGGGGGGGAAAAAAAGGCCTTTCCATCTTCCCGTTTTCCTCTTAAGGTCTGCATGCTTAATGTTCTGTCTCCTCCCTTTCCCACTTTTACAAAGCTTATCGCCACTGCTATAATGTTCCTTGAGGTTTCTATCATCATTTAAATGGTTAAAGTTGAGAAGTTAGTGCTGGTGAAAGGAGCCACACTGATAGCTTTGGTGAACCTTAGCCACAGGACAAACACAATAGGGACAGTGCCTTCTTCCCTTACATCGTCCTATCAGTGTACATTGGTCCTGACGTGGAGGGATTGCATTGAGTGGCTGTAGGAGAATTCACTCTGTTTACATTCCCTTCTCATATTCTTGGCAGAAGTTGCCATCCTAAAGTGCCAACTGGTACTGACTGAGGTGATCTTTTATTATGTGGCCATCAACCCACTAGAAACCACTGGGCTGAAACCATCAACTCATTTCACCTAAGTCACAGGATGTAAGATGCCAGCTACTTTCTCTCATTACTGATATAGTGTTCTAGAGGTAAAGGGCTCTATCCTATAACAAGTCTCCTCAGCCATCCAGTTTCTCTTTTTATAATCCTAGAGCCACGTATGCACAGAGGAGAAATAACTGAGGTGTCTTAGTCTCATTTAATTGCTCTTTTGCTGACTTTTTTTTTTTTTTTTTTTTTTTAAAATCTACCACAACCTTCTGCAGAGAAAGATGAGCGCAGCATGTCCACCAAGGGATCTTTATTTACGGTGGCATGGGAAGAATATAATGCACAAGGTAGAAGATCTGGGTGTGTTTTGTTTTAGTTTTACTATTAAAGGGATTCTGTGGTATAATGAAAGGAGCAGGTCTAGCAATTGTTAATAGCTGCAATTAAAGAGATCAGGATCCTGCTGTTTATGGTCACTCCCCTTCTCTCGCTCACTGATCTTACCCTACCATACATTTACAAACAGTTTGCTTAACACTGTTCAAAACAAGAAGTGCAGTGTGATGGCTGGGAATGCAAAGATAAGGAGCCATCCAAATCCCCTCTGCTGCAAAGAGGATACACTGTAGATTTTAAAAAAAGAAAAGGAGTACTTGTGGCACCTTAGAGACAAACAAATTTATTTGAGCATAAGCTTTCGTGAGCTACAGCTCACTTCATCGGATGCATCAGCTTATGCTCAAATTTGTTACTCTAAGGTGCCACAAGTACTCCTTTTCTTTTTGCGAATACAGACTAACACGGCAGCTACTCTGAAACCTGTAGATTTTAAGAGGCTGTTGCTTTGTGAAACAGGGTTAAAGAGGAGTGCATAGGATGCACAGGATGTTCAGTGGGAAATAACAGAGGACAGAATGCTTGATTAAGTCACTTCCTTCCAGGTTCAATCCTCTGACTGCTACGATCTTCCACAATAACATATTTCCGTTTTTACTGCCACACATTTCCCATCCCATTTATTCCAATGGCCCAGTTCACAAGCAGATGTGTGCCTTTCAATTAACATATTGCCCTCTGACAGAAAATGTCTTTGTCCATTTGTGTGATCACTTCCTGTCAAGGTAGGCTAGCACTTCCTGCTTGGGTATTTATTTATTTTTAGTTATTGCCTAGGCTGTCTTACTAAGAGAACAGTATTTGCTGAGACTAGTGCTTGTTTTCTCTTTAGTAGGCTGACCTCCAAAAGGGGAAAAGTTTAGAAAACCTTAGTGATGCATTGCAAACTGTGGGCCTGATTCTCATTTACCACTGCCAGAGTGGAGTAAAGGGGCTTTAGTGTAAATCTGAATCAGGGCCTTTGTGCTTTGGTTTTATCTTAAATTAAAAATACTAGGAGGGACAGAGAGCACCTCTTTTCATCCATTCTCTACCAAACTTTTAGAGCTTTGGAAGAAACCCTGGTATGTGAATTAAGCCTTTGATTTTTACTAATGTTTTGGTGAATATAGAGAATATAAATGTTCAGGGTTTACCATTCCAGCAGCATGATTTGGTGGACTTAGCATAAAGTAGGAATCAGGAACCCTGATTTTATTTTTTTAAAAATACTTACCTTTATTTTCATTTTTCTGGTATTATGATGTGACCTGATTGACATAGGATAAACTTGAGAAAACATAATCAATGATATAAGGAACTGATTGATTTGGGGAGGGGGGATTGGGCACTTAAATTTCAACCCAACTTAATTAATTTTTATTATAATGTCATTTTAACACTATTTAAAATTATGATTTTTTTCTAATTTTGTTGAAAATAATGAATTTGTTTCTAATCCAGTTCCACTGCTCGTTTAGGAACCGGTCCTTCAATCCAATTCTTGCAAGATCTGGGCCCAACTCTGCATCTTTGAGCAAGTCACATAATCCTTGTCTTTCTCTATTTGTAAAACAGAGATGATTATTTATCTAACTACCTACCTACTTATGTACATTGGGTGTTGTGTGGATTAACTGGTTAGTATTTATAGAGCACATGAGAAACATAAAACACTAAAGTGCTGTATATTATTTTTATATTTATCATCACCAAGATAATTAGAGTGGATTCTGTAAACCTTTTTTTCCTATTTCTCTAAAAATACCTCTAGTCAAGCTGTATGCCACAAAGCATTGAACTCTCTGTCCTATTCCTAAACAGACTAAAGGCTTCATCATGTGAGGTGATGATCACTCCTGCCTTGATCCACTTAAGCACGTGGGTAGCCCTGTTGACTTCAGTGGGACTACTGGTGCTTATTTGCTCTGCTGGATTGGGGCCAGAAATGCATAGCACCTTGTAGTATCAAGCCCTAAGTGATGATGCTAGGAATTAAAATACAGTAGAATCTCAAAGATACAAACCCCAGAGTTATGGACTGATCGGTCAACCGGATGCCATGTGAAACCAGAAGTAACCAATCAGACAGCAGCAGAGATCCAAAAAAAAGACAAGTACTGTATTGTGTCTTTAAAGATAGGCACATCTGGGCTGCCTGTCCCCACTCCCACTCACAGGAAAGCCACTTACCGCAAGACAATGGGGTTGCCAGCTGGAGATAGCAGCGCAGGAGCAACTTTGGGGTCTGCGCAGCTTTCACCCCTCCCACCGGGGGGAGGACATGCTGTTTTTACATCTCCTCCCCGCTCTGCTGGGAGGGAGACAAGCTTGCAAACTCACGCTGCTGCTGAATCCTGTCCTGGTACGTCAGCTGGAGTCCGAACTGCACTTTGTTCAGAGTTGTGACCGTTTCAGAGTTATGGACAACCTCCATTCCCGAGGTATCCATAACTCTGAGGTTCTACTGTATTGCTGTTACTTGGAACTCTGCACAGAGTTGGGAAAAGAGTTGTGATTCCAGGTTTGGAAGTGTTGCAGGAAAAGAGAACTTGCAGTATCGCTGCGTGTATGTGTGGCCACATCAACATACTTGACATACACTAATGCACTTTGCTAGTCTCTGCTCAGGAGAAAAGTGGGACTCGAATATCTGTGGGTGTTGTAGATTAAGAATGAAGTGCATTGACACTGCTGTGTGCAGTGGCAGGAAGCGCCGCAAGTTAGGACTGAGAGCTGTTTATAAGAAATAGCAGGAGAAAAGCAATGAAATTCAACATTGCTTGAATATCATCCCCTCATTAAGAATTGTGCGTTTGAATAATTTAACTTTCTATGTAATAAGTTTTTAATGTGCTAGTCTGGTGCCATATGCAAGTGGGCCAGACTAGTGCTTTATGTACAGTACAGATGGAGATGTCAGTGAAGTAGGAATGAAGAGCTAAAGTTTCGTTGTATGATACCGTACACAATGCTTTTCATGGAGGGCATTTGTTTCTTTATAGGAATTCTAAGGGCCTCACCATTGTAGTGTTTGTGCCAATCCCAGACTGAGTAAATAAGCATTACGGCCTGTGACAGTGGTGGGCAACAGCAGCTCAGCCAGCAGTCTGATCACTGCAACTCCAATTAGTTGCATCAAAGCACACCTGTCTATGGGATCTTCTCCCAAGTGATAGAACTGGAATGGGGTGGGAGAGTTAAAGGGCTAACTAACTCATTAGCCCAGATGGTACAAAAGGCACAGGAAGGAAGTGCAAATGGAGAGGTGGATGCTGGCAGGCAGGGTTAGAGCCGTGAGAGATATCTCCTCTCCTTGCCTCAGAAGCTGAAGACTCCATCTTACTGTTGGTATGTGGTGGCATAGTCTATAAAGGTGGTGAAGTACTTTGTAAATGAACTGCATGAGGTGCTTTACCTGGAGTTAGAAAGTAGGTAGGAGAGAGTCTGCCTTTTCCACAATGTCCTGAATAACAACTTGCCATACATAACAATTTTGAGCAATGCTGACTATTCCTTTATGGGGATTGGTTGTTCCATTTACCAACGGTCTTGAAGACTTGCTACAGTACATCTGTAGATGGATGAGAGTTTAAAATATTTGGTCAAAAATGCCCATTAACTACTAGACTGTTCTTGATTGTTTTGGGAGGTCACCCGTCTGTGAAATAAGAGAGCCCTTTGGAGTAAAGTCTAAAAGTTCTGTACTTCATGGCTCTGTATGCAGTGCATCTAAGGAAATGTATGCTTCTGACACTGACAACCTGATTCATAATTATATTTTGAGTATTCAATTAGATGGAAATGAGATACTGTATAAAACATATGGAGACTTACCATTGTTGAATTTTTATCTGTAGACATAGGTATAGTATACATATCTGCAATGCAAATCCAGTGACCTCTGTAATGAACCAGGAACATGTCCCTTTCTCAACTCCACAAGTTCATTTGTCTTCCCTGGAACAGAAGTAAACTATCCATATCATTCCCTTGTAAAGGGACACTGCCTAGTCATTTTTTTTAAACTGACTAATTAAAAAAAATTCTGCCTGCTCTCTAAGTAGACGTTCTAATATATTTTAAATCATTTTAAAATTTACAGTTTTGTTAATAAGAGTTTTTTGCTCCTTTGTTGATGTTTGAGTGTCTTTTCAGCAAGGGAGAAACTGACTATGCAGGGGAACAGTGCTGTCAAATACACAAAGTAAACAAACATGTTTTTGTTTAGTTTCTGAATTTAAGTTCTAGTAATGTTTGTTTGTGCGTGCGTGCGTGCGTGCGTGCGTGCCTTCTGTAGGCACAGCATTTCCAAGAGAAATGCGATTTTCTCTCCCTCCCCCCCGCCGCCAAGTTGAGAATGTCCCTTTTAATCTCAGTCTGTGGTATGAATTTTAAACTAGCTGGCACAATCAAATAGCATCAGACAAAGCCATTGAAACATGTATATAACAGAGCCCAGTCCTGGTGTAACACTTTTAAGCAGGGTAAGAGCCATACTTGGCTGACTGATTGGCTTGTGTGTGTGTGTGCACTCTGTCCTGTGTTGGGTCAGGTGTCTGATTAAACCTTGGGCAGTACTGCTATGTAAAGATTGCTTACCCTTTGCTACAGAAGTAAAGGGAAAGCAATATGTCTACACTACGAAATTAGGTTGATGATATAGAAGTCTATTTTTAAAAATTGATTTTATACAGTCGATTATGTATGTCCACACTAAGCGCATTAAGTCGGTGGAGTGCGTCCTCATACCATGGCTAGCATCGACTTACGGAGCAGTGCACTGTAGGTAG
This sequence comes from Dermochelys coriacea, assembly GCF_009764565.3. Lineage (NCBI taxonomy): Eukaryota > Metazoa > Chordata > Testudines > Dermochelyidae > Dermochelys > Dermochelys coriacea. The sequence continues at coordinate 85,366,364 of NC_050074.1, read as the reverse complement.
CTATCCCACAGTTCCCGCAGTCTCTGCCACTCATTGGAATTCTGGGTTAAGCTCCCAATGCCTGATGGGGCAAAAACTGTGTCGCGGGTTGTTTTGGGTACATGTCGTCAGTTGCCCGTCCCTCTGTGAAAGCAACGGCAGACAATCATTTCACGCCTTTTTTTCCATGGGGACGCCATATTGATTTCAGCAGACTGTGCAGTAGGACTGCTAACCGTCGTCATCCACCGCTTCCGCTGCAACTCTGCTATATTGCTATTGTCTCAATAGCGAATTTCTCCATGTGGTCTGTCATGGGCTCCTGGGAATGTATGTTCTTCCTCGGGAAATGTGCATGGTGCTAACTGTCGTCATCCACTGCTTCCGCTGCAACTCTGCTCTCCTACTCTCATGAATCTATCTTGCAGGTCCTCTCGTCATTCTCCATAAACATCTGTTCTCGTGGCATCCGTCGTCAGCCACCGCTTCTGCTGCAACTCTGCTCTCCTGCAGATGCCATACCACGGGAAGCATGGAGCCTGCTCAGATCACCGCTGCAGTTATGAGCATTGTAAACACCTTGCACATTATCCTGCAGTATATGTAGAACCAGAACCTGCAAAAGCAGGCGAGGAGGTGACGGCAGCTTGGTGACAAGAGTGATGAGGACATGGACACAGATGTCTCTCAAAGAACGGGCCCTGGCAATTTGGACATCCTGGTGGCAGTAGGGCAGGTTTATGCCGTGGAACGCCGATTCTGGGCCCGTGAAACAAGCACAGACCGTGGGACCGCAAAGTGTTGCAGGTCTGGGATGAATCCCAGTGGCTGCGAAACTTTCGCATACACAAGGGAACTTTCACGGAACTTTGTGACTTGCTTTCCCCAGACCTGAAGCGCTAGAATACCAAGATGAGAGCAGCCCTCACAGTTCACAAGCGAGTGACGATAGCCCTGTGGAAGCTTGCCAAGCCCGACAGCTACCGGTTAGTCAGGAATTAATTTGGAGTGGGTAAAACTACTGTGGGGGCTGCTGTGCTGCAAGTAGCCAATGCAATCACTGAGCTGCTGCTATGGGCGTAGTGACTCTGGGAAATGTGCAGATCATAGAGGATGGCTTTACTGCAATGGGATTCCCTTACTGTGTTGGGGCAATAGACAGAACGCATATCCCTATCTGGGGAATGGACCACCTTGGCAGCCAATACGTAAACCGCAAGGGGTACTTTTTCAATGGTGCTGCAAGCACTGGTGGATCACAAGGGATGTTTCACCAACATCAACGTGGGATGGCCGGGAAAGGTACATGATGCTCACATCTTCAGGAATTCTGGTGTGTTTGAACAACTGCAGGAAGGGACTTGCTTCGCAGACCAGAAAATAACTGTTAGGGATGATGAAATGCCTGTAGTTATCCTTGGGGACCCAGCCTACCCCTTAATGCCATGGCTCATGAAGCCATACAAAGCAGCCTGGACAGTAGTAAGGAGCTGTAAAACAAAAGGCTGAGCAAGTGCAGAATGGTGGTAGAATGTGCATTTGGACGTTAAAAAGCATGCTGGTGCAGTTTACTGACTCGGTTAGACCTCAGCAAAACCAATATTCCCATTGTTATTGCTGCTTGCTGTGTGCTCCACAATATCTGTGAGAGTAAGGGGGAGACGTTTATGGCAGGGTGGGAGGTTGAGGCAAATCGCCTGGCTGCAGGTTACACGCAGCCAGACACCAGGGTCATTAGAAGAGTACAGCAGGGCGCGGTGCGCATCAGAGAAGCTTTGAAGACCAGTTTCAAGACTGGCCAGGTTACGGTGTGACAGTTCTGTTTTTCTCCTTGATGAAAACCCACCCCCCTTGGTTCACTCTACTTCCCTGTAAGCCAACCGCCCTCCCCGCTTCTATCACCACTTGCAGAGGCAATAAAGTCATTGTTTCAGAATCATGCATTCTTTATTAATTCGTCACACAAATAGGGGGATAACTGCCAAGGTAGCCCAGGAGGGATGGGGTGGGAGAGGAGGGAAGCGTGGGATGGGGTGGGGGAGGAGGGAAGGACAAGACCACACTGAACTTCAAAACTTATTGAATGCCAGCCTTCTGTTGCTTGGGCAGTCCTCTGGGGTGGAGTGGTTGGGTGCCCGGAGCCCTCTTCTCTTCTCTCCTGCCCCCCACCCTCCGCTCATCCCCCTGTTCTTGGGCATCTGAGTGAGGAGGCTATGGAACTTGGGGAGGAGGGCGGGCAGTTACGCAGGGGCTGTAGCAGCAGTCTGTGCTCCTGCTGCCTTTCCTGCAGCTCCATCAGATGCCAGAGCATATCGGTTTGATCCCCCAGTAGCCTCAGCATTGCGTTCTGCCTCCTCTCATCACGCTGCTGCCACCTCTCATCTTGCTCCCACAACCTCTCATCTTGCTCGTCCCTCCTGTCCTCGTGTTCATTTTCTGCTTTCCTGGACTCTGCCATTGTTTGTCTCCACGCATTCTGCTGAGCTCTTTCAGTGTGGGAGGACTGCATGAGCTCAGAACATTTCATCGCAAGTGCGGTTTTTTTGCCGCCTTATCTGTGCTAGCCTCTAGGACGGAGATGATAGGGGGAGCGTTGAAACATTTGCAGCTGCAGGAGGAAAAAAAGGGGGAGTAGTATTTAAAGAGACACATTCTAGAGAACAATGGGTAGACTTTTTCACGATGAACCAAGCTGTTAACGTTAGATAGCACATGTGCTTTTGGTACAAGGTTGCATTTTGCCTCTTATGTGAGGGCCTGCCAGTTTGATGTGAGAGATCACACACGCAGGGCCGGGCAACAGAATTCGGCTTGCAGACAGCCATGGTAAACCACAGTCTTTTGGCTTCTTCAACCTTCATAACACATGGGAATGGTTTCAAACAGCAGCGCCCTCCTTTCCCAAACCAAGCTCCCATTGGGTTGGCCATTTAAAATGAGGGGCTGCGGTTTTCGGGTTAATGCACAGCACAAACCCAACTTACCCTCCCCCCCATTCTCTGGGATGATCTCTTCACCCCTCCTCCTTCTGCTTGACTAGTATCAGAGAAGATCCCTGCCAGCCAAACGTGAACAGCTCAGCGTGAACTGGTTCCTCCCCCCCTCCCGACCGCGTGGCTAAAAGTGGGGATGGTTTCTTTCCAGCCACAGGCAAACAGCCCAGCAGGAATGGTCACTCTGAATGTCCTCTTAATAATGTCCCTGGAGGATTTCCGCTCCATCCCCAGACACGTTAAGTCTTTTCAGTCTCTGTACTGGCTGCAAATGCATCCCACGTCTTCTGGGCAAATTAATCATTAAACACGCTTGCTTTTAAACCATGTATTATATTTACAAAGGTACACTCACCAGAGGTGCCTTCTCCAGCTTCATGGTCCGGGAGCCCACCTTGGGAGGGTATTGGCTCCAGGGTGATAAACTGTTCCTGGCTGTCGGGGAGCACAGTTTCTCTGTTTGCCTGACGTGCATTCTTCTCCTCCTCATCTTCCTTGTCCCCAAAATCCTCATGCCTGTTGTGTGAGACTCCCCCCTTGCAGGTGTCCACGGACAGGGACAGGGATGGGGTAGCGGTAGTGGTAGGGGCACCCACTAGAATTGCGTCTTTTGGAACGGAGTTCTGATAGCACGGATTTGTCTCCCGATACAGCGATCAGATCCAGTACCTCCTGTTTGGTCTGTGCTGGAGCTCTTTTGCGATTCTGGGACTATATGGTCACTTGTGCTGATAAGCTTGCCACGCTGGCCAAACAGGAAATGAAATTCAAAAGTTCCTGATGCTTTTCCTGTGTACCTGGCTAATGCATCTGCGTTGAAAGTGCTGTCCAGAGCGGTCACAATGGAGCACTCTGGGATAGCTCCTGGAGACCAATGCCATTGAATTGCGTCTACGCTATCCCAAATTCGACCTGGCGATGTCGATTTCAGCGCTAATCCACTCATCGGGGAGGAGTACAGAAATCAATTTTAAGAGCCCTTTAAGTCAACAAAAATGGCTTCGTCATGTGGACGGGTGCAGGGTTAAATCAATCTAAGGCTGCTAAATTTAACCTAAATCGTAGTGTAGACCAGGGCTAAGTCTGTGTTGCTTATCTGCTGTCAGACCAAGAAATCTGCATGGGGATGCAAGGTGTGCAATTTGGTTGCTGAAAAGCCAGTGTACAAGATATGGAAATGTTGTATCAAGGGCTTCTGCTTTAAACTGATATTTATAGTCAGCCCAGCAGTCATGCTACCACAGGTCCCCATGCTACCACAGGTCCCCTGCTTTTTCCAGCCAGACAGGCTGAGAGCACTGGGAGGCAGTCTTGCTTGTTGAGCCACCTTTGGTTGGTTGGTATATAATTTGGTTGGTGTCTATAATGTGTAGGGTGTTTGGCCTGGGTGGTAGATGGATAAAGAGAGGAGGTAAAATATAAGAGCGGAAATGAGTTAGAGCTTAGAGATCCCAAATCCCCTGATATTAAAGGCCGATTAAATCCTAAACAAGTTCTATTGTTGGTATTATTAGTTTAACAGTTGTTTTGAACTGCAAAACCTCATCCCTCCCTACTTTACCTCCTATGATCTCGGCTCCTAGTCAGGTTAAATTAGGAAATGGTGTCTGGCAGCAGCTGACAAGGAAAGTGTAGTGGAAATACTCAGAATTAAGTTCCCCTTGCCCTAAATTGGTTCCTTTTGGCTGAACATTTATTCCCCTCACTCCACAAATCCTGCTCACCATACTCACACATCAGTAGTTATAGTGACTTGGGTGGGATTAGTCACATGAGTTTAGGTGAGCAGGATTTCACTTTCTACCTATAACCTAGATGACAATTAAAGGCATTTTAAAACTTTGGTATTTGAAAATCAGTTAGTCCAGGGGTTGGCAACCTCTGGCACGCGTGCCAAAGATGGCATGTGAGCCAATTTTTAATGGCATACTGGACCCCGGCAGACAGCAGTGTGCCATTAAAATTCCTGCCTGGCCCGGCCTTCTCTTTTCCACCCACCGCTCTCTCCTTGCAGGGCAGGCAAGCTTCCCCCTCCCCCGGCCTCTTCCCCCAGCGTGCTGGGTTCCTGCCCCTCCTTCTCTCCCTCCCTGTAGCCGATCCGCTGACGGCCCTTGCTACAGAGGAGGAGAGGGAAAAGCGGAACCGTAGCACCTCTCTCTGCTCCGGGGACCTTGGAGGGGGGTGGAATCAGGGCATATCCCCTCCAGCCCCCTGCCGTAAGCTGCTCAGGGCAGGGGGCTGGGAGCACCCCCATGACCCCAGCCCACACCCCCACTGCCCTGACTCCTGCATCCCATCAGACACTCCCCAGCCCTCTGCCCACACCTCAGCCCTGACTCCTGCACCCTCCTCACACATTCCCTGCCCTGAGGACCAAATGGGAGCTCCTGCGCACACACCCTCCCCCCACATTCCCACCTGTACTCCTCACACCAAATGGGAGCTGCCCAGGTAAGCGCTCCACACCCAAACCTCCTGCCTGAACCCTGAGTCCCCTCCCTCATTCTAGCTCCTGGCCAGAGCCTGCACCCCAACCTACTCCTTCTCCCCTCAGCATACTCCCACGCTCATCTCAGTGCAGAGAGAGAGGAAGAGAACGGGCTAGAACCAGGGAGAAGGTAGGTACCCACTCTATGTGGACAATGCCAGGAACACAGCCCAGCAGCGGGCTGAGTGGGTCCGGCAGCCGGGACCCTGGCTGGCAGGAGCCGGCGGACGGAACCTCAGACCGGCAGCGGGCTGTGCTGCTCAACCCACTGCTGGTCTGGGGTCCCGGCTGCCGGCCCTGCTGAGCCCACTGCCGGTGTGAGGTTCTGGCTGCTGGCCCCTTGCCAGCCGGGGTCCCGGCTGTAGGCCCCTCTCAGCCTGCTGCCGGCCTAGGTGAATGGAACCCCAGGCCAGCAATGGGCTAAGTGGGCCGGCGGTGTAAGATCAGCATCTTAATTTAATTTTAAATGAAGCTTCTTAAACATTTTGAAAACCTTGTTTACATGTGACAATAGTTCAGTTATATATTATATTAGACTTATAGAGTGAGACCTTCTAAAAAACGTTAAAATGTATTACTGGCACGCAAAACCTTAAATTAAAGTGAATAAATGAAGACTCAGCGCACCACTTCTGAAAAGTTGCCAACCCCCTGAGTTAGTCTCTCAACTACCCACCCAAATGGATCAGAAAAGTGTCTTCTCCAGGACAGCAAATGAGCCTCAATGGACTTAAGGTTAGCCCTAGCATGGGAGACTTGGGAACCTTCCCAGAGCACCAAAAAAATAGGAGGCACATTTCATGCATGCTAGATGTTACAGAGGGTACTCCTGAGGGCACGCTGCGCCAAAAAATTAAAAATGCTGCGCCAAAAATATAAAAATGTTGTGCACAATATTTTAAAATTCTGCAAATATTTTGTCAAATAAATGTGGAGGCTCCAGCCTAACATTGAGGGGCACTGGCTGCACAGAGGTGGGAGATCACTGTGCAGCTCCCCATGGGACATAGACTCAGCAGTGAGGTTGCACCCAACCCTGACACAGCGCAAGGACTGGGCCTGCCCAAGAAACACTCCAGGGCTGTGCCCCTCTGTGCCAGGTGTGGGCAGGCAGGCTCAACAAGGCAGCACGCAAGTGTGGAGGGGATCCAGATGTGGCTTAGTGTGGGGGGATCCAGGTGTGGGTTGAGAGGTTTTTGTGTGGGGCAATCTGCATGCAGGCAGCTCAGTGGGGAATCCGGGTGCGGGGGGGATTTGGATGCACAGGGACTTCTTGAGAGTTTCTAGTTGCAACAGTAATGGGCCTCTGCAGGGGGGTCCAGGTGAAGGTGGTTGGAGCTCAGTGGGGGGGCCTAGGTGTGGGAGGGACTAGAGCTTGGTATGGGTGTGGGGGATTCAGTGGAGGGTCCAGATGCAACTGGTTGGGGCTCGGTTGGAAGGGTGTTCCGGGTGTGGGTGGCTCGGTGGCATGGTGCATGGGGAGTGGGGGGGGGCACTTCTGAGTGCAGGGTTGTGAAGCTCGGTGGGAGGATCTGGGTATGAGCGGGTCTGGATGCACAGTGGTTGGTTGGATAGGGAAGCAGCTCCTTGCATAGGGATCCCACCCCCTGCAGCTGAGGAGCGATGGGCGCAAGAAGCGAGGGGTGGGGGGTAGAAAGTTTGTAGAGCTTCCTTCAGCTGAGGGAGAAATCTGGGGGGTGGGTCTGACCCAGCAAGGGAAGAGGAAGTCCCATACTCCCCAGCTCAGCCGAGACTAGCAGCTGAGCTGGCGCAGGGTAGGAGCCACAGTCCTGCCTGCTGCCTCACAGTTATTTACCTCTCTGCTGGCTGCCCTGAGCCTAGGAAACTTATCGTTGGGGAGGGTTGCATGACCACTCTTGTGGCTTCCCTTTGCTTTCCTGTGAGAACGTAATTTTTCTGCAGGGAAGCAAAGATATCTGCGGGGGGACACACATTCTGCACATGCTCAGTAGTATAGAATTCTCCCTGGAGTAAGAGGAATAGAGAGTGTGCTTCTGAAATTTAGAATGGTCATGCTGGCTATGGACTATGAAAATCTGGCTTACCCAGGCACTACTTATCCATGTGTGGAACCAACTATGTTGGCAGACAAGGGAATTAAGGTGCTTTTGCCTCAGGAGGAAAAAGGGACGATAGCCCTCCAATGTGCTGTTTGTGACAGGTATAGCCCTCCAATGTGTTGTGACTCCCTGAGGAGCACTCTGGTAAGAAGCTTAAAAAGGGCACCTGGGAACTCAGAAATTACGCAACCTTTGTATCCTTCTCTGTGCTCTTGCGGTTCCTGTTCAGGACAGATGAAAATGTACTAAATAGGGAACAAAGAACATTAATTTGAATCCAGAGCACGTTAATAGCTAAAAACTTAAAAGAAACATACCTAATTGTTTCCAAAATGTACAAAAATAGCCTATTCTCCAAGTGCATCTCCCTTTGAAGCCCTCCTGAAATGGTGCAGCTAAATCATGAGGAGCCCTAGCAAAGCTGTGTGAGGGAAAGTTTGCATGGCACCTGCCTATGGCATGACTAGGACCAGTTAGTGCTGCGAGTCCTTTGTTTGCAGAGAATCATATTCACTATCATTTTTTATCATTCAAATCTCTCTAAATATGCTATCCATAGCAACTCTGTTGTAATTTTTGTAGTCGCGTCACAGTACGAAGACTGAAATCTAATGGAGCCTCATTACATCTTCTTGGTTACTGTAAATGTAGTAGCTTTATTCACAAAGCAAAACCTTAGCTAGTGCATTTCTCCCAGAACTGGTTCAGGTGACTCAATAGTGCTATTTACCGTGTTTGGTTTGGAACATCTCACATTTGGTAGAGTTTATATGCTTTGTTGGAGGCATTGCACTTGGGACAGGAGAACCAAATGCTGGCTACTATTTACAAGAGTGCCTCCGGCTGTGCATGTTGGGATTGACATTGGTCTCTGAATGGTTGTTTGTGTGTATATCTTCCTTGGCCAGAAAGTGAGAAAGATCTCTGGAGAAATGGCTTGGGGCAGAAGAAGGGAAGAAGAAAGGTGGGAAGACGGTGGTTCCTGTAGTCAGGGCCAGCCCTAGACCAAATGGTGCTCCAGATGAGAAGAGTCTCCCCACCCCAACCCCATTTGTTAAATCTTTGAATATGTTACAGAACTCCCCAAGCCCGGCACTCTAGGCGATTGCCTGGGTCGCCTGCCCCTAAATCCAGCCCTGCCTGCAGTGGAAGAATCCTCAAGATACCATTTCGATGAATCTTCACGTAAAGTCAGTCAGGGTAAAGATTTGGGAAAGAGTTTTACCACCAGAAAAGTGAGTGTGGGGGGAGGGGGAAGTTGGGGGGGGGGAGGGGGAATGAACAGAGACATGGTTGTGTTGATTCCTCAAGCTCACAATGAGAAAGCCAGGCAAGTATACACTTCCTTCTAATTAGTGCAGTCCTAGACAGATGCATCCTGCAGCTGCGGGGCTCTTCCTCCTCCCAGATACACACACTGTCTATATTTAGTCCTTTTGTTAAGTCTGTCTTTGAATCCTTGCCAAGTTCCCTACTTTGGTGGAATGTAAATTCAAGATGTATGAATAATTCTGGTGCTGGACATTGGGGGGTGGGGGCAGGGGGAAGCAGTGAGTCTGAAACATGTAGAGTTGGCAGAAAATTACCTTGTTGTCATTCTGTTTCTAGGGGCAGAGAAAAGAGATGCTGCTTTGGGATGTTGAGGGATTTTTTGTTTTGCCTGCTGAAGAAAATGGTCAGTGTTTTCAACTGGGAATCAGGTTCAAGTATTTTCCTACATTTGCACCCCCACTCTACAGTTAAGATTGCCAGGCGTCTGGTTTTCAACTGGAACACCCAACTGAAAAAGGACCCAGGCTGCTAAAAGTCCGGTTGGCAGCGCAGCAGGGCTAAGGCAGGCCCTGACTCCATGCGGCTCCGAGAAGCATCCGGCATGTTCTGGCTCCTAGGCACAGGGGACGGAACTCTGTACGCTTCTCCCACCCGAAGTGCTGGCTCCACAGCTCCCATTGGCTGGGAACCATGGCCAATGGGAACTGCGTGGGCGGCGCATGCTGACGCGGGCAGCGCACAGAGATGCCTGGCCACCCCTGCACCTAGGAGCCGGACATGCCAGCTGCTTCCAGGAGCCGCCTCAGGGAAGCGCTGCGGGGCCGGAGCCTGCACCTTGAACCCCCTCCTACACACCAACCCCCTGTCCCAGGTTGGAACCCCTCCCACACCCAAACTCCCGCCCAGAGCCCCCTTCTATACCCCAAACCCCTCATCTCCGGCCCCACCCCAGAGCCTGCATCACCAGCGAGAGCCCTCACCCCCTCCTACACCCCAGTCCCCTACCCCATCCCAGTGAAAGTGAGTGATGGTGGGGAAGAGCAAGGGGCAGGGACTTGGAGAAGGGGTGGGGCAGGGGCAGGGCCAGTTTTTGTGTTCGGTTTTGTTTGATTAGAAAGTTGACAACCCTAACCACAGCGCAATATAATGGTTTATTGTGTACTCTGATACCATATGGTAAAAACAGATTTTTCCTGGAAGGTACAGGACAGTATCAGCATAGACATAGAATTAGATCCTCAACCCAGCAGGAGTTGGGGGTTCCTCAAGATAATCTCAAGGATCTATAGGCAGGGTTTTGTGTCTGCTTCACATCTTAATCTCTAAGCATTATAAAATATTTATATTTTAAAATCTTTATTAATCTAGGCAGGATTTTTTCCAAATTTTATTTAGCACAGAAGAGGTAGATTTTAAAAAAACAAAACCCCAACCCATTTAATTTAATGAAGAGTACATCAAAAGTGCAGATTCAGCAGTGTGCGTGTGTTGAGGGTAATACTGCATCTTGATGGCTCTTTTGTATTTTAGAATGGGGGTGGAAGAAATCAATGAAAAGATGTTTTATAAGAAGAAAAATTCTTAATGGAAGCTTTATTTTAGAAATAGCAGTGAATGCTTCTGTGAAGCCCTTCCTGGGATTTGGTTTTGCTGTGCAAATGCGATGTTTATTACTTTCAGGTGTTTGCTTGTTTATGACTATTGTTCTGCTCTTTTCATTCACGCTTTTCTTCTGCTTTCTCTCTTGCTCTTTATTTCTGCTGTTGCTGTCACTCCCTCTTCCCTTGCTGCCATCCCTTTTTTGTTTATAACCCCGTGACACTTGTTGGAGAACTGCCTGCCTCTCTAGCCTGTAAGCCATTGCTTTCTATGAAAAGGTGAAAGACTGCAGTCAGTCTTTCAGGGAATTTATTGCAGCATTCTTGAAGCAGATTGGCCCTTTCTTACATCATCTTATTGCTTCATGCCAAAGTAAACGTTTTCAACTATAGCTCTGTTCTCAAATCAAGACTGAGAAAGCCTGGGTTTCAGAGGCTCTAAGCACCTGCAGCTCCCATAGGCTTCATCTGGAGTGGTGGGTGTTCAGCCCGTCTGTAAATTGGGCCTGGTACCATGCCATGGCTTCTTTGCAGAGGACTACAGCACAGATGGGTGATTTTTAATAGAGCAAAAGTAGGCATGCTTCATAGTTCATGTTGCCATCTATTTCTTGTCCCTTTTACTTTCTAGTAAAGTGTTTATTAATCACAGAAAATGATGAAACCTCAGGGGGAGAGAATAAGAGAGACTTTCACCTGAAGCAAATGTTAGCTCAAACTGAGCCAGTGGTTAACTTTCTCAACTGGACTTGGTTTCTGATCCCTCACTCACCTGGCTGGGAGCGTAGTGAAGGAAATACACTTAGCGCCAAAGAAGAGTATTTCAAATCACTTGAGCAATCACAATGGCCAATTAATAACAGCAATATTAAATTACAGCACACAGTGGCATTGACAGGTCATGAAAGGACATCTGATTAGTCCTCATTTCTGGAAGGATGGTGGCTGCTGTGGTGGGAAATGCAGGGGATCCTTGGGCCTATACAAGGAATCAGGAGAAAATGGGGGTGGTGGGAAGGGAAACCGCAGTCCCAATTGGCACAAACAGACTTTGCTTTTGTTGGACTGCCCATTTAGAACACAGGAATTAAAAGCCGGCAAACTTTCAAGCCCACTTCCAGCAAAGCTGTACTGGACTTATTTATTGGAGTAAATGTACATTTTAGCCATAGGCTGCTGGAAAATAAAAATTACTTCTTGCCAGTCCTTCACAATTTTCTCATTTGTGGGGGATGAATGGAGACCTACACTTGCTATTAAATCTCACCGTGCTCCATGCAGTACAATTTCTTGGTCATTTAAATTCATAGCCTCATTTTAAATTTTAAGCAAATCACCTAGCAAGTTAAACTAGCTGTTTTGGTTCAGTTGGGCCGATCACCTCCAAATATGTCTGGCCTTTCTATCTATGATCTGAAAATATTATTGTCCTCAGACCATGGCAGTTGATTGGTTGCTGGTGTCTAGAGGCTGTCTGTGCCTCCGGTGAGTGAGAAGGTACTCAGATACTATGACAATGATCATGGACCAGAACTGACGTTGTGTGATTCCTAGAATCCCACTCTCTGGATGCGAAAGGACTGGGAGTTCCTCAAAAGCAGCACATCCAGGCCTTTGAGAGAGAGCAGAGAGGTGAGGTGCTTTGCGTTGCCCAAAAGTGAGCCATCCTGTTGATTACTGGGAGGAGTTGGGAGGCTACAAAGAGAATTTTATATGTTCCTCCTCATCTCAAAGAAAAGTGGGTGGGTGTAAATACAAGGCCTCAAGCTTGCGGCTGGTGGTAAGAGGTTGGGTTACCATGTTTCGAGTTCCCAAAAAGAGGACACTGCCAAAGGGGTGGGGTACAGTTGTGGGGTGTGTACTAGGAAAGGGAATTTGTGGGTGTTGGAGGGGGAACTTGGGGGGTGCTGGAAGGGGAGTGTGTGTGTATGTGCTGAAGGGGGTACCTGGGACCTCACTCTTGTTTCCTGTGACAGTGGCTGGTGTAGACCCAGGACTCAGCGACAGCCGTCAGTCAGTGTTCCCCGGGGGGCGCTCCCCTTCCCTAGGGCTGGGATCTAGGACTTGGGTGGGTGGGATCTGGCAGCTGTGAGGGACCAATCAGATGTGGATTCAGGGGAGGGACCAATTGGGAAGTGGACCATTTAAGGCTCTTTCTGAGCTGCAACGTCTGCTCACAAAAAACCTGGACATTTCCTCTTATTTGAAAAATCTGTCTGGACAGAGGGCGGAAGATCTAAAGAGAGGCACTGTCTGGAGAAAACCGGACGTAGGGTAACCCTAATAAGAGGGGTACTTTGTATGAGAGCAGAGAAATCCTTGGGGTTATGGAGGTAGCCATGTGCCAGATATCCTTACAATAACTGCTTAGTGTCTTCATTTTTTTAAGAAAGCCAGAGAATGCTACACTGAAATGTCAGCAAAGCACTTTGAGTCTTGGTTTTAAGTTCATACACAGTTTTCCTCCTCTTTTTCATCAACCACAAGAACTACAGGCCACAGACATTCCTGAGAATTGATTCTTCCATTGCCATGATTGGAAGAGAAACCATATTAGACATTTTCAGATCTCGTGATGCCCCTCATATTACAGGAATCTATTCTAATTGTACACAGAAACAGTAAGATAATCCACCATTTTGGGAGGTAAGTGGAGAGAGGGAGTATGTGGCTGTAGGCATTATAAACTGTTAGAACTGGCAGAATAATACATCAGAGATTTGAATGTTCAGATAGTCTTTGACATTTCCTCCATATCCACCTCAGAGGGATTTAGCTTAACCAGTTGCCATCTGTGAAGCTCTGAGGTCCTTGGGTGGAAGGTATAATAGCAGTGCTAAATGCTATTGTAGGCTGAACATCTGACCTCTATATAGTGTAGAATAGAAGAATGTCAGAATATTAGGGAAGAGAGTGGAATCTTGTTTCCCTGGCCTCAATTCAGGCCCTGAGGGCTCAGATTGTAGGGAACTTCCCTATACCATACACCCCTTGTGCAGGGCTGGTCCAGCCACTAGGTGAACTAGGCGGTCGCATAGGGCGCCAAGTGGTTGGGGGCGACCAAAAGCGTGCTCTGGGGAGGCGGTGGAGCGGAGGTGAGCTGGGGCAGGGGGTTGCGGGGAGGGCTGCTTGCAGCAAGTAATGGGGGGGGGGGGAGGGACGGTGCATAGGAGAACCGCTCCCCACCCCAGCTCACCTCTGCTCTGCCGCCTCCCCCTGAGCATGCCACCCTGCTCTGCTTCTCTCCCTCCCAGGCTTGCGCACCAAACAGCTGATTGGTGCTGCAAGCCTGGGAGGCGGGAGAAGCGGCGGTGTGCTCAGGGAGGAGGTGGAGCAGAGGTGAGGTGGGGTGGGGAGCTGCTGCACATGACTCCCTGGGCCGAGGGGAGGAAGGGAGAGAGAGAGCTGCCGCGGGGGGGCGCCTCAGGGCTTGAGAAGCTGCCGCAGGGCTATGTGGGGAGGGCGGGCGGAAGGTGGAAATTTCACCTAGAGCGCGAAACATCCTTGCACCGGCCCTGCCCTTGTGAGCATCGTGCGCTGCCATCACATTGTTCCCAGCGCCTGCCAGGAATTCTTTAAGTTTATCTTGGAAGAAAGAAATGTTGCTCTGCTCCTCTTCTGTATTGCAGCACTTAGGGAAATGAAAGCGATGAGGAAGACTCGCTCAGAGGCAGCGCTGGCACTGCACAGCATTCCAACGAGAGAGGTTTTATCGCCTGGACTTCTAGTCACTGGAAAGAGACAAAGTGTTGGCAAGGCCATTATTTTAATAGTGGGTTTTGTCTCTACGTCATTTCTGATACATAAAGAGAAACCATAAATACTAGTTTGTACAAAGAAGGCAAAGCATGAAACTCAGCAGAACATTCAGGCTAATGATTAACTTGTGTATTTCTACAGTTTATTTCCCTCTCCCCCCACTTCTCACAAAATTATTTGCTTTTCCTGAATGTAAACACAGGCTTTTAGTATGTTCTCCCAACTTCACAAAACTCTCTTCTCATGCAAATGTTTGTGTCTTTTTTATTTCTGATTACAAAGCCAAATATTCAGCACTCCAACAATACACCCTTGCAGTGTGGCTTGTTGTTTAGCCCATGCAAGCTGGTGCCCGTGGCTGGATAATCCTATGTGGTGTGGTGATGTATCTAATTGTAACAACTTTTCATACCAATAGGCATGTACAATAATGCAAAGTTCCTGGTAGCTAGAGTCCACTGTAAAGAAACAAGCCTGTTTAAAGGAATCATTTTTTTACACCTCATACTGAAACACAGGCAAAAATAGTGAGGCCCTTTGAAACAAATATTAGGTAAAATAATTTTATTTTAAAAACTAAATTGCTCGGAGGAAACTCATGCATTGGTTTATTACCACTATTTTAAAAAGGGTTAAATATAGTAGCAGCCAAGATTGGAGTAAGGTAGTCCTGGGCTCTAGGCACTCTCTGACACAGGGCTCCCAGCAGCCCTGCTTTATCCTGCGCTATGGTCTTGTCTCGCATTTGGACTGATAGTGGCAGAGGTCCCCTTTTCTTCAAGAGAGGCAAGGACAATGGCATGGGGCCTCCTGGTACTTACCCCAGTAGTAGAGCATATCCACTTGGATGGATGAGGCCTGCTGCACTGTTACCCTGCCATACACACAGTGTGCTGCTCTGGTGGGCCCACCAGGGCAGTGGTGTTAATTTCAACACCCCATTGAGATGAATGAGTTAGTTCTTTCTCTCAGAACCTGTCTCAGGTTGCCTGCAGACTCGGGAAGACAGTGCTGCATCACCTACACTTGGTCACATTTTCATGGTTTTCTTCACAACTATGAGAGCTGGAAACTCACTTCGTTAGTGAAAGCTGAGATTCTGATGTAGTCATGTGACTCTAGGAGCAGAGGTGCTATGCATGGGCCTATAATCCTATGCTCAGTTTGGTCCTGTATTAGCAGCTGTTTGGGTAGGAGAAGTTCCAAGTACAAACCATTCCAATGAACTAGTGCAGAGAAGGTTGTTCCATTTCTAGAGATGTGCCAGTTCAGGTGTGTGCCAAAATTCCTTAGCCATTTTAAGTTCACATGGCTTCACACCCCAGGAGTTTTTCCTTTTGACTTTCAAGTTCATTCAAAGTCAAACTGGCAACAGCAATGCTCAAATAGAAACAGGAAGGCTAGTTAAGCTCTGTTCATTGCATGTGCATTTTTGAGGGTTGGTTTGACTAAAAGACCTGTCAGGTGACCAGCTCTCTTGCTTTGAAACCAAAATGATGCCACAACATTCCAAATTTAAAAATCTGTGCCTATCCAGAGATTGCAAAAAGTTTTACTTTGAACTTTGATGAATGATGTGTGCATCAAAAAAGTTCGGCATAAAACTGCAGGGCCTGTTTCCATTTTCAACCCCAGCCCTAGCTGAATTTTGCATAAATTCAGGACTTAGTGTGGTAGTTTCAAATGGCTCTTAAATCCTTTCTTTTGTAGGTTTTTTTTTTCTTGTAAATGTCAAAGGTAATGAATACATTTAGGGTATGTGTCTACACTGCAATTGGACTGTTCCATGTCTGGCCCACACCAGTTGACTGTAAGCTCCCTGGGCTCAGGCTAAGGGGCTGATTAATTGTGGTGTAGATATTTGGCGTCAGGCTGCAGCTTGAGCTCTGGGACTCTCTCACCTTACAGGGACCTAGAGACCAGGCTGCAGCCTGAACCCCAAGTGTATTCACTGCAGTAAAACATCCCTTTAGCCTGAGCTGCACAGGTCCTGAGTCAACTGGGATGGGACAGCCGCAGGTTTTTAATTGCAGTATAGACATATACTTAGAAGGTAGAAGAGGTAACTTTTTTCATGGCGTTTATAGTATTTCCTCCCTACTCTTCATAGTAATCCCTTGGAAATTTGAAATCAGAATCTTTGTCCTGACTAAGAGATCTCCTCTATTGTGTCTGCACACATTGATAGAGCCCCGCAAATCTGCAGATAGCCGCGGACCGTGTTTGTGGATTGGATGCGGGTACACATTTTGTATCTCTGCAGGGCTCTATGTGTTGGCTGCTTGTTGTTAGTTGAGGAGTAGGCAGCTGGTTGCTCCCACTTCCGTGGGTGCAGGGGGGTTAAAGAACTCATTGACGTGTTTGGAGTGTGGGACAGATCTGAGGCCTGTTACTATGCTTGATCTGCTCCCACGATGCGGCTTGTAGCAAACTGGGAGAGGGAGGGCAAGATGCACGTGCATTCTGATCTCCTGATCGTGTCAGTGTTGTAGGTAGAGCTGGTCTGAAAAACTACAAACAGTTTTGTGATGAACTTTTTTTGTCGTCCTTTGTGTTGACATTGAAATCTTTCAGAATCTTTCACATTCAGTTCTTGTCCCAAGTGCAGATGTCCCGCCAATCCTGGATTTGCTGTGTTTGGGGCAGCAAGTCTAAGAACACAACTGTCAGAGTGGCTATGTAATTAAGCTGAAAGAGATTAAGACTTGCTCTCCTCTCAGTTACTCTGGTGTAAATGACTTTGGTTTGTGTTATGGTAGCTCCTAAAGGCTCCAAATGAGATCAGGACCCCACTATGCTAGGCACTGTACAAATGCACGGTGAGCCTTGGTCCCTACCCCGAAGAGCTAACAGTCTAAATTGACAAACCAGACACTGGGTGGGAGGGAAGAGAGGGCTAAGGGAGGTGAAGTAAGTGGCTGAAGGTCACACAGGAGATCAGTTTCAGAGCCAAGAACTAAATCCACGCCCGTTGACTCTGGCCAGTGCCCTCTCTGCTAGACCATGGTGGCTCCCAAAGCAGAAGTAATGCTGTTGAAAGAAGTGTCCAGTGTGTGAGCTGTTAAGCATGAGTGACAAACTCTGAAGTGACAAACTAAAATTTTTGACCTATTAACTGCTATTAACTGTCTCTTGTGGAATGACTTACAAGTAATTGTTTACCAAAAAATAAGAAATCTCAATTCTTGTGGGAGACTTTTAAAGCATGCTGAGTTCTTATGTGCCCCCTATTGCCACTCTCCAACACTTCTCTGAGAACTGTATCAAAACCAATTTTATTAACAAACCAGGTGGGAGAGAAATCAAATGCTCCTGGTTAGAATGGGTGTGAGCTGGAGATCAAGGAGGCAGAGGAGCTCCTTTGGGATTGTCATGTTGCCCCTTGTGGTCTGGAAGCTCACAGCAAATACCAGCTGTACTTTCAGAAACTGCTGAAGTTTGTAGTTGTAGTTAATCTGCACCCTTTCCTGACAACTACTGTCAGCCGAGGCAAATGTCCAAGGCCAGTGCAACCACTAGGCAAACTAGGCGGTCGCCTACGGCGCCAAGTGGTTGGGGGTGGCCAAAAGCGTGCTCTGGGGAGGCGGTGGAGTGGAGGTGAGCTGGGGCAGGGGGGTGCAAGGAGGGCTGCCTGCAGCAAGTAACGGCGGGGGGGGCGGTGAACAGGAGAACCGCTCTCCCCCCCCCAGCTCACCTCTGCTCAGCCTCCTCCCCTGAGCATGCCACCCTGCTCTGCTTTTCTCCCTCCCAGGCTTGCGCACCAAACAGCTGATTGGCGCCGCAAGCTTGGGAGGCGGGAGAAGCGGCGGTGTGCTCAGGGAGGAGGCGGAGCAGAAGTGAGGTGGGGCGGGGAGCTGCCGCGCGCGGCTCCCCGGGCCGAGGGAGGGGGCGGCGGGGAGCTGCCGCGCGCGGCTCCCCGGGCCGAGGGAGGGGGCGGCGGGGAGCTGCCGCGGGGGGGGCCTCAGGGCGAGGGGCGGGCGGGCGGGCACGCGCAAGGTGGAAGTTTTCCTTAGGGCGCAAAACATCCTTGCACCGGCCCTGCAAATATCCTAGGGAAGACGAGGTGTTTGAGTGGAGTAGTCATCACGTTCCCCATGGCCTTTATGGTGCTGGGATCAGGATACTGGACTAGATGGACTGCTGGCCTGATCTATTATGGCAATTCCAGTGTTTCATTGACAGGAATCTGGTTATTAAATCAGAATATTATAGAGCTCTTGAGGGGTCACTGTTGAGCATAATTTGGGGGGAATGGTACATGGAGAGCATATTTCTGATAACATTATATGTGGGCCCCAGCTAGAGTTGCATTCCTGATCCAAACTGTCCCCAAGTTCAAGGGTGTCCGAATCTATGGTTTTGATTCAGTACACTGCAGAGAGAGAGGGAGGGAGAGTCCAGATGTGAAATTAGAGTCTGGATCAAAACTTTTGCAGAGTCTGGAAGTATTCAGATGCAGGGTTTGCAGTCCAACTCTAGTATGTATGTATTAGTTATAAAAGAAGAAAGTCCTTAGAAAATGGCAAGTTCCTCAGTCAAGTTCAGAATATTTATAGATAACAAAACTGAGTCTATAATGGCAGGGGAGGACATCTTTTCTCTCCTCTCTCTTACCCCCGCCTATCCTTTTTTTCTTTTTGCTGACCTGCAACAGAAGCTTGTGCCTGATTTGGAAGATGTTTCTTGGCTATCCCCTCTCAGCACAAATAACATAAACGCTTCCCTATTATGGTGGTTTTCTCCAGAGTTGTTTCACTGGCCACACAAGATGCCACTGTCAGGATGCACGGCCTTGATAGTGACTAAAAAGTACTAGATCTTCCCTTATTATAACCTCTTCTCCCTCCGTGTAGAGTTTTGTATGTTCTCTGTGTACATATGCATTTGTGTGGTGGTGAGCAGCATTGAAATAATTGATATTTCTTTCTTGATTTTCACTATGCATTCAGTGTGGTTTTAAAGAACATTTCAAAATCTGTTAATTTTTTTTCATGCAGTTCATTGTTGTTCGCTGCTGTGGTTTATTGCTTTTAAAAAAACACCTCCTTTGGAGGTTTGCAGTGAAATACCATGGATTTCTAGGGTGGGACTGGGGAGACATATATAAGGCTGAAAGGGACCATTGTGGTGATCTATTTTGACCTCCTGCATAACGCAGGCCATAGGATTTCCCTGAATTAATTCCTGTTTTAGAAAAACATCAAAGATCTGCTCTATTTGAATCTTGATTTAAAACAATATCATCTTCACCGTACACATGCAAGTATAGGGCATTCAGTATTCATCAGGGTCGGGGGGATCCTGCACCCCGGAACATGCATATTTGCAGTGAAGATGACAAAGTCATCTGGGTATGTTGGATAATTGTAGTGTATTGAGTTGTGTTTGCTGTTCGTAAAGCTCTGCTGAATCTGAATGAAACAAAATTTTGCAGAAAACAATTCTGGCTAAATACTTTTCTCCTGCTTCAGTCCTTGAACTTTTAAAACCAGCTGAGGGCTGCTACAAATTTTGAAATCCTTTTGATGTAAAATTTTTCTCATTATGTTAATGTGCGAGAGGTAGCGGCCAAGACAGTGAAGCCTCAAATTCTATTTCTATTATCACCCCCATTTTTTATTTTTTTCAGTGGCCCATACTTTCTCAAACAAACTTGGGCATCGAGTTTAGCATGCTTGGACTCTTCCCAGGATTGACTTGTTCAGAAAGTGAGCTGTAGCTCACGAAAGCTTATGCTCAAATAAATTTGTTAGTCTCTAAGGTGCCGCAAGTATTCCTTTTCTTTTTGCGAATACAGACTAACACGGCTGCTACTCTGAAACAAAATCAAGGTATTCATAAAGTGTGTGTGTGCGTGCGCACACAATTTAGGTAGGGGTATGTGTCTCAATTTCTTAATTGTTTTTTTCAAGTTAGTTTGTTTCCTTGTGGATGCGATAGGATATTAGTTTTCTTATGGCTTAGAACGTTGAGGGCACACATGCATAGCAGACTGCGCTGCTAGGCTTGAGTTGAGATCACTAGTTGTTGCTGTTGAGATGATGAAATTGCAGAAGATTTTTATTTCAATCAAAGAATAATCTCCAGGAGCCAAGGTTTCTCAGAAATCTATTTTTATGCAACTACCTTTAGTAGTAAGGAGCAAGAGAAGAACAGGGGGAAAAAATTGCTACAGAAGGTAGAATAGTCTCTAAATAGGACATTTTCCAAAGTTTTCTGTGAAGTGTCAGCAGCTGTTTAAGGGCATCTTGTTTCCCCAGGGGGAGCCTTTTCTGTAAATGCTTTTAGTATCTATGTGCATAGATTTAAGTGGTTTTGGTTTCTTCCAGTCTGGTTGATATGTAGAGAGGGCTTGCTGCTTTCATCTGCCTCCCAGAGGTTTTGCCATGTTGGTCCCAGGATATTGGAGAGGAAAGGTGGGTGAGGTAATATCTTTTATTGGATCTACTTCTGATGGTGAGAGAGACAAGCTTTCAAGCTTCACACAGCTCTTCTTCAGGGCTGGAGGAAGTACTCAGAGAGTACATCCACACTGAGATAAAACACCCACAACACTGAGTCTTAAAGCCCACGTCAGCTGACTTTGGCTTGCGGGACTTGGGTGGTGGGGCTGTTTAATTGCTGTGTAGACTTCTGGACTCTGAAATCCTGCGGGGTGGGAGGGTCCCAGAGCTCAGACTCCAGCCTGAGCCCAGAAGTCCATACAGCACAACACTTTCAAAAGACAAGTCTAGGAGCTTAAATTTATTATTCTGCTAGACACTAAAAATCATGGTCGTAATACAGACACCAGATTTATGTCTTTTTACAATAATCTGTAACCCACTAACTCCCCTTTTTTGTCCATGACTGTAGAGGTATTAAAAGGCCACTTCACCTTGAATGGTCTCTTAAAATATGTGTTAACTGCTTGTGCTAAACAATCTGTTCCACCTTGTATTTAGCTGTGATGCTCCTGAGGCTAAGAGCTTGTCTACACTTGAAATGCTAACTCTCTGTTGCTGTAGAGCTTCAGTGTAGACCCTATATGCAAGTGGGAGGGGTTCTCCCTTTGCCATAGGTAATCCACCTCTGAGTCCTGGTCTACACTACAAAGTTAGGTCGACATAAGCCACTTCGCGTTGACATAGTTATGTGTGTCTGCACTTACATTTGTCTTCCATTGATGTAAGCACCCTGTTATACCAAGAGTTGAGTGGCATTGAGCCATGGCTGATGTACTGAGGTTGAAGCACTGCATTGCTTTTGTCAGCCTTAACAGTTCTCCAGCAGCTGTCCCACAATGCTAGACACTGACTGCTCTGGTCTCAGTTGTGAACTCCATTGCTCAGGGAACACGGAGATCAGAAGGCTCCCCCGCTCTCTAAAGCCCCACAGATTTTTGAAATGCCTTTTCCTGATTACTCAGTTTGGTGAGCAAACTTACAGCCCTCCATTGTGGTGCACAAGTGCCCAGCTGATCATGTTGGCTACATGCTCCAGATGTGCTGTGGCTTGGAGTAGATGGGAGATATTGGATCTCCTGGGCCTGTGGGGAGAAGAGGCTCTGCAGGCACAGCTATGGACCAGCTGTAGAAACATTGATATCTAAGAGTTGATTTCATGGGGGATGCAGGAGAAGAGGTAGGGCAGGGACCAGCAGCAGGGCCAGGTGAAAGTGAAGGAATTAGAGCAGGGAGGCCCACCGTCGATCCGGTGCTGAGCTGCAGACCTGTTGCATTTACAAAGAGCTGCATACCATACTTGGCGGAGACCCCACAACCACCCTGCATATCACCATGGAGCTTCCAAGGAGCCCAAGCCACAGGCCCTTGTCCTGAACAGAGAGGACAAGGAGAAGGATGGGGGAACATGTGACTGAAGGGTCCAGCTAAGCCACTTGCCAGGAGCTGTTTGAGCTTCCACCACAGACAAGTCAGTCCTGGTAGTGGAGCATGGAAGAACCCAATGTAGGGAAGGATCCTGGGGTAAGCGTAAATGTATTTCCCATTAAAGTGATGGCAACTTAACAAGACACAGCTATTAACTTTGCATTAATTTACTTGCACTGGAAGTGGACAAGAGGTAGTGTTATCTGTTTTTCATTCCCCTGTAGAGTCAGGTCGGGAAGGGCATGTGGAGCAGTTTGTTTACATACATAGAGATGTCCCTTGAATCCTCCTGAGAGATCTCAATGAAACTTTCATGGAGGTATTCTGCAGTCCTCTCCTGAAGGTTTCTAGGGATGGCAGCCTTATTTCTTCCTCAGCAGTAGGACACTTTACTTCGGCAGGCAGTATACGGGCCTGGGCATCTTTGGGATGCCAGCAGCAACTGTGCTCTCTCTGCCTTTGTTACCCTCAGGAGTGAGAGAGAGGCTAAAATCTCCACTACCTGTGGAAAATAGTGCTAGTATTCAGTGCGATTGACGTATACTCATAGTTTCATGCAACTGAGCTATTCTCTCCTCGTTTCCCTCACCCCTCGTGGGTCATACTCACCATGGCTGGTGCTGTGATTGACGCCGTGCACAAGGTCTCTGAAGCAGAAGTGTCAATAAGTACGTCTTGTTTAAAATGTTAGGGGGCCAAAGGAAGGCAGTTCAGAATCTTAAGTTTTGCTTGCCATTGTGACTGTACCGACAACAATAGTACCTCTGTGTATTGTATCTGCAGCTGTTGCCATTGCAGCCTGGAGGGGTTCCCCCTTCACAGCTGCAGTGTATCTGTCAAATAAAGAGGAGAAAGAAGACAACTCAGGTGACATGTTCAAGAGGATCCTGCAAGCCACTGCTGCACCACCCTTGAGGCCCTGTGCTCACAGTTAAACATTGTAGCAGCCTGGAGAAGGAAGGAGTGGAGTGGAAAAGCACCAGGACAAAATGGGGCTTCTCTAGCAGCAAATACAAATGCTGCAGACTCTTGTGAATCTACAGATTTAACACACCCAGGCTCACCTCCCTTTGCAGTCCATGGAGAGCTCCATTGCAGCACCTCGCTACACCCCCCTCAGCATTACATGTGGCATCAGGGGCCATGTCCCTACCCTACCTCTCCACCCGTGGGACATTAAGGACAACCTTAAGGACACAGCTTCACATACAGCTGCCATGGCTTTCACAGGTCAGTGCATGTGTAGCTAAAATGGATATGAATGTTCTTGCCATTTGATACATTGATTACATCCTAAAACTAATGGAACAGAATTTATTTGCTTTTAAATTGCACAGATTTTTCTTTTCACTGGTTTGTTACTGAATAAAATTCTATTATTTGGAACATAATTTTTCTTTATTAGTTCACATTATATATTGCAGGGTGCCTAGCAGTTCTGAAACCACCCACATACTTGTTACTGTACAGTGTGACACAACTTATGGGATCAGTGACAAACACACACAGTGTAGTAATCATAAATGTACAGCAAGCCCTGCAAAATTAATAGGGGCATTGACAGTGTTATATTAATACATGTACACCAAGCACCATACAATTCCTAACAGACCCTGAATCAGCAGGGCCAGGCAGAGCATGTTACACCATAATGCATTACTGAAGCTCACAATTCTTACAATCATAGAATATCAGGGTTGGAAGGGACCTCAGGAGGTCATCTAGTCCAATCCCCAATTTTTGCCCCAGATCCCTAAATGGCCCCCTCAAGGATTGAACTCGCAACCCTGGGTTTAGCAGGCCAATGCTCAATTAAAGTGCTCCTTTAGCACCTCCTGAGCCGTATAGCTTGTGTCTGGCTCTTCAAACTCAGCAGACATCCACTCCATTTCCACCCTTCACTCCAGCAGCAACTTTCCCCCTGTTGCTTCACAGATATTACATAGGACACAGCAGGCAGCTATAACTGTTGGGATTTTTTTTTTTTCACTGAGATCCAATCTTGTGAGTGAACAATACCAGCATCCTTTTGATCTACCAAAAGCACACTGAACTGTCAGTCTGCACCTGCTGAGCTGGTAGTTGAATCTTTCCTTGCTGCTGTTCAGGTGGCTAGCGTACAGCTTCCTGAGCTAGGGGAGCAAGAAGTAGGCTGAGTCCCCCAGGATCACTGCTGGCATTTCAGCATTGTCAGGGGTAATCCACCGGTCAAGGAATAAAAGTCCCTGCTTGGAGCTTTCTGAAAAGTCCTGTGTTCTTAAAGATGCAAGCATCATGCACCTTCACCGACATCACTGTGGGCTGGTCAGGGAAGTGTCCACGTTGATTCACAACCATAGAAAAGTAGCCCTTTCTGTTGATGTTCTCTGTGACAAGGGAGTCTGCTGCCAAAAGGGGGATAAATGTGCCACCTGTTACTTCACAGTTTGGGAACCCCATTGCTGCAAATCTATCCCCCGTGTCCTGCACATTATTGAGAGTCACAGTCCTATGTAGTCCTGCACACTTGCATGACGACAGCCTTCACAGTGAAGTTTCCAACTCCAAACTGATTTTCTCCTTAATGTATGTGCAACATGTCTCAGATGGCATGTGACCAGGATTCATCACCGAATTTGGTCCACTGGTTGGATCATTAGCTTCCCTGACCCGTGCTGGATACTGAAGGGGAGTGTGATGTGAACGCTGATCCATGTCCCCCATTTCCCACTGACTGGTAGCAATCCAGCATTGCAAGTTTTCACAGTGCGATTGCCACTCACTTCTCCACTGTCAGTGCAGCTCTCATTTTTATGTCTTTGCACTGGACATCTGGGGTGGGGTGAGCTCAGCACACGGATCCAGGAATGTGGCCTTGTGCATCCAAAAGTTCTGCAGCTTGTCATTCCAAGCTTGCATTATGATGCGATGCCACCAAGCAGTGCTTGTTTCTCAGGCCCAGAATTGGTGTTCTACCATGTGCAGCTGCTCCATGAATGCCAACAACAACCTTGAATTGGTTCTTGCTGTGTCCCACAGCAATCTGCCCTCCAAGAAATTGTCATTTTCCTTGCAGATTTGGTTATTCTTGCAGCTCTGCAAATACCGGAGTGTCCTATACTTGCAATGCTTATGACAATAATGGAGCCTGCGCAGCTCTGCATGCTTCTGTCAGAGATGGCGAATAGCAAGGAGGGACATACGGGTTCATGGGATTTTTAAAAAAGGTGTGAAAAATTTGGGATATAGACATTATGGGATGGAGACAGCTGCACACTGGGAAGTTGACCTTCTGCTCCCAGTCATCCCTGCATGATTCATTTTGGACCCACCAGGCATTGCTAAAACTTCCCAAGAGACAGTGCGCTGGCGGTGGCAGGTTGCACAGTGAGATACTATGATGCACTGCGTTGTGCACTGATGCAAGCACTTTTGGTCAGTATGCACAGCGCCAACACAAGGAGATAAGTATGCACATGGACAAGCGGTATACTGATTATGGCAGCTTAATGCCGACGTAACTTGCAATTACCAAAGTTTGTAGTGTAGACATGGCCTGAGAGGCAGTAGGTAGGTTGATAAAAGAATTCTTCTATCAACCTAGCGTTGTCTATACCGGAGGTTAAGTTGGCTTACTGCGTTGGTCAGGGATGTGGATTTTTCACACATCAGAGAGACACAACTGTGCTGATGTCTAAACTGAAAACTTACTAGCCCTGTGTCTCCACTAGAAATGCTGCAGCAGCAGTGCTTCAGTATAGATCCTCTCTACAGTGACAGTTAATCCACTTCCCCTAGAGGCATTAGCGTGGTCGACAGAAGAATTCTTCATTGACCTAGTGCTGTCTACATTGGGGGTTAGGTTGGCTTTACTAGGTCATTCAGGGAATCTCACTTTTATAGTGTAAACCGGGCTCGAGTACCTTTCCCAGACCTGAAGAAGAGCTCTGTGTAGCACAAAAGTTGGTCCAATAAAAGATTTTTTCCCTCATTCTCCTTGCCTCTCCCAGAGGTTTTATAAGTTGTTTTGGGGCTCACTAGCCATACAGTAAATTCTCTGCCACCAGAACGGAAATCTCCACAATAAACTTCTTCAGTCTCAAGCCAACCTCCTGTATTGAGTTATTCATCTTTGGACTGTTGACTTTTGTCTGCTAGCAAAAAGATATTGTCCTGTTGCTCTATTTACTTAGCTAGCTTAGCACCTACTGGCAGCCAAGCTCCCCTCTTCCCCCCCAGTGCCTCCCCCCACCGGTGGCCCCACTGATCAACTCCTCTTCCTCCCTAGTGCACCTCCTGCGCGCCATGATCAGCTGTTCCACGGTGTGCAGGAGGCGCTGGGAGGAGTGGGGGTGGGAAGAGGGAGGTGGGGATTTTGGGGGAAAGGATCAGGTGGGGGCAGAGCTTGGGGTTGAGCACCGCTGGGTGAGTTGTTTCAGAAACGAGAAAAACCAAACAAAGCTTGCTTAGGTGAAACAAAAGTCAATAATTTTGTCACATCTGTGTTAATTCATAAGGGCAGATTGCAGAATTCAGTAAAAGACCCATCAGAATTCATCCCTCAGTCACAACAGTCCTTTCTTTCAACATCTGAAGGAAGAGACAGTTGAGGGTTTTGTGGTCCGGAAGTTGTCTTGCTTTAAGAAACGATTTCTTATGACTGAGTTCTCTTGATGTATCACTACTTCTTTCTATGTGATCAGAAATTAGAAAAATATCTTGACATAGTGACTTATGATAGTGTAGTCCTAACATAAAGCTGTATATTAACATCATGTGCATCCAAACAGATTTGTTCTTAAATTTTTTAGCTGCTTGTAGGATTTTGTTTTTCTTTTAAAGTCAGGGTGTTAAATACAACAGGAAAGAGTGATATTTCAAACTAGAGGTTGGAGCAGGATATTGGGCATCGGGCATCCAGGGGGTCTATTCCTTTCTCTGCCACTAAAATTGCTGTGTGACCTTAGGCACGTCACTTCACCTCTCTGCTTCAGTTTGCACATTTGCAACCCTGTGAGGTAGTTAATTCATTGAGATTTATAAAGAGCTTGGAGATCCCTGATTTAAAGATTCTGTGTACACCAAATGAGTATTACTGTATACTTCTGGGTCTAAAACCTTGACAAACTTCCCTTTAAGTCTAAGATGTAAACTACCAGGGTGGATTTTCTGATGTGATCTCTTCTGCAATGCCATGTTAGTCAAAAC
Organism: Dermochelys coriacea; assembly: GCF_009764565.3. Taxonomy (NCBI): domain Eukaryota; kingdom Metazoa; phylum Chordata; order Testudines; family Dermochelyidae; genus Dermochelys; species Dermochelys coriacea. The sequence goes on along the minus strand of NC_050074.1, from coordinate 85,339,136 downwards.
TGTAACTCTGTTCAGTTCTTTTTGTATTGTTTTTGATAGGTATGAGTCCTCTAGAATTCATCTCACTTCCTCTCCATCCCGAATCGGGGTCATACTTTTCTTCCTTCTTTCATGCAGAGACCTCCAGTGACAACAATCTCTTTTTTTGTTTTTTTTTTTTTGTTCGGGTGACAAGTTCTGGGCATGGCCCACTCCAGTGCCCATCAGGGACAGTCGACATATTGTTCTAAAGGGGTCAAGTGATGCAAGATGCTCTTGGCTGGTGCCAATTCAGGGGAGGATCCTCCTGCTTAACTGTTTGCTTTGGTCTGGATTTTAGAGTGTTGGTTTTGTGAAGTAGGACAAATGGAGTTTCATAAGAGCACAAAGTTGGTGCAGTGTGAGAGCTCTGAATTGGATTTGATTCTTTGTGCTACTAATTTGGGGGGAAGGTGCGGGAACGTCTTTGCCATAAACTCAAGGGGGAATCTTTGGTTAAAGCGGAGTTTGGGGGGGGGAGAAGGTAGGTTCTGACACACATTTTTTCTATAGAATTACAGAGATGCTTTTATAGCGAAGGAGGGAAATTTCTGATGATAGTGGCTGTCTAGTAGCCAGCTGTCGGGTGCGTGACTGCAAACATCTATCTTCTCTGGGTTCTGCTGCGTGGAGCAGCTGGATCTTGTCACCAGCACCATGTTTTCCTGTAGACTTGAGTGAGAGGGCTACAGGCGACTAAAGGGAAGCATTGCCGTTCCACTAAACCTCCAGTGTTGCTCAGAATAATTCTCCCAGCTCAGTAGTGACAACAGCGTTATTCCGCAACAAGTAACTTACTGTAACTGTTTCACTCTTCTGTTCAGAGCAACGTTGCATAGTAAATTCTTTCCATCGTGCCTAGACCCCATTTCAGTGTATCCCAGCTTGTCGTTGCAGATTGTTCCTGGTCTTGTACCCTCTTAGGGTCTGAACCTGCTCCTGTTCAGTCAGTGGTGCAGGATCAGTCCCTGAAATTGTTTCCTTTCTTGTTTCAAGGCTTGGATCGGACTGTGTTTAATTGCAGTGTTGCTTGGTGGTGTTTTTTTTTGTTTTTTTTTGTTTTTTATTTTGGTACTTTGTGGAGAAACATTACTAGATGATGATTATCATTATTATTATTTATTTCTTGTAGAGTGCCTAAGTGGTATTCTACAAACACTGGAAGGCTGGATGCACCTCAACAGCAGTGTTGGAAACAATCCATGGAAACAATTGCTGCATGTGAGCCTGTGTTTAAAGGCGCCAGAGTTGCCGGCACACAGCTGCTATATTTTCAATTCACACATCTCCCAGTGATTAGCAGTTATGGGATGGTAAAAGGAAATAATAATATTTTACCAAACTCTGATTAAACTTTTGTATATTTTCTTTAATCTGTCAAGATTGCCTGTGGGGCAAGTACAGGGGAGGAGAATGTGCATGGTTGGAGAGGCTGGGTTGGATCAGTAGAGACCACCTGAACCAGCTTTGACAAATCGGAGGATATACACTACTGGCCTGGAGGCTGCCAGTAAGGCTGCAAAGCAGCCTCTAGGCAATTCTGTTAATGATGGAATGATAAAAATCTGCCTCCTCTCCACCCTCCTTGAAGAGAGCAATGCCACGTGAATGCAAGCAGTCCGCTAGCTTGATGTCGTCTTCCACTCCACACATATTCCAAATGTAGGCTGGAGCAGGGAAAATTGGCATTCCTTGAGCAGAATGGAATAAGCCCTAAGTCAAACAACGGTTGCACAATGTCTACTCCAGATGTACATCAAAAATTCCCAAAGAGACCAGAATTAATCATGAAGAAGTTAACAATCAAAATACCACCTGTTATTTAATCACCAAATCCATGTAAACAGCAGCCAAGACCACTTCAGATTACTTAACCACAGTTTCCAGAATAGACAGTATTTATATTTGCATAATACTTAGTCACTAGCATCTATAAAGTCACAAATGCCAGGTGTAATCAGGGCAGCTGGGGCAGCAGTTGACCCAATCTGTTAGCAGGTGTTGAAATCCTTCAGGGAATTGCTGACTGACTTCTGCTGATTTATTGTGGTAGGTTTGGCTTGTTAATGCCATCTTGAATGTAAGTGAGATGGAAGAGGTTATAGAATAGAGGAATCTAGGATTTGAGACAGAGGAATCTATAGGGAAGCCTAATGAACAGCCAAGCTAACAAATGAAGGCAAACCCTAGGGAGGGGGGTGTTTATATGGATTGCATTTCATGCACTCTCTCTCTAGAACAGCTAGGGAGCTGCAACCGCTTTTGCCTTAATTGACTTATCTCTCTCTATTCCATGCAGAACATAGGGCCTTCAACATTGCCTCCCATCTTTGACAGTTTCTTGCTTCTGTCTTAGCTTCTTGTTGTCATTTTGATAGCTTTCAGTTCCGCTTCTATTGTGCGCTTCCATGGAGCCCTGGATCTATCTCATCACCTCTTGATCTAGGGATTCCAGTCCAATGCCTGCGTAACTTTGTTATTTGGGTCTTTCCTCCATGTATGTCCTACCCTTCTCCATTTTTGTTTTGTCCTCCTCCGGAGTTCGTTTTGTGAATTTTTTTTCTGACCATCTGATATTGAGAATTTGTCTAAGGCAGTTGTTTATAAAAACTTGGAGTCTAGGTAGTAAGGCCTTAATAAATCTCCACGTTTCTTATAAGACAACTGACATTTACAATGGTGTTAAATATTCAAAGTTCAGTTTGGAGGACAAAATTTGTTTCTCCAGATTGGCTTTAGAGTTAGGCAGGCGTGTTTGGCTTTCACTATTCTGGCTTTAATGCCTTCGTCTGTTCCTCCTGTTGTACTTACAATGCTGCCAAGATGGGAAATATCTGACCCCTTCAATGTCAGTCCTAGAAAGTGTTGCTGGTGTTTCTTGTGTGCTAATTCTCATCATTTTAGTTTTCTCAGTTGGTCTTGATTTTTCAACACTACTAATTGTGCATAGACCTGAATACATTTGTTTTTGCTTACATGTTTCTGTGGGTATAGGATAGCAAGTTGATGTCATCTGCTAAGTTAAGGTCTTCTAACTTCTGTGTGAAAGTCCATTGTATGCAACTTGTTTATCCTGTGGTCTTTCTCATTACACCACCTGCTATCAGTAAAATGATTATCTGTGACATAAGACATCCCTGTCTGACACCAGTTTGCTGTTGTATATTACTTGGCATGTTATATTTTCATAGATGCTGTGAATGATGTTCAGAAATTTCTGTTCTAAACTGTTTTATTCACTGTATCAAAGGCATTTTGGAAAGCTATAAAATTCATGTAAAGGTGTGTTTGCCATTCAATCAACAGTTCTGTGATGATACGTAGAGTTATTTGATCTATATATGATTTCTCCTGTCTGAACCCTATCTGTTCTTGTCATAACCTTGAACATACTGCTTTCTTTCTTCTGTCTAGAATGATGCATGTAAAAACCTTACTTGGGATAGACAGCAATTGAATATCCCTCAATTTTCAAACTGACTGATATCTCCTTTCTTTGGCAACTTCACTGTATGACCCTTTTCCAACTCCTTTAGTACTTTTTTCTTCCTCCTCCTCCCATGTCTTTTGTAAGATGCCCATCAAAATGTCTTGTGCTCTTCAAATTTCCCTTAAGAACCTCTGTTGGGATCTTATCTGGACCTGGTGCCTTTCCACTTTTTAATTATGTTTATACCAAGGGGAAAATAGTGTTCCTTGCCTTTAACTTCCACTGTCTTGAATTTGGATGAGACTGCTATATCCCTGACATTTTATTTACTGTCAGAAGTGAAAGTCATGCTGGCTGAAGTATCAGGCATGAATATAAATGCTTGATTGGGCCTGGGGAGGTAGAATGGAGTTCTTAGCTCCAGGAAAACTAAGTTAGATGGAGGCTTAAAATAACTTTACTAAAAAAGCAACATTACCAAACGACAGGAGAGGAAAGTGTTTCAATTTATATTAACCACAATCAATATTCGGTGAACTCGGTCACCTTTTTAAAAAACCAGAACATTTTTGTTAGGAGGCAGAATTACCATATTAGCTGGGCATCTTAATATAAAATAAAGAAACACGGGCAGAAACTTTAATCAAACTTGGAAATGAGGTGAGAGGCTTAGGAAGAAAAAGTCACTTGGACATTCAAAATAAATATTAATATTTACTCTTTAAAGCATCTTCAGTCTGGGGCAGGGACCTTGTCTGTAGAGTAACTAACACACTGTTTGGCACTGTACAAATAAACAATAATGCTAATCTTCCTTCTCTGAGGCAGAAGGTGCTGGGAGTACTTTGTGCTTTTTGCTACTGGGAAAGCTTCATATCACGTAATGGTGCCACCTGCTGGCTGGTATGAGTGACCCAAACTTAGATGAGGAGTACTTGTGGCACCTTAGAGACTAACAAATTTATTTGAGCATAAGCTTTCGTGAGCTACAGCTCACTGCATCTGATGAAGTGAGCTGTAGCTCACGAAAGCTTACGCTCAAATAAATTTGTTAGTCTCTAAGGTGCCACAAGTACGCCTTTTCTTTTTGCAAATACAGACTAACACGGCTGCTACTCTGAAACAAACTTAGATGTTCAAGAATATATATGACAATGGATCCTTGGTAGTTATTGTCCTATTCTGTTCACCACTCCCTCCCTCCCCCAAATCTTAAAGCAAAATGTCCCTCTGGTAGGTTCTCTTGGTAGAATGGAGTTTAGAGGTCCATATTTTCCCTCACCAGATGTCCCTATGTTAGTAGGTAGACTAAGGGAGTTCCCTACAACCCTTCCAGATAGAGGGATTCATAATAATATGAGTGAAGAGTTTTATATGATGGGGGAGCAAATGAGAACCTCTGGAATGGGCTGATTTGATCTGAAATGCATTTCTTCCCCGCCTTCACAGTTCCCATAACTTAACCAGGTTGAGGTGGTGTGTAGTCATTCTGCTGGAGTATTGCCAGATGACAGTGGTATAGGATCAGTGCTTCCTAGTACTGAAGAGTAACCGTCCATGAGCAAACAAAAGGAAAAAATATAGGCATCCAACCTTTCTGTAAGACCCACTGCTAAAGCTCTATCTTCAGAGATAGAATATTTCCCTTATGGTATGACAGCCAGCAGGGAGCGACTGAAGCACTTGTCCCTGCTCTTCTAGCCCAGTTCCTCAGATGGAATATAATCTTAGCTTTTGCAACGCTTCCCTTGGATCCTATACAGCTCTCCCTGCAGCTTCCTCATATCCCTTGAAATTAGTCTGAGACGTCAGTATTTCTATGTAGGAAAAACTGTTTTCATTTTCCTTTTGCATATTAATTTCCAGCCTCCGTCACCATTAGTTCAGTCTCATGCTCTCTATTTAGTTATCATTGGAAAGATGCTCGTGTGTGTCTGCTGTTTTATTCCCAGGTGGTGGCTAAGAGCAATTGAAGACCTCAGGGAAGCAGATGGCTAGACTCTGCGTTCTCCTGACCCTTGCAAAGGCATCTTTGTTCTGTGTCTCTCACCAGAGTCCTTTGGGGCGAGTGGCGTGTTACCAGTTTCAAAGATCCTGCCAAGAATCTGTTGAATTTGAAGGGAGTGGGTGGGAGCTGATGAGTTGTGTTTGGAAGGGTGCTGTCATCTAGAGAAGGTTTGGGTGTAAGAGCATAGTTAGTCTGCAGCTAGAGGAGAGTTGAAGACACCCTCCCCCCAGAATAGCAGAGTCCCCACTAATAGCTCGCATGCCTGCTTAGCTCGTCTCCTTCCAAACTCAAGCATCTTCATTTCTTCATGCCCCGTCAGCTTGTGTTTGTGCAAAGGGGGGCACTCAGTTAAGGAACTTGCATCATGTTATGTTATAGGTTTAGGACTGTCCTAAGAAGAAGGCTGGCTGGACTCTTCCCTGAATGAGCAAATCTTGTGCTCTGATATGTACAACATGGCTGACGTCTGAGATAACAAGAGATGTTAACCAAGGAGCCCTATCATTCCATTCCTGAATTCAGTCCATCCCATCCTTCCTTCCCCCGACTCCATTCATAAAGGCTTTCAGTAGCCCCTAGATTGGGCTTTGAACTATTTTTAAAAATGAGGGAAAACCAAGAGGAGCAATGTGACTGCTGGGACAACTGAATTGAATACTAAGGATTGAGTAAGAGGCCAGGTCCTGTTCTGCTCCTATCCCTTTTTCTAAAGTTAAAAGGGCCTTGCTCTGAGGGCAATCTCTCATTCCCCTCCAGGACTTTACTGGGGACATCAGCAATACTTAGTGCTGTTCAGTATGTCTACACTGCAATTAGACACCCATGGCTGGCCTGTGCCAGCTGACTTGGGCTCCTGGGACTTGGGCTAAAGGACTGTTTTCAATGCAGTGTAGACATTCGGGCTCAGGCTGGAGCCTGGTCTTTAGGACTCTGCAAGGCATGAAGGTCCCAGAGTTTGGGCCGCAGACCAAGCTGGAATGTCTACACTGCAGTGAAACAGCCCCTTAGCCCAAGGCCCTTGAGCCCGAGTCAGCTGGTCTGGGCCAGCGACAGGTATTCAATTGCAGTGTAGACCTAACCTTTCATCAGTAGCTTTCAAAGCCCTGTGCAAAGGGGAAAGCAGATGGAGAAAATGAGGCACACAGAAGTTGTTGTGTTTTGCCCAAAGCCACTGTAAGGGTACTTCTAAACAGTGAGTGTCAGCCGTGGGAAGTGAGTCTTCGAACCTGGGTTGGCTGACTTGGGTTTGCAGAGCTCATGCTACAAACAGCTGTGCTGATGTTGCAACTCGGGCTGGAGCTTGAGCTCTGAAGCCAACCCCCCCAGGCTTTCAGAAAGGGGGGCTGGGCTTCAGAGCCGTAGCTACCATGTCTACACAGATATTTGTAGTGCAGTAGCACAACAGCCCCGCCTGCCCCAGCCTGTTGACCTAGACTCTGAGACTCACTGCCACGGGTTGCCGTTCACTGTGTAGACACATCCTCAGCAACTCAGTGGCAGAGCGAGGGTAGCACCTAGGTCTGCTGGGACAGCGTGGGAGACTGCAGTGGCACGTGCTTATGTATTCTTTGAACTGGAGGGACAGAGACCCTACTTTAAACCAGGAGAGGGGAGTTCAGCCAACCCTTAAACAGCAAGATAGCTTAGCATTCATGACCAAGGGGACCATGTATGTCCATATCCTGAAATGCCAGATTAATTCATATATTCTTTGGAGGCCATTGTTACTTTGCAATTTTATTTTATGTTTTGAAAATTGGGAAAAGGTGAGTTAAACCTCCTGGGCTCAGTTTCACATGGATCACTCGCCAATGAAACATGGGGATGTGTGTGTTTTAGTTGTCTGTCTGATGCCTGGTCAGAGTCCCCATAGGCTGACATGCCTCTGTTGCTCAGGAGAGGCTGTAGGCCTACAATAGCAGGGTTGGATTGAGGGATGGCCAGCCCCATGTTTGTTTGAGTGACCTGGGTGTTGGCTGTGGGAGCTGAAGGATACAACTGAGTTGCATGGGCAGAGGGGTATATGTGAACGGAGGCGGAATCTGCCCAGGCAGCTGCCCGCACTCTGTCTGGCTCTACCCACGCTTTAAGGAGCATTAAAACCATCCAATTGTGCGTAACCTTTAAAGGGGGAGACATGGTCAACAATTGTCTGTACAGTGTCAGATCTGAGCCTGTTTAAAGTGTAGCATCTGGTAATTCTGCCGTGACGTTTGGTTGGCGTTAAGTCCTCTTTAGATCAGCCCTAATGTTTTGTCTCATCGTTTCTCCTCCCTTTCCTACTGCCTGGTCTCCTGGCTGTTTTATGAAGCTGCCTGTGGATTATGGGTACAACTGCCAGCACAGCTCAGCAAACAGTCTCAGCAGCTACGTTTGAGAACGTTCACGGCAACGGGACCATGGAGGACCGCCACTCGCTTAGCATCCATTCCTGCCAGACGGTTGGCCTCCACAACAACAAAGCCAAGTCCATCATCACCAACAAGGTGGCGCCTGTTGTCATCACGTGAGTAGCTTCAGGCTGGAGTGCTTCTGTAAATCACATAACCTTTCCCCCAGCCTGTCAGCATCCTCTGCTGACATTCTAGGAGCATTCCCCTACTGGTTTTGTTGAAGACTGGAGATTCTCCTCCTCTCATCCTCTCAACCCCCCCAGCTCTCTGTGCTGAGAGAACAGACCTTCCCACAATTAATCTCCTGGGGAGAAGCAGCGAGTTCTACAGCCTCTCTCTGCCTCCTGCTTCCCCTGCAGGAGCAGCCTTCAAGAGACCCAGGCTCCTCTTTCTCTCCCCTCTCCTGCATCCCCAGATGAGCAGACTATTTGGTGGGTGCAGGATTCAGGACATCCTTTTCTCCCATCCCACTTTCTCCACCCTGTCCCGTTGGAGCAGCCTGGCTCTGGCTTGTCGAAGCCTCTGCCAATTATCTCTGTGCTGCCAGCAACTGTTCTGCCCCACAGCTTGTGTAGCATATCTGTGGTGGTGATTACCATGTATAGCACGCAATTTAATTTTGGTCACATCATAAAATTTCAACCAGTGATTGTAGTTACAGACACTATATTGTACTTGGGGTTTACCAAGTGAATAGGATAGAGATGGATGGCTTTTTTCACAGCCTGTGTCCCTGAGCTTCAATCCCTTGACCTTCTTGGTCCATGATCCCCATGCTTACTGGAGAAATAGTCTTTGTCTTAAATGCTGTATGTTTTGGTGTGTGGCTTTCACAGCTACAACTGCAAAGAGGAATTTCAGATTCATGATGACCTGCTGAAGGCCAACTACACAGTGGGGAGGATTTCAGAGACCACGTTGGAACACTACCTTGTACAGGTAAAGGCTGCTAACCTTGTTGTGCCATAAGCATGCTTTGTCACAGTGTATCTAGAGCAAGCAAGTCACATTACCTGAGGTGAAAATTATACTGTGCATTTTATGAGCTAAGGGAAGGGTAACACAGCTGTGCAGATGCCACGGGATTCATTTCACAAACCCTGCAAGCATTGTTATCAGGGGCTGGGAGTGAGGTTTCCTTAGAGGCTTTGGATCAGCTAATTTGATCCCAAAAGGGGTCCCTATGCTTGTGGGGGTGGAGGTGGGAAGCTGTTTGGGGAGAGGAGAGGAAAGGGGGGAGAGAGAGAGAGAGAGAGAGAGAGAGAGGCAACTGAGGTTAGTGTGCTGAGTTATGTGAACACTTTCACCCCAGGCAGCTTTGCAATCTCTCTGAGCAGACAGGCTGATGTTTACAAACATGTGGAAACCTTCATTTCTAGGCTGTGTTCATGTGGCGGTCTAAGCTTCATATGGGTATTTCACTCAGCTTTGAAATTGAATCCGACTTGCTGCTTCAGTGTATAAACTAATCACTTTCAGGGGAAAGACCTGAAGAAGTTTTTTTTCATTGCACATTTGGCTAAGTGAATTCTGAAGTTGTGTTACATTTCTTAGAATGAGCAGCCACTATGAGCTGGTCAGACACTGTTTCTGCTTGCTGGTACTCTGCTTTCCCATTCTGCTATGTGCTTGTGATCAAGGATGATGGGGATATGGGCACATTGAACATATGTCTAGGAAGAGCTGCTTTTGAGTGAAGTGGTTGAAATACACTTCTTGGTCATCTCTTGCCCCCCTCTCTCCCTGCTGAATTAGAATATGCTCAATTCTATGTAGATGCTTTGTTTTATACAAAATGCTGCTTGTTTCACACTCAAATCATTGTCTTTTCTCCACCACTTATTTTGCAGGGGAAATATTTTATGGTCAGAGATGTATACAGTAAATTAGATGTCTTGAACACTACAGGCAATTGTGGAGCTCCAAATTTCCGACAGGCCAAAGGAGGGTATGAAGTGTTTGGAATGGGACAGCCCAGTCTCAATGGATTCAAGCAGGTGCTGCAGAAACTCCAGAGCTATGGGCACAAGGTAGGAGTGTGTGTTTGAGTGTGAGAGAGAAAACCAAATGCACAACTGTCTAGGTGACGAAAATTACAGTGTTCCATTTTACATGAGAGATTCACCTCTTAATGTGCATATATAATCCCATCCACCAATGAGAACGGGAGTTACAAAATTTATTCCAAGGGCCAACTGAACCCTCGTAGAGTGAACTCAGATGCACTGAAAAGCTGTTTATAATAAAGTAGATGTTACATGAGAGTGGCGAACTGTCAGCTCCACAGGGCTGACGGCCCTGAATCCCCATTACATTAAATTAAACTCCCTTGTTTTTAATTTATAAGGGGGGGGTCACACTCAGAGGCTTGCTGTGTAAAAGGGGTCACCAATACAAAAAGTTTGAAAACTACTGGCCTACAGTGAAAAAAAATAATTGCTATGGGTTTTCCACAGTATTTCTTAATGTGGAGAGGGGTGTGATAGGGCTCCTGGTATGTAATCTGGACTGTGGGGCCACTCAGCCCTCTGTCCCACCAACCTGGGGTATCCCTCACACTGTGTTGCTGTTTTCAAGCTATAAACCTCTGGCAGGTACTGCACTTACACAGACATCTACAGGCAGGGACACACCCAACTGAATTATATGAATGCTTGTCCTAGCCACTCATGAACCAACAATAGAGAGTCTTCAGTAAATTCCCCCGAGCTCCCCAGCCTTGCACCTCAGAACAGTACTGTCTTGCCCTGCTCAGAAGCCTGACCAGTGTAAATTCATCACCCAATCTGCCCCTTCCTCGATGTGGAGAGGTCACACACTAGCCTTTGTAAAATGAGCTGAGATTTCCCGAGCACTTCAACCAGAACACACTGTTTTAGGTAAAATATAAAACAGATTTATTAAGTGATTAAGATAGATTTTAAGTGATTATAAGTAGCCAGCATAGAGATCAATGTTGGTTACCTAAGAAATGAATGTGCAGTCTAAGTTCTATAAACTAAATAGGACTTGAATCAAGCAGTGTCTCACCCTGACAGATGGTATATTCCTCAATATACAGGCTGGAACTGCCTTCCAGCCCGGGATCACCCATCCCTGGTTCAAAGTCTTTGTCCTCCAGATGTGTTTCCAGGTGTTGAATTGTGGGGCGAGTGAGGCCAAGTCATGATGTCACTTCCCCTCTTTGTAGTTTCTTCCAGCTTGCTGGAAAGATCTATGCTTGTGATGTGGGGGTCTGCCCCCCATTGGTTAAATATTCTCCATTGTCTATGTGTTCTGTCTGAGAAGTCTTCTGGGATGGCTGTTGGGAAAGTGGATTCCTTTTAATGGGCCACTAGCATGTCTGGCTACTCCATCTTTGTATCTGAAAGGCTGGTTGTGGGTGTTCCCAACCTCACAACATATTTCAGTAACACACCGTATAGCAAAACTTCATAACTGCACATACAATGATAGCACATACAATCCAACAGGACATTAGTGTTCAACAGGTCAAGACTTTTAAAATGATACCTCACAAGGCATACTTTGCACAAAATATATAATAATTATATGACGGTGGTGAATATGGGGGTTCCAGGGTTCTGCTTTGAGGTATAGAGTGCTACATGGGGGAGGCGGGGAAGAGAGTCCATTAAATGTTTAACTTTCTTAAAATAACTCTAGTGTGTTTCATTTGCTCACACAAGCAGGTTAAAGCTGCCATTCTTCTCTGTGCCTACACATCATAATGGGCAGTGATACTTAGAGTAAGTGCTGCAGCCTTAAGCTCAATAGGGTGAGGCGAGGATGGATTTCCTGCTTGTCAGTGTGAGTTAAACTGTTTGAGGAGTTTGGATGTAATGGTCCTTTTAGAGTTCTGCAGCTTCTGATTTTCATTGACATATTGGGCCTGTGGGTAACTGTGAACAGTATGAAGTGAAAATAACTGTGTAGTCTCCACAGGCTGCTGATGTTGTGATACACTGTAGCTATGACTTTGTATTTTGACTTAAACAGCTCATTGCTGGCCAATTCTAGTTTTAAACAAAAGCCTGTTGGTGTGTGACAGCAGTGGGAGGGACCCAGGAACCTCACTCTGTGCACTGGTGGGTGGGGAATCATAGGAGTGGAATGCTCCTGTGGAAGTTATTAGCTGCAGTCCCCCTGTGGAATACCCAAGATAGCAGCATTAGCCTTGAAAGAAGCCACTCTACTCACTTGGATATGGATGGAAGTTGAGTGATGCTCTGGTGGTGTTGTCCCTTACCGATTTATTTTTAATCCCTCTTATTCCTCTTTTTTACTGAGTTGGGCAGCTGGGAAGCACTATCCATTGCAGTGAGAGTGACATGAAAGAGAGGGTTTGCCTTCTGCAATTCACACCAGTCATAAAATGGCCCTGCCTTCAGAGCTGTGACTGAAATAATTACCTACAAAAATAAGGCAGCCTTCCAAACTTTTATGCCCCCCCACTCATCCAGGACAAATACTGATGATTAATATTCTCATCCTCATCATGGCACCAGGAGGTAGGTAATGCACATATTGGTGAATTTTCATGACACCTTTTTAAGGCTGTTATAAGCACATGTTGTGACAGGATTAAAACTCAAGGTCTTAAGTTCCTCTGAACACACAAAACAAATAATGAAAAATAACCATCCTGTCTCTTTAACATTTTCCTTGCACTGTCCCAGTGTTGGACATTGAGACCTTCACTCCCCAGCTTGACTGGGGAAAAAAAAAGGGCATAGCAGTATCCATCTGTCTAGGTTAGTATATCATGCCTGCCACTATATGCCTCACAAGCTTTTAAAAACCAGAATAAGAGTCTCTCTAGTCTAGTCTCCTCTCTCTAGATGCTGAGCTCAGCTAGGCATTCATCAACCGTTCACAAAGCTGGAGCATTGGAGGATGTTGGCTGGCATGTACCTGTGTCTTTGCAGGAGTGCATCTTCTTCTGTGTTCGTGAGGAGCCGGTTCTATTTCTACGCATGGAAAACGACTTTGTGCCTTACACGCCAAGAGGAAAGGAGAACTTGCATGAAAACCTGCACAGCCTGCCGAGAGGGGTGAAAGTGGACAACATGGAGCTTGCAATTCGGAAAGAGGTGATTGAGAGGCATAAGGAAGCTGTTCTACTGTATGAAATAGTGGAGCCTGGGATGTCTGTCAGTTTGGGTTTTGGGGACTGAGGTGAACTGAGGGGTGTGTTTGGCAGGGAATGGGGACAATTGATTGGAACTACCTGATAATTCTGATACACTGTATAGTGGAGGATTTTTTCACTGTCCAGTGGGAAGTGAACCTTGGGAGGGGCCATGATGATTTTTATTTATATATTAAAAAATAATTTCTCCGCTTTTACTTGGTGACTTTTAATGGCCAAGAAATAGAGGCTAAAACCCCACAGAATCTTACATTGCACTTTGTTCCTGCCCTAAAGAATCCCTGCTCTGGGCGCTCATGCAGCTTTGCAAGTAAACCAAAGTCCTGACCCACAAGCATCCATGCTGTTCCACCTTTGAACACCTGTACAGCTCTGCCATTGTGTCTCCACCTAGACCTGCAGCTGCTCTTATGCCTGCTACTTCAGTTCTAGGTCTGCACACAATTTTACCAATTCACCTCGGTCCTTATGTGCAACATCCTCCTTCCTGTTCCAGTCCTGAGCCTCTTGTTAGTGGGCACTGCCCATTGTGCCAGATTGTGTAGCATGAACAAACTTCTAGTGACAAATATGTTGAGCCCAGTCAAGTTGTATGTTTCCTTTGTCTAAAACAGCACATGCTGTATATAAGAGCTGCGATTCCCATGTGCTGCTAGGTTGGTGGAGTTGAAAATGGGGATCAAACAGTAAAGCAGTTTGTTTTAAATGTGGTTTTGTTGCATTTGTTACTGAAGATGCATGATTTTGCTCAGCTGAGTGAGAACACTTACTACACCTATAATGACATTGAACACTTCAAAGATGAGCCGCACTCCGTGACCATCCAGCGCGAAGAGGACATCCATGTGATGGAGGAGGTGTACAAGAGGCCTGTCTTCCTGCTGCCATTTTACAGGTAACCCACAGACGCACAAAACGTTCCTGGCCTTTAAATCACCCACGTAGTTTGGCAGCCTCCTCTTTTTCTTTTCTGCTCTTTCTTTTCTCTTCCTCTGCATGTTTATTTAAAACAAAGTTTTATTTATGCCATGCCGAGGAAACCAATCAAATATTCAGTCTTATCAATATTTTTCCTAAAGTCCCAGAACTGTAACATAGACCTGGTGTTCTCATAAATGTATTTATGGGTCATACTCCCAATCTCCCAGAGGTCACAGATTCTGTGATTTCAACATGTAATAACTTGAACTCTGGTTAGAGAGAAGCAAGGAAGAGCCCTTCTGTCCAGCTGGAGAGCAACACTGATGGGAAGTTCTATCCAGTCCACCCTATTGGAAGAATGGAAATTGTGTTATGCAGCCTCAAGGCTGAGAGGTGTGAAGGGAGGGAAGGAGACTCAAACAACCCCCAGCATGGATGTGCATTTCTCCTACCCTCATAAAACCATGCTGTTCTCCGCCCAAAGGATGAATGGCAGAAGCACTCTACTTTTATAACCATGAAAGATGCCCCAAAACATGTTGATGATCCTCTTCTAAATTTAAAAACACAGTGACAATTACTGAATGCGTAACTATTTTTAGAGTCATTCTTTTTACATCATTCATCTTTTAAGTGAGGCCCTCACACACATCAGAAGGCAGAATTTCCAGTTGTCTGTGCTCTAGAACTTGATTAGAGGGTAAATTCTGCTTTTTTTTTTTTTTTTCAATGAATGGCATTTTGCTCACATCCTGATCAATGTCTTTTTACTGTGTTTGGCAGGTACCATCGGCTGCCATTGCCTGTGGATGGGGCACCTCTAGAAGCACAGTTTGATGCTTTCACCAATTTCCTCAGGGTAAGGACTGCAGACTGTGGAACTGCAGAACGTGTCTCACATTAGCAGCTTGGAGGCAGTTAGAGTTAAAATATCAGATTGCTCCTGGTCTTTCTGGTCATGCTAACAAAAATTACTTCACTGTCACCTGCTTGTTGTTTGTTTCCTTCCAGAGAAGCTACTTGGGTCAGATGCAGCATCTGATTTCTAATGAGGTTTCTGTGGTTTTTTTTTTTTTTTTAAGCCAGGTTCCCTCCTGAGATAAGCCTTAAGGGGGAGGCAAATGACTTTGTCAAGGGCACATGAGTCAGTGGCTGAGCCTGGGTTAGGGTCAAGCACTCCCTGAGGTCAAGTGTCTTAAGCAAAATACCAATGGCCTGCTTAATGTGTACTTGTTGAATGGTTTTAATGTTAGTTATCACAGCTTCAGATCCACATTCCAATCTGTTGGCAAGCTTGTGTGTCTGTATTTAAACTTCTTTCGAAGCTTCTACCTTTGTAGTAGCTGGCCAGAAATACAGTGTGGAACCCCTGTGGTTCGGGAAGGAGCACCTGTCATGATGAGCAACGGTATGGTATAGTTGGATCGAATCCAGTCCCAAAATGATTTCCAGAGTTACTGATAGGATTGATCCAAGCTCTGACACACAAGTGCAGCGTGTGAGAGATGCCAAGAGAACAGCACAGCACTCTGGCTGTTTATTGTAAAGTTCTCAGGAGTGGTGGTTTGCCTCAGGGGCCCTTAAAATACTTGGGGTCTGAAAATCATGTTTGGGATACTCTACATTGCTGATGCACATCTGGCTTGGGTTCATAGTGGTCAAAAGTTTTTGCCATCTTGTGACTGTTCATTGGCCTCTGAATTGAGTTGGAGGCCTTAGTTCTGTTCCTGGTTAACAATGGCCTTCATTATGTTTGGCACTATGGTGGGGAGAGTGATCCTTAGAGGTTGTCTCTTCAGGTGAAGGTGAGGTACGTTGGTGGGATGTTGCGGGGGAAGCTAGCACTGCTACTGCTTGTGTTGTACCTGTTCCATGGATAAACTGAGGGATTGAGTCTTCAGGGCTGCTGTTCTGGCGCTTCTCACCAGATAACTCCCTCACACAAATAACCACTCATCTTTTGCCTGGCCCAACCCCTGTGTGTGGCTGTACAAAACACTAGCCCCTAGGAAAACTCATCTATTTTGTGTTAATTTCAAAAGATTTTTTTTTTTTTTCAGTAGGATTTAAGGGGAGTGGAATGGACCTTTTTTTTCTAGGAACCAATGAAAATGTCACTAATGCTTTCTTGGCACCAAAATCTGCCTTGGAGTGAGATGATTTTTTTTTTTTTTTTTTTTGTTTAGACTCAAATTGTCTCAACCCTAAATGATAAACAGCTGCTTTGAGTTCATTTTGCTTCAGATGTAGTCACATGTTCTTGCTCTGACACAATGTATTAGAAAAACTGAGCAACCTGTGTTTATCTTAGTTCATTCCTGTTTGAGGTGCGCACTGAGGGCTTGTGTTCTTCCAAAACTTTTTCCGTTCTGCTTCATGTTCTTTCACGCATTCTCCTTTTTGCTCTGCCTTTTCTGGAGCATATGTGCTGGATGTAGCAGGATGCCTGCTCAACTGATTGGAAACATCACCATTTTTGTACGCAGAGAGCTCTGAGTGCTTCTAGTTCCCAAAAAAACAAATGAAATACAAAATCTATTTTCTCTTTGCCTCCACCATCTCCCACTCTGCCTTTTTTTTTCTCCCTAGACCATTTACTTTATCCATTAATTTCTCTATTTGTAATTCGGATAGAATGTCTCCAGATGTCTTGATCCAGGTATGGTAGCTGCTTTTGGTCTAGAGCTCACTTAATCACTTACTCCTGCTTAATTCTAGTCAGTCCTGTAAATTAAGAGCTGCTGTACTCAGTATGACATTCTGAAGAGTGCAATCAAGACCAGTGAGGGACTGTCTCACTCATGCCTGGCAAACTTGGGTGTGTCTCAATGCTTTCTGTCTCCCACCTTGACCACTCACAAACAGCCTTCCAGCATGCAGGTAACACCCTCAGTGTCTGTGTATAGCTGCAGATTGCCAGCTACACATCAGTCACACTCTGGGTTCCACCAGCCTTGGTTACCACTTGTAGGGTGACCCCAGCACACTCCCAGTCTCGGGTTTTCCTCCTAATTGTGTGTACTGCACTGTGCAACCTCTCCTGGACAGTCCAGATATATTAGTCCATTACCCCTCTAAGGGAATCAATATACAACAGTTTGCCACACTAACTGGAGTTACCTACACAGTTCACAACACTGGATTAGCCTTGATTAAAGAATAAAACAAATGTATTTAACTACAAGAAGATAGGTTTTAAGTGAGTACAAATATAAGGAATTAAAATGAGAAAAGGTTACAAGAGAAATAAAGATTAAAAAGCTTCCTAGTACTAAAATTTAACAAATGAGACTTGGTTCAAAGTGAAGTCCCTTACCACATGTTCCCAGTAACATTGCTGATCAAATTCTCAGGCCAGGATCTGCTCCCAAAGTCCAAAGGCTGTTTCTTTTGTTTTCTTAAGAGAGAGAGAGAGAGAGAGATGGATAGGCAGAGACACCTTGGGGTGTTTTTGTCCCTCACTTTTATAGTCCCATCCCCCTTTGAAATGCATTTTCCTAAGGGTTACCCCTAGGTAAAGTTCATTCCTGGTGTGAGGTTGGCATTGTGGAGACTTGTGGTGAAAGAGGTTTCATGCTGTTGTTTGCTAAGATGCAGGTCTGTTTGTTCCTGCCCCACTTCCTGTCAAAGAATGGCTGCTTGAGAGGTGATTGCCCATGAACTTCAATGACACCTGGCTAGAGGCCTCATCTTCTTTGTCTTTGAGAAACTGGTTTATCTAGACTTGTCTGGTAAACACATTTCAGACCTAATTTCAGCTTATGTTTATAACTTTATATATAACATTACTACATATATTTCAACATCATGTTATTGTCCAATGAGTTATTAGTTTTTAAATATCATCTCACAAGGCATATCTTGTACACAGATTATTACAGTATTGTGTAGGGTGTGAATACAAGGGTGCATTCTGTGTCAGACAAATCTAACCCTGTATCCTGTTTCCAACAGCAGGCACCAGGGGCGGATTAGGGCTTTGAGGGGCCGTGGGCTACAGCAAGTACAGTTCCCCCCCCAACCCGCACGCGCTCCTGCTGGGGAGTAGGGTTGGACTGTGGTGGCTTGCCTGCTCCGTCCTTCCGGTGCTCCTGGAGCGCTGGGCGTGGAGGGGCGGAGACAGGCGTGGGGGTGCCCATTTTTTCAGAGCCCCCCAATTGGCTGGGCCTCCTGGGCATGGGTCCGTTAGCCCAGTGGCTAATCTGCCACTGGCTGGCACAGCTAGAGCTTCAGGGTGAGTGTACAAAACTGGGCAATTTTTGGAGTGATCCACCCTTGAAACCTCAAGGTTGACCTGAGGTGGGATCTCAATGAGAGCACATAATAATTCCATGGAAATGAGCAGTACAATGCAGGTGAAGAATTGAGCACTTCATTTGCTTTAATTCCTTCGCAGGCTAATTAGAGAGTGTTAAGAGGCCAAAAGGCAGGAACGGGGATATACAAATTTCAAGATGGTTTGGGGAATTTGCTTTTTCTCTTCAGAAATGATTTTTGGTCCCCATGAAGACATTACCTACTTGAGACCCAGAGCACAAGATGGCTGCTTTACTTGGTAGAAATGCTATTTCTGCACTTCCTAGTCCATCCGATTTACTTGAAGTGTATTTATTTTTTATTAATCTAATTTATAAAGTGCACCTAATAGTAACAACTCAATGTGCAGATACCTGGGGTGGGGGGGCGTGACACATTCCAGAGGGGGTAGGGAATTACAGTTGTGTTCAGGTACGTTCCTCAGGTCAGGAGAAGAGTACCTTGCCTGTACTCTGAGTCAGCTTGCCCTGCTCTGGTGAGCTTCTTTCTTGCAGTGACGGGGCAAAATGGGAGGGAGGAAGGGGGGATACTGGGGATGATCGTGGGGTTCATGGAGGGGGATGAGGGGGCAGCATAGTCTAGGGATGGGAGTCTGGGTGAGGGGGTGGACACAGCAAGGAAACAGCCATGTGGCCTGGATGGACGGGCATCTGGGAGGGTGTGGGGGAGGGGCAGAAAAGCCAGGGCCTAGCAATGGAGGGGTGTTTGTGGGAGAAATAAACCCATAGGGGATGGGAGGGCTCAGGGAGGGAAGAATGGAGATGATCGTGGAGATAATAGAGGGGAGCAGTGGGGCAGCATAGGCCAGGGCTGGGAATCTGGTGGGGGCGGGAGGTGTGTATGGCTGCAGCAAGGAAACAGCTGTGTAGCCTGGGTGGATGGGTGTCTGATTTTTTTTTTTTTTTTTTTTTTTTTTTTTTTTTTTTTTTTAAGATTGAAACAGAGCGCAGAGCTCCTCTCTGGCTTGTAGGAAAAGTGTGGGGTAGAGTCTGCGTATGTAGTGGTAGCCCAGGGGTGAATACTCGCTCACTTTGTTGCCCTCCCAGAATACCAGGTCAGAATTCAAATACTCTGGATTTCCTCCCTTACTTATGGTAGGACCACAATTCCTAGGGATTTTCTGTTCATGCCATCGTGTCTGCAGACAAGTGAACTTCACCTTGCTAAGGGCCTATTGGGGTTGACAAGAGCAGCTCAAGGCCATGGTTCTCTGGGCTGGAGTGTAACTGCTTGAGCTCTCTGATTGGATGCTCAAATGGTTTGAACTGGGACTTTTTAATGTGCCCAGGGCCCCTTCCTTGTTTCCTTACCCCTCTTCTGAATGGGCAGATCTAAACTGGGAAAATAGGCAGTGTTTAAAAACATGTTTAATAACATGCTTGAACTATCATGTTTTTCAATACAACCTATTTCCTAGTCTAGACCAGGTGGGTCAATGTCATATCCTCACGTTCCAGTCTTCCCTCAGGTATAGGCTTTAAAGAGGGAAATTGCCATTTTGGTGGTCTTGCTGTGTAACAAGAGAGCCACTTCCAGCTCACATTGGAAATACAGGAAGTAGCATTGATGGCAACGTTTTCACTGAAAAGAGTCTGCCAAGAAAGGATAAGGACAAAGTGGTGTTAGTTGCTCTCTTCCACTAGGTGCAAAGAGCACAACAGGTGTGCAGCGATCCTGTGTTGCCTTACTGCACCCATCCCTGCAGTGGCAGTGTGTTACATGGATACATACTTTAATATTATTTCTATTACAATACGTGGATACCTAATAGGGGTTTATAAATTACAAGTTCTGTATACAGAATGGGGTATTAGAAGGCATGCTGTATTGTATAGAGTGATGGGTTGGAAGCTATGGCATATTGTTGCACTTTGAAAGCTAGGGGTATAATTCATTTGTTGTAATTCCACTGACTCCAGTGTAATTCCACTGAGTCCAGGGGTAAAATTGGCCTAGTAGATTTAATTCTTTTTCTGTACTGCTGCAAAAATATCGTATGGCTTACATGGTTCCAGAAATCCCCAGCAAACATAGTTAGTTAGTTATTGTTTGTTCCCTGCACTTTAGTGTAACAAAAACTACAATGAAAAGATTTCAGAGTAGCAGCCATGTTAGTCTGTATTCGCAAAAAGAAAAGGAGTACTTGGGGCACCTTGGAGACTAACAAATTTATTTGAGCATAAACTTTCGTGAGCTACAGCTCAGATGAAGTGAGCTGTAGTTCACGAAAGCTTATGCTCAAATAAATTCGTTAGTCTCTAAGGTGCCCCAAGTACTCCTTTTCTTTTTACAATGAAAAGAGAAATTGAAGGCTTAAGCCATAAAACAAGCAGGTCAAATTTATAATTGAAGTGACCGAGCAACACAATAGGTACCCAAAAACTGGGCTGCTAAGGAGAACCTGGTGTCTGGTGGAGAGATGCAATAGATCTGCTCTACTCCTAAAGCCAAACAGAAAGTAGCAGGTCAGTGGTGATAGAGGAGGTAAACCCGGTCTAAGATGAGTCGAAAGAATAGTAAATATGGCAGGCGACCAGCTTGGCTTAATGGTGAAATCCTAGCGGATCTTAAACATAAAAAAGAAGCTTACAAGAAGTGGAAGGTTGGACATATGACCAGGGAAGAGTATAAAAATATTGCTCGGGCATGTAGGAAAGATATCAGGAGGGCCAAATCGCACCTGGAGCTGCAGCTAGCAAGAGATGTCAAGAGTAACAAGAAGGGTTTCTTCAGGTATGTTGGCAACAAGAAGAAAGCCAAGGAAAGTGTGGGCCCCTTACTGAATGAGGGAGGCAAGCTAGTGACAGAGGATGTGGAAAAAGCTAATGTACTCAATGCTTTTTTTGCCTCTGTTTTCACTAACAAGGTCAGCTCCCAGACTGCTGTGCTGGGCAACACAAAATGGGGAAGAGATGGCCAGCCCTCTGTAGAGATAGAGGTGGTTAGGGACTATTTAGAAAAGCTGGACGTGCACAAGTCCATGGGGCCGGACGAATTGCATCCGAGAGTGCTGAAGGAATTGGCGGCTGTGATTGCAGAGCCCTTGGCCATTATCTTTGAAAACTCGTGGCGAACGGGGGAAGTCCCGGATGACTGGAAAAAGGCTAATGTAGTGCCCATCTTTAAAAAAGGGAAGAAGGAGGATCCTGGGAACTACAGGCCGGTCAGCCTAACCTCAGTCCCTGGAAAAATCATGGAGCAGGTCCTCAAAGAATCAATCCTGAAGCACTTAGAGGAGAGGAAAGTGATCAGGAACAGTCAGCATGGATTCACCAAGGGAAGGTCATGCCTGACTAATCTAATCGCCTTTTATGATGAGATTACTGGTTCTGTGGATGAAGGGAAAGCAGTGGATGTATTGTTTCTTGACTTTAGCAAAGCTTTTGACACGGTCTCCCACAGCATTCTTGTCAGCAAGTTAAGGAAGTATGGGCTGGATGAATGCACTATAAGGTGGGTAGAAAGCTGGCTAGATTGTCGGGCTCAACGGGTAGTGATCAATGGCTCCATGTCTAGTTGGCAGCCGGTGTCAAGTGGAGTGCCCCAGGGGTCGGTCCTGGGGCCCGTTTTGTTCAATATCTTCATAAATGATCTGGAGGATGGTGTGGATTGCACTCTCAGCAAATTTGCGGATGATACTAAACTGGGAGGAGTGGTAGATACGCTGGAGGGGAGGGATAGGATACTGAAGGACCTAGACAAATTGGAGGATTGGGCCAAAAGAAATCTAATGAGGTTCAATAAGGATAAATGCAGGGTCCTGCACTTAGGATGGAAGAATCCAATGCACCGCTACAGACTAGGGACCGAATGGCTCGGCAGCAGTTCTGCGGAAAAGGACCTAGGGGTGACAGTGGACGAGAAGCTGGATATGAGTCAGCAGTGTGCCCTTGTTGCCAAGAAGGCCAATGGCATTTTGGGTTGTATAAGTAGGGGCATAGCGAGCAGATCGAGGGACGTGATCGTTCCCCTCTATTCGACACTGGTGAGGCCTCATCTGGAGTACTGTGTCCAGTTTTGGGCCCCACACTACAGGAAGGATGTGGATAAATTGGAAAGAGTACAACGAAGGGCAACAAAAATGATTAGGGGTCTAGAGCACATGACTTATGAGGAGAGGCTGAGGGAGCTGGGATTGTTTAGTCTGCAGAAGAGAAGAATGAGGGGGGATTTGATAGCTGCTTTCAACTACCTGAAAGGGGGTTTCAAAGAGGATGGCTCTAGACTGTTCTCAATGGTAGCAGATGACAGAACGAGGAGTAATGGTCTCAAGTTGCAATGGGGGAGGTTTAGATTGGATATTAGGAAAAACTTTTTCACTAAGAGGGTGGTGAAACACTGGAATGCGTTACCTAGGGAGGTGGTAGAATCTCCTTCCTTAGAGGTTTTTAAGGTCAGGCTTGACAAAGCCCTAGCTGGGATGATTTAACTGGGACTTGGTCCTGCTTTGAGCAGGGGGTTGGACTAGATGACCTTTTGGGGTCCCTTCCAACCCTGATATTCTATGATTCTATGATCACACCATTATCTGTCCCTGGTATTACAGACCTAAGGGATAGCTCTCTGCTTATGCAGCACTGAGTGAACTTGAAACAGCCAAAGGAGTGTGAATGTGACCCAACTCGTTTAATTTCTGTGTGCCTGTTACCTCATGTGAAAATGATGCCGATGATACTGATCTCCCTTTGTATTTTAATGTTTGTCTTATAAATACTGAGCTGTGTACTGTAGTCTTCTTGCTGCCTGCATGTATTCACTGTGAAGCATTTTATGATGCTCTGTGTGAGAGATGATACATTTGTCTCTATCTCATTTATAGGAGAGTCCAAACCTGCTCCTGCTCCAGGACCCCAGCAGACTGCCTCCTGCTTTACTCTTCAGCTGCCAAACTGGTGTTGGCAGGACCAACCTTGCCATGGTGTTAGGCACTCTGGTGCTTTATCATCGCAAGGGGGCAGCACAGAAACAAAAGTAAGCATGCCTTCATCTCCCTCCCCTTTTCGATAGCTGGTGGAATGAAATGGGAGGAGAGTGCCACAGGCTTCCTTTAGTACCAGAGCTTCTTAAATAACTAACTTGTATTTAAGAAAACCTTCCCATGTTAATTGCTAAGGGTGCATGTACTGAGGGTGCTTTTTACAGGAAGAATTGAATTGCTGTAGAAATTCTTATAAATTCTTTTGTTAAAAAAAAAAAAAAAATTTACACTCAATGCTGCGGCTGCGCCGGTGTAGCGTTTTAGTGAATATGCTCTGTGCCAACAGGAGAGAGTTAACCCGTCAGCATAGTTAATCCACCTCTGCAAGATGCAGTAGCTACCTCAATGGGAGAACTCTCCCACTGACCTAGTACTGTCTACATCGGCGCTTAGGTTGATATAACTGGGTTGCTCGGGGGTGTGTGGATTTTTCACACCCCTCAGCGACGACATTATACTGAAGTAATTCCATAGTGTAGACCTGGTGTGATCTCTCCGACAAGAGACACACTGACTACAGGCTCAGTTCAGCCACCACACCACGGCTATTCCATTCCTGGTCTTTCTCCTCACATGACCTTCTCCAGAAGCCAGGCACAGTCTGTCCCATTCACTCTATCCACAGAGAGTGCATGAGGAGAGTAGGTGCTCTGGTCTCTGTATTAGAGACCGGAATGTGAGTAAAGGTATTGATGATTTAATTTATATTCCCATTAAATGACATTTGGGGCCTGGGGCCCCTTCATTAACATATTTGGGAGAGTGGGGCCCGCTCCCAGCAATAGCACTCTTGTGGGGGTGTGGAGGGCTATTCCCCACAAGAGCACCTTCCATCCAGTGCCTGATTTACTGGTGAGCTCTAACAGCTTATACACCACAGTGAATAGAGGCTCCCAGCCCATTTATAATACACTCCCCTCTCTGGACCACTCCTACAAGAGCTGCTTTAGGACTGAACATCTCCACACCCTTATCTGTAGCTTCCTCCAGGAGCAGTTTCTTCTGTCTTTCTGAGGAAGGCTTGCAGGTGGCAGCAGCTCAGACCTTGAAGCTATGCTGTCTGTGTAGACTCTGACAGCTGTCTTCAGAATAGCCCAGGATGATGATCACCTGCCAACAATACGTATCCTGGAGGAAAATAAAAATGAAAAATATGGATAGTGTGCTCATGGGAAAGGGATTCTAAATATACATAATATAAAAATAGTACAGTCAAATGGATGGATGGTATCCCTTTAATCCAAAGTCATTTCCCTGTTTTCAACATAGAGCAAACTATTAGAACCTTTCAAAATGGAAGACACTTGTAAGCTCAGCTACTGTACACAATCTTGCCTACTGGGTACTAGGTTGATTGGAAGAATTATGTGAAATGGGATAGTTTCCTTTAAGATTTTAAACTGGCATAAATGTAAAAGGAAAGCAAAAGGAGGGAGAGAAGCGATGGAGATTATTATAACTTCAAACTTACTCTGTTCCTTTCCTTCCTTATTTACAGCCTTCCACATCCTGCTAATACGTTGTCTAGGGACCGATTTTGGGTTATTCAGAACTTTATTGACATGGTACCAAAAGGCCAACAAATCGTTGAGGAGGTAAGTGTCTGTCTGTGGCTAGGCTTATATCTGTAGCTGTATCTCATGCTGGTGGCCTTCAGGCAGGTATATAGCCCTTGTGCGGAAGGGATGTGTCTCTGAAAGTGGCAGGGGCAGGGAAGGGAGAGAATCAAACAGGACCAGCTGGGAGAGGGTGAAATCTCAACTCTTGCCTTCAGTTACTGAATTCCCTTTTGATCTCTCCAAGGTGGACAGTGCCATTTCCTGCTGCTCTGAAATGCATGACATGAAGGAAGCCATCTATGAGTATAAGAAGAAATTGGAAGGAATTGGAGAAGATTACCAGATTCAGGTACTGTAGGGAGCCAAACTACAGAACCATGGTGCCTATTGAAGAGAATAATTCATATTTTGTTAGCAAAAAATAAAAAATCTAGTACTAAGGGAATAGGCACCTTTTTGGAGTGAAATGCAAATAGGCTATGTACTTGTTTTAAAAAAAAATTATGCAGGTGATGTACTTATTTAAAAAAAAATCTGGGGTGAATTTTGCGCTGATGAAAGTCACCAGATTGACAGCTCTCCTTGCTTCATTTAGCATTTTAAACGTAGCTTGATTATTTGCAGAAGAAGAATTTCATGCTAATTTAGGATGGGTGTCGGCCCGTCCATCAGATATTGACCTCTCTGGGCAATATCTGTATCACACTCATGTTCGTGCTGACAGGTATGTCTCTAGGAGTGAGAAGGACTGACAATTTTTTTTTGGGTAAACATCTACTTTTATTTGTAAACTGAGCACCTGTTTTTCCATATAAACTGAATACCTATCATCTGGAAATTACTGATAGATAATAAACATGGAAGCTCATGATCTTTTTTGCTAAGTCACTTTTTAGAGGAGAGCCCTGCTTTTAAATCCACACACAGGGTGTCTTAGTGGCTAGGGCACTAGACTGGGACTCAGGAAACCTGGATTCTGTTCCATGCTCTACCACTGCTTTGCTGAGTGATCTTAGGCAAGTCACGTACCTTTCCTGTGCCTCATTTCCCCATCTGTAACATGTGTATAACAAAACTGACCTCTTGCATAAAGCACTTGGAGATCTGTGGATGAAAAGTGTTGTATGTGAGCTAACTGGTGTTGTCCATCCCTCGTAATTCAGACTGACTGTTTTATAGGGATTCTTGGCAGTGTCATAGTGAGAGTTCTGTCCTTCAGTATGACGTGGGGGCAGGAGTGACAGTGGTGATGGAGCAGCTCTTACATCAGATTCCTGTCTTATTCCAGTTTACAGACTAAATACTAAGGTTCCTTCAAAAAAATGTGGGTGAGAATATAGTGCTTGTGTTAATTTCTCCCATGTAGTTCTGGCAGTGCTCGTCTTTTTCCAATCCTGGACTTCTCTTGAGCAGAGGCTGCCACTTGTGCCAGATAGTGTGGGTCTCTTTGTGATGTGGGCATTTGAGACAACCATAGTCATTTTACCTGTGGCCGTGGAGTCTTTAACCTACATCCCCAGATAGTGAACTTGTCATTTATTAGAAGCAAGTTACAGAGTGAGTGAAGAATTGAAGAAACAAGGATGGAAAGATGGAAATATTGCATCATTTATCCTTTTGAAGTCTCCTGTGCTTGAAGAGATAAACAGGATGTACTATGGAGTTCAGGTGTAAACGAGAGACACTATAAACACAGATGATATATGATATTAGATTGTGTTAAAAGCCAGAAGACCATTTTTTTGCCAAAGGTTTATGTGGAGTACAGAAGGAATGTTCCTTTCTTCCAAGAGAGCACGTTAGGAAGGAAAATTCTCATTTGTGCTGATGAAGTGTTGATGTAGCTGTCTGAGATGAGGTGTTATGTCAAAATACACAGGTGTAATTTTATCCCTGTCAAGAAGTGAGGTGTGTCTGAGGGAGGAGGCTTTCATGACTTTGTAATGTAAATGACATGCTCTTTACTTTACTTTATTTCACTGACTTATTTATAACACTGACTTGCTTATGCCCTGAGGAAATATTTGTGATTATTTTTTTTTATTGTTGCTGGGGTATCCTTAGCTGATGGGTGATTGCAGGAGTGGTTCCTTTTACAATTGTGTGTTTGAAAGATATCAGGAGTGCCTAGAGCGGGGATGGGAGCTCCTGTTGTTGGTTGTATAGAGCACAATGAATCCATAACATCATAATAGTAACAGAGCATTCAGGATTAAGCTGCCACTCTGCTTCAACTCCTGCTGCTGCATCTTTGAAGACCAAGGATGGGATAAAGCTTTCTCTTTCTGCTTCCCTTCCAATCTTGGATGAAATCAGAATTATAATATTATTTCATTAATTTGTTGTTGTACTGAATTTATGGGTGTGCTTTATAAATTGCAGTATTAGAAATAAGTCATTTCTGCTACCTTTTGATTGGGACTGATCGCTTACCCTCTCATCCCACTCCAATGCAATGTGAATGAACCCTATATAATGCAATTCAAAAGAAAAAACATCCTGTTCTTCCTTTTGCTGAAATATTCCCAATCGATTGACAAGAAATGGGAAATTTTAGTACTTGCTGGAGGCAAATACCACATGAGAGCACAATCAGAGCCATATAGCACATTACTATAAAACCAGTGCTCCTCCATTGACTTCAGAGGTGTTATTGCTGATTTATACCAACATATGAGGAGGCTCACTATCGCATATGCCACCACTTAAAACTACCTTTCTTCAGCAAACTACATGTTCTGTCCTTCTTGGGGAGGCTTTATAGAAGACTATCTTTTTATTTTATAAGGCCGTCCCCTGAGGACCTTGGCTGCTACCTCTATTTGTAGGCGCACCTTCCTAAGTGGGGTGGATAGGATAGGCTGTTGGTTTTCATTCTGCCCACGAGGGAGCATGAGCTAGGACCTGACTGGTCAAGTAACCACTCAAACGGCCAGGCCAAATGATCGGTAAAATGGAATCTGATTGTATCTAATTTGGGTTTAATTATTACTGATGCTACTGTCTGCCAATCATCCCATTCTTGATCCAGTGGATAAGTAAACTTGCATTAAACAGTTGGTGTTGCTGAGCCGGGATGTGGTTAGCAGGGATCTGGTTAATAGGGAAGTTAACTGTCTTGTGATGCATGACTGATTTTCAATCAGTTTGATTGGGATTCACATCCATTTTAATTTCAAACCTCAAATACCATGTACTAGTTAACGGCAATGGCTCAAAGCAGATTTACACTTTATTGCTCACTTCAAGCAAGGGATATCAGAGTAGCTCAAATATTCCAATCGGTGCTGCTTACGGCGATGTTAAAGTGCGCACATGGCTCCAGATCCTAAACTGGATTAAACTGGTATCAACCCGTTGACATCAATGGAGCTATACTGAGTTACAGCAACTGAGCATCTGGCCTATAGCAAAGAAAAGATAGGAAGAATAGTAAGAGGCCAATATGGCACCATCAGGAGTTCTTTAATTACATGAAAATTAAAGGAATTCCATAAAAAGTGGAAGCATGGACAAATTTCTAAGCACAAAAGAACAGTGCAATCTTGTAGAGATAAAATCAGAAAGACTAAAGGCTGGTCTATGCTACATGGTAAATCAATCTAACGTACGCAACTTCAGTTCCATGAATAATGTAACTGAAGTCGACGTAGTTAGATCTATTTACCGTAGTGGCTACACTGTGCTGTGCGCTCTCCCGTCAACTTCACTTGCGCTTCTTGGGGAGGTGGAGTACACAAATTGATGGGAGAATGCTCTCCCATCGATTTAGCATGTTTTCACCAGACCAGCTAACTTGACACTCGCTGCATCAATTACAGCAGTGCCGATCTACTAGTAAGAGTTGACATGCCCTAAAGTGCAGAATGAGTTAAACCTAGCAAGGGACATAAAAGGCAAAAAGAGGATTACAGAAGTACATTAGGAGGAAGGGAAAGATGCAGGAAATTGTAGGTCCATTACTTAGCAGGGAAGCAGAACTAATGACGGAGGACACCAAGAAGGCTGAAGTATTTAATGCAAATATTGTTCTTTATTAAAAAGATTATTACCAGATGCTTAATACAATTAATATTAATACCAAGGGAGAAGGATCATAAGCCAGAATAAGGAAAGAACAGCATTCAAGAACGTTGAATAAATTAGATGTATTCAAATTGACAAGGCCTGACAAAAATTCTTCCTAGGATACTTAAGGAAGTAGCTGAAGCAATCTTGGAACCATTAGCGATTATCTTTGAGAACTAATGGAGGATGGGTGTGGTCCCAAAAGACTGGGGAAGGGCATACATAGTACCTATTTTTAAAAAGGGAAGAAAAAGGCCCTGGGGAATTATAGACCAGTCAGCCTAACTTTGATACCTCGAAAGATACAAGAACAATGATTAAACAATGGTTTGTAAGCACCTAGAGGATAATAGGGCGATAAGCAATAGGCCGCATGATTTGTTCAGAAAAAATCATGCAGACCAATGTAATTTCCTTCTCTGACAGAGTTATTGTCCTATTGGATGCGGGGAGCATAGACGTGATATATCTTGATTTTTAGTGAGGCATTCTTATAAGCAAACTGTGGAAATATGGTCTAGATGAAAGTATTATGAGGTGGGTGCACAACTGGTTGAAAGACCATACTAAAAGAGTAGTTATCAATGGTTTACTGTTAAACTGGGAGGATGTGTCTCGTGAAGTTCTGCAAGGGTCTGTCCTGGGTCTGGTACTTTCCAAGTCATTAATGAAAATATTGAATAATGGTAGGGTATACTTACATAGTTTGTGGATGACAGCAAGCTGGGAGGGTCTTCAAGCACTTTGGAGGACAGTATTTAAATTCAAAATGACCTTGATAAATTGAAGAATTGGTCTGAAATCAACAAGATGAAATTCAGTAAAGACAAGTGCAAAGTTCTACACTTAGGAAGGAAAAATCAAATGCACAACTGCAAAATAGGGAATAACTGGCTAGGTTATCGTACTGCTGAAAATGACCCAGGAGTATAGTGGCTCGTGAATATAAGTCGTCAATGTGATACAGTTACAAAAAAGGCTAACATCATTCTAGGGAGTATTAACAAGTGTCATATATAAAACATGGCAGGTAATTGTCACACTGCTTGGCAGTGATGAGGCCTCAGCTGAACTATTGTGTCCCATTTTGGGCAGTACACTGCAAAAAAAAAATGGACAAAGCAACAAAAATGATAAATGGTCTAGAGAACCTGATCTGTGAGGAAAAGTTAGAAAAACTGGACATGTTTGTTTAGTCTTGAGAAAAGAAGACTGAGAGGGGAACATAAGTCTTGAAATATGTTAAGAGCTGTTATAAAGAGGAGGGTGATCAATTGTTCTTCCTGTCCACTGGAGGTAGGACAAAAAGTAATGGTCTTAATCTGCAGCAGGAAGATTGAGGGTAGATTTTAGGAAAAACTTTCTAACTGTAGTTAAGCTCTGGAATAGGCTTCCAAGGGAGGCAGTGGAATCCCCATCATTGGAGATTTTTAAGAACAGGTTAGGCAAACACCTGTCAGGGATGGTGTAAGGATCCTGTCTCAGCATGGGGAGGTTGGATTAGCTGACCTCTTGAGGTCTCTTCCAGCCCCATATTTCTGTGATTCAGCAGTAAAAGTGTTTGATGGCACTTTTGTGAGTCTTCTCAGGAATTCATGAAATACCGGTTTCCTCCTCCCCACTCCCCTGCCCTTGTTTTTAGGAGAGTTTGGAATATTTCACTGCCCAAAGAGGAGTTGTACAGCACATGAGTAACACACTATCTCCCTGGGCATTCTCTGGTAATTCTTGGCATGTGTTCTTGACTAACCAGTGGAGATGCTTCACAGTGCTGAATATGAGAGAGTAGCAAAGTGAGGATCATCTTTCATTCATGTTTACGCTTCAGGGCAGAGAGTTAGTAATCTCTCTCTGAGTCCTGAGGGTTGCTTGACTTTCATCCACTTTATATCCCCAGCCTTCAGGCTTCGTGTCCTTGCAACTATCCTTCCAGCAAGGGGTGACTGGATAGGACCCCCCCTTTGAAGTCTGTCAGTATCACTCCTTCATGACCTTCCAAAGTCAGTATTGAGCCATGTGGTATGTCTCCATACCAAAGGGCTGAATGTGCCGCCTCTGAAGTTCTCGCAGCCTCTTTTAGCCAGACAGCAAGAGACAAGCATTGGGAGCTGGTGCCTCAAGTGTTCGGCTTTGCTGATGAGGTCTCTTAGCCAGGCTGATCCAAAGGTGATCTTTTATACCAGACAAGAGGCCTCCAATTAGGGCTAAGTGTTCAGAAAAACGCACCGGAACTGCCTGCATAAAATATGTCCCATTGGATCTGCACAGATAGATTCTTTTGCATATAAATGCCTATTTGTATATACAGTTGCAGGAGCGCTCTTATAAGTTTCAGGCACAATGTAGATATCACTTTATGAAAGTTTGGCCATAGCTATATATCAAGTGCTTTCTTCTGCTGTTTTAAAGAGAAAATGTTGACGCATCCTGCTGACAGGTAGGCTTTGGAACTCAGAAACTGAAAGCTGGAATCTGAAATGCTCCCATTTACCATTCTTTGGGATGGTGGAATTTGAAGGAGAACTCCTCTTCTTAGTTTGGTCTTTGACATGGGCATGAGGATGGCGTTTTTTACCCCATGTGGGGGATACAGTTTTGTTTTTTAAAAGCTAAAGCTACTTGAGACCCATACCAAGTCCCCACTGCAGTGATTTGCTGTGGAGGGAGATGGCTGGTATATATTGTTACTGACAATGGGAAATAAACTTTCAGGGACTGCTGTAAATTAAACAAGAGGAGTGTTTAATTGAAGTTCAAATGTAGCAATAACACTTTTAAACAAAGGAAAGTCTCCAGGAAAATTTGCTTATTTGACATGAACTGCATTTGGGGGCAGAAGGGGAGGGAGGGAAGGAAAGAAACCAGAGAGAAAAGAAAAGGAGTACCGGTGGCACCTTAGAGACTAACAAATTGGTGCCACCGGTACTCCTTTTCTTTTTGCGAATACAGACTAACACGGCTGCTACTCTGAAACCAGAGAGAGTGAGAGATGGGTGGGAGGAGATATTTGTATAAGTAGATGTAGGACCAGATCCTCAGCTGGTGAAAAACAATACGTCTCCATCACAGTCAATGGTGTTCCAGCATATGCTTAAGGGCTTTGCTGAACTGGGGTCTTACTGAACGGATTTTCATATGCCTGATCATTTTCTTGCGGCTTTTTGGCACACAGAGGAAATCTCTCTCTCACCCCCAAAAAGTTGGAGCTCCTGAAAGGTGCTAACTCCACGGAAATGAAGTCTGAAATCCTCTGTGCACAGAAAATAAGTATGGCACAGTCAGCAGCAGACCATACTTCCATAAACCTCGCTGACAATGTGCCTCAACTTCTGACCAAGAGAGGTCATTTCTATGGATTGAGAGGGTTGTTCATTCACTCCTTCACATCTCTGCTGAGACTGCTAGAATGGGTGTTAACTTGTGTCAAATAAAGTGTTGGCTTTTGTGATCTGGACATCTGTGAACAAAGAAATAGATTAAAACATCCATTAGATGGCAACAAGATTCGTACATTACAAACCTGGTCTGGCTTTGACCTGGTGACCTAGAAGTAACCTCTGTACACTTTGCTGCCAATCCCCTGAGAAATCCAGTTCTCAGCTACTTTGAATTTTGTTAAACTAGTCACCTCAGGCTGGGTCTAGGTATTGTGTGTAATATAAAAAAAAATAAGAGAAAACAAAAACTTTTTGTGGTGTGTGTGTGTGTGTGTGTGTGTGTGTGTGTGTGTGTTAGGAGATTCACCTCAGAGGTAAAAATGTGGTAAAGAAAATTAAACAAAACAAATACCTGGGGAAAAATAGCACTAATACTGATATTAACATCAATGAAAACCTGGCATATTCCCACCATTACAGACTTTGTTTTGAGTTTCCAGAGTAAGCACACTTCTCAGTCTCTGGATAGATGATGGAGGGCCGGATTTGTCTCATGGATCATAAGTAAATATTCATGAGTCAATTACATAATGTTAGAGATTTCCAAGTGACACTTAGCAAATCCTCCTTCCCTCCCCTAGTATTACAGGGAAATCTCTTTATAAATACACAGCTAAATGTTAGAACATTTTCCATAACATCCTGGATCTGGATTTGCAATCTAACTGCTTAGTGATCAAATATTTGTGACCTTCTGGTTGATTCGGGGGGGGGGGTGAGAAAAAACATGACCTTCAAGTGCTTTCAAAAGGCATCTTATCTTAACAGTGCCATAACATGGCCTTCAAGTTGTTTGGCTAACATGGGGTGTTCATGCTGTTTTCCCCCAACTCTTGATTTTAGCCTTTGATGATAGCAAAATTCAGACTCTATCTTTAAGGCACCACAACAGTGTTTGTCTTCAACTTAAGTCTACACATGCAATTCTAGTCAACTGCCAATAAAATCTGCTTTCTTTGAAAATTATCAAACAGAAGAGAGAAGCATTAAATTAAAAACAAATTGGAAATAAACTCGCCAAATACGATAGCAAACACCACTAGACAGCCACCATGTTTGCATTATTCTGTATGACATTGTTACCCCTATGGCATAGCCTTGGCCGTTTCTCACTCACTTTTCATCAACCCATGCCCACAAGAAGATGTCAGTGTCTGAACTTGTTAGCTGCAAGCCATGTGCCCAGGAAAGTGTCAGGACTGGAGCTCACCACAACCCCTCTTTCTTATAGCTGGCTTGCAAAGTTTTAAGTCACATACTAACATTTGGATATTGCATTTCCCCAGACCAAATGGATAGCAATCCAGTTGGAAAGGCTCCTGCTTTGTCCAGGGCACAAGCTATGCAGGAACATTAGGCAATATGCTATTCAGGTATCCTGTCCAACATTGCATGCTTAGCCATAAGTCTTAATCATTCTCAGATAGGGTCTCCGAGATGGGCCAGTGTTTGCATGTTACTGGATTTTCTCTTCTAGACAAACAGCAACAAGTGTAAAGTGAACTCCCATCCTTGAAGGCAAACAGCTTAAGGAGAGACGCATTTCATAGACTCAAACTCTGCATTGGTATTAGGGTTTGGATCATGTTTAAAGTCTGCAGTTCATATTGAATGGGCTCTATCTCCTGTGTCTGTCACAAATGCCATTATTATGGTTTATTCCAGGGGAGCAGCACCAAAGAGTATTTCCTTCAAAGGACTTTGCAGAGCCTTGAGCGCTATTTCTACTTGATTGCTTTCAACTACTACCTTCATGAACAGGTGAGTGTTCTCCCCATTCTCCTTGTGAAGCCTGCCCCTACGCCCCCTCACCCTACTACTTCATTTCAGCAGCTCTTCTGGGGGTGGAAACAAACATGTATGCTGAGGAGCTGGATGCTGGAAAGCCCAGCTTCTGCCACTTTCCAGACATTGATTTTGCCCCCCTCATGGTGTCTTCAGATGCTCTTGGTTTTATGTTTGGAGGTATAGTTCAATGGACTACTATGAGTAAAATCCAGTTAGGAACTAGGGTAATGGTAATGGAGGCCCAAGCCCCTCTCCCACTATGTACTGTGTGTATGGTACATGACGTTCCCTGAGAAAACGTTCCCTTTTGTCTCCCCGAGGAAGGAACCCCAGGTACAAAGTGGTGATTCAGTGAACTGCTGTATCAGCTTTTCACCTATGGAGCATGGAATCAAATCTTGGCAATTTTCAAGTGAAATTGGTTTGAAAACCTTTACCTTGTCTCTTATTTGTCCACATCACAAAACCACTGGAGAGTATGGTATCGCTATGAGCCTGAGGCTTTGGACTGGAATAGGAAGGTGAATATCAGGGTCAGGTTGTGCGAAGCTCTGAAATGGGGTTTTAAAAAAAACGGTGAGCTTTCAACCCTTTTCTGAACTGCTTGTAAGGATTGCCCTGGAAGGTTGCTGTTCCTGTAAGATGTATGTGTAGTACAGTGCTTGCATTTATCTGTTCCTGAACAAAGCATCTCTCTCTCTCTCTCTCTCTCTCTCTCTCTCTCTCTCTCTCTCTCTCTCTGATAGTACCCCCTGGCCTTTGCCCTCAACTTCAGCAGATGGAGGTGTGGGCACCCAGAGCTTTACAGGCTGCAGATGAACATGAACCTGTCAGAACTCACAGTGACTGGGGAACTGATAACAAAGGGGATGCGAGTGCTAGTGAGTGAGCTCCTTAAGTCTTCTTGCAGATCCCATCCTTTTCAGGGTACAGGTAATACAATAGGCATGTGAGGCTTTTTCAGCCTCTCTAGAGCCACATACAGTATATCAGAGCCAAACACTCTTCAGGGAACCCCCCCTCCCCCCGCCCATGTTTCCATAAGCTTACAGTGAAAATTCACTCTGGTGGAGCCAAACCGGAGCCCTTGGTCCATGTGTCCCTCAGCATTGGAGTGTTTGAAATCTCGAGCCTGACTCTGTGACTTTGATCCCATCCTGACCCTTGTGTCAGACGTGCACATTGCAGTGCCCTGGGCAGCGTTTGAAGGGGAGTGGGAGTCTCTTGGTGGAGGTAGTTGTTTTACCATTGAGTGCCACTCTGACCTGGGGAGTGACCAGCTGGGAGAGTCTGTCTGGGAAGACCTGTGATGGCAAAGGTGCCAGCTGAACCAAGAGAGTGGAAATGTGGCTTTCATCTAAGTTGTGGCTCCAGCTTACTCTGATTTTGTTCTGCTGCAGGTAGTGGATGAGCGTTTCTCCCCAGATGTGCTCAGCACTGTCAAGGAAATGAGGGTAGCTAACTTCCGGAGGGTCCCCAAGATGCCTGTGTATGGGATGGCACAGCCCAACTCCAAGGTAAGAGCGTGGTGGAGATTCTGGCACAGGTGGAGGTGACCAGAGTGCAAGACTGAAACCTTCTGGGTTGTGCCCAGTGCAGGTCAGTTTGAAACATGAGTGTGCTGGAGGGGGGTTCATTTTGTTTCCATTTCCCATAGGCCATTGGAAGTGTGCTAAGCTACCTAACTGATGCAAAAAGGAAGTTCTCCCACATCACATGGATAAACCTTCGTGAAGAAGTGGTACTAGAAGGGAATGAACAAATCTACACTCTCCGGGAACCCGGGAACCTGGAACAACAGATTACGGTGCCTGTTACATCACCTGAACAACTAGAGGTGAACACTCAGCACCTTCTTCACCTTCTGCCTTTCCTGTTCTTGATGGTAGTCTCCACTGCTACTAGAGGTGCTTAATGCAGTGAAGCAGGCACTAGGAAATGTGTTGGTGCTATTTTGGTCCTTTAATATTTTGCGCAAGTAGCTTGTATTGCTTTATTTTCATTGGCATATATATAACTGCTTAGTGGTTACAAAGCAAATACTATATGGTAGTAATACTCGAGTAACTACCACAAATTCGCCAAGCCAAGGCAGGTGAGGGGATATCTTTTATTGGACCAGCCTCTGTTGGTGAGAGGGACAAGCTTTCGAGCTTACACAGAGCTCTTCTTCAGGTCTGGGAAACTTAGGCCAGGTCTACACTGCAAATCTATATTGGTATAACTACATCACTCAGGGTTGTGAAAAATCCATGTCCAGGAGCGACATAGTTATTATGACCTATCTCCCGGTGTAGTCAGTGCTATGTTGACAGGAGGGCTTCTCCCATCGACATAGCTTCCACCTCTCGGGAGGTGAATTAACTATGTTGAAGGGAGAAGCTCTCCCATCAGCGTAAGAGTGTCTTCAGTTAATCTCCACAGTGGCACAGCTGCATGGGTATGTAGACCTGCCCTCACTCAGGCCTTGTCTACACTACCAAGTTTTGTCGCCAGAAACTATCTTTTGGAGACGCAACAGTGAGAGCGTACACACCACAATGCGATTTCGTCGGGAAAAATGCCCAGTTTCAGCGACAAAAAACTTCCACCCCATGAGAGACACTTTTTTTCCCCCCTCCCTTTATTTTCGACAAAGAGCCAGTGTAGACGCTGCAGTTTGTTTTGTCGACAGAAGTGGCTTCTCCCAGTGTCCCACAATGCCTGCCTTGATCACTCTGCTCAGTGTTTTGATCTCTGCTGCCCTGCAGGCATGCGCCCCTCCCCTTTCAAAGCTCCAGGAAGTATCTGACAGCTGAGTGTGCTGCTCCCTTTGGGGAACAAAGAGGAAATCATTGGAATGCTCCTGTTCTGCCCTGCACTAGGAACAGAGTGGCAGGCAGACTGCTGTTGTGGCATGGGGGTGGGGCTGAGGAGAGCCTGCTGTACTGCTTTGACATTCCTCAGCACAGAGAGCTCTCAGAGCTACTCATGATGCCGCTCCCAGCAGCTGTGGAGGCTGTGGGAGAACTTGGAGGGAATACCAAGATGGGCAGCGATCAGCTCCGCCTTCCCACAGCACTGCACCGTGGGATACATACCCACAGCGCATTGCTCACACTGTCAATGATGGTGCCCCCAATCTGGACATGATCTGTCAACAGAGGGAGCAAGTGTGAACACCGATTTTTGTTTTGTCGACTTTTGGGAGTTGACAAAGTTTTGTTGACAAAACTTGTAGTGTAGACAAGGCCTCAGTGTCACTGCTAAATACAAGATTGTTTAACATAAATGGTTAACACATTTCAAGGGTGCTTAACAGGCCACTTCATCTTGAGTGGTCCTTTGAAATATGTGTTAACCACTTATGCTAAACAATCTGTTCAAATCTTGTATTTAGCAGCCACGCTTTGAGTTAGGTTATATCTACAATGTGCACCTTGCAACGGCGTAGCTATGCCACTGTAGCCGCACTATTGTAAGATGTGCAGCGTAGCTGTTCTTTGTTGCCAGGAGAGAACAACAACAATGTCCTGGCAACAAAATAAAACCACCCCCAACAAGGGGTGATAGCTGCGTTGACCTGAGACCGCTCCTGCTGATGAAGCACGGTCCACACTGGCGGTCTTTGTCAGATTAACACGGCTGCTACTCTGAAACCTGTTAAAACTTCTGTCATTCAGGAGCTGTTTTTTCACACCCCTGAGCGACAAAAGTTTTAATGACGAAAGTGCCAGTGTAGACAAAGTCTCAGTTTCGCAGACCTGAAGAGCTCTGTGTAAGCGCAAAAGCTTCTCTCTCTCTCTCCAACAGAAGTTGGTCCAATAAAAGATACATTACCTCATCTACATAGTCTCTCTAATATCCTGGGATTGACACAGCTACAACACTGCATATAACACAAATTCAGAAATTACTGTGTAACACACTGTGTTCTCAGGATACATCACAGTATTATTCTAATGAAGAATATAAGAAAAAGAGAGTTAATTTTGTTACTGCATAGTGCATGTATAAACTCAATATTTAAAATATAATTCTGTATGGAATGGTTATTTTTCCCCTCTCAAATTGCTGTACCATGGGGGGGGGGAGGAAGCAGGAGGAGGGAAGAACAACAGTTTCAGTTTGCTAATAAATGAGTCAAAATACCACCAGCCTTAATGTATACCAAGCTGAAGATGGCAAGTGACAATCAGCAAATGAGATTCACGTTGACGTACTGGACACTGCATTTAAAGATATCCCATCCATATGCTTCACAGCAGGGCATGGACCTATGAGCCACATCAGTCCCCCTCTTCCTCTCACCCTGTTCCCAGCTGGTCACCTACCTGGGTTGCTGCTTATCACCCACCCCAGGGTGTTGTGCAATTGGCACAGAGAATTTCAATTTCTGGATACTGACCAAAGGTTTTTCATCTCTCTCTCGATTCTTTTCTTTTTTCTTTCTTTCCTTTCTGCCTGTCTGCCCACCCGTCCCACTCTCTCTCTTCATGTTGGCAAATAAGAGAAAGGAGGAAGGAAACCAGTCTAATGACAAATACAGTTTTGCGTGGCGTAACATATTTTATATCAGCTGTAACCCTAGGTGCTGTGGGTTTGATACAAAAAGCACAGTTGTAATAAAATTATTAGTAAAGGTTTATACAGCACCCTAAATGTATATAACATTTTACAGAATGTGGAATAAAACTCAGCTCCAACCTGGAGAGTTTTAATAGGGTAGCTTGTAAGAGCATGTAAATGATACAGTTAGGCAAAGGAGAACAGAGATGTTCTTGGCTGGGTCTTGAGAAGGGATAGCCAGGACAACTGAGAGGAGAAGGGTGGCCCCATCACAGCGGTCAGATTGTGTGGTGGGAGGTGTAGAGAAGGGAGTGTGGAGAGACTAGATTCCTGAGTTAGGCAAGCCCATGAGGGGTTTTAAAATCAGGAGGGCAATTTTAACAGGATCTTGAAATGAATGAAGAGTCAGTGGAGGTGTACAAGCATGGGGCAGAGGTGGTTTTGTTTCTTTGTACAAAATAGAAGATGGGCAGTAGCATTTTGAACATGTGGGAGCTTGAAGAGTTGGAACTTGGGTTGGCCATACAGAACTTGAAGGGAGTTGTCAGGCAACAATGAAGATGTGGATCAGGATTTCAACAGAGGCGGAAGCTGTGTACGAGTGATGTTGCAGAAGGGATTATGGGCACATTTGTATCCCTAGGAGATGAGAGGAAAAGGGGTCAGTCCTTGACTCCTTTTACTCTCAAGAGATTAAGGACAGTAAAAAAAAAACCCTGAAAGGCCAGAGTCAAGGTGGGCGATAGAAGCATGTGAATTTGTGTTTGTCTCTCAGCCTGGGCATCTTCGATGTATCACAAAGTATCATACGTTCCTACCTCATTGGCAGAGTCTTTGGGAGAGGTCTAGACCAGGGTTGTAGATCTGTCTAAGGAATATTAGCAGAGATGTGTGTGTGAAGTTTCCAAACTGTGGTTTTGCACTATGCCCGGCATTAGTCCCTCGCTTCCCTGAGTCCCAAGTTCTCCTACAAATTTATGGGGAAATAAAAATTTCCTTTTAGGGTGAAAAAGGAAGAAAGATTCTGAAAAATTATGTCAAGTGTCCATACAATAAAGGAGTCTTGTTCAGTTTCTTTGTCTCTCCCCTGCAGAAATTAGAGTCTACCTTGAAGAATGACGTGCTAAAGTCCCAGAAGTGGCTGGAGGTGTATCTGGAACAGGAGAAGCAGATGAAGATGTTTAAGAGTTGCCTGACCACACAGGAGATACTTAATCAGCACAAGAGCACATGCAAGGGTTTGGTCTATAAACGAATCCCAATCCCAGACTTCTGTGCTCCCAAGGAGCAGGTAATGGAGGAGCTAGAAGCTATTCCATAATTTCAACATCAAAACTCCCCTGAAGGGGCCATGGTGAATGCCTTCAGTGAGAATCTCCTGAAGACATTCTATTCCACTACTCTCAAAGGGTGGTGCGTGGATAGCTCAGCTCTTCTCTCTCCCTTCCCCTCCCAATTTATGATATCTTTCTCCCTATGACCAAACTGATACTCCGCCTCCTTCCTGGTTTGATTTTCTCTTCTGGTTTCCCCCCTCCAAATTGATTTTCTCTCTTTTGTTTGCCCTAAATTGTCTGTCTGTCTCTCACTTCCTCATCCATTTCGCCCTGCAGTTGCTTTCCTCTCTTCTGGCTCCTCCCTTTCCCTCACCCTAAGGCACTGCAGACTCTTTCCCTAGAGGATTGCGAAGCTGATGCTGTGCTAGGTATATGGTGGCTGAATCTGACTGCTCCATTTTCTTTCTTTCCCTGTGTTTGTACTCCAGAGAAGTGGATGAGGCAAGTTACCAGTCTCCTGTCTGTTCACCATAGTGGTCCTCAGTGCCTGGTGGCTGATATTGCTTTTGAAAAAACAAAGGCAGCATAATTGCAATCCCTAGCATGATGTCTGGTACTATAACTCTGGGACAATCCTGGCCAGAATGAGATGCTCTGCAGCCCTGGGTTGTGTGTACTGCTCACGTTCCTGCACAGTTTTATAGACTTGTGAAGAGGAGATTTGGTGTGTGCTCCTCTAGGGAAGCTGTGCAGTTGCTTACAATGCTGAATCCTCTCCAGTACACCAGAGACACCTCTTAGCCTGAGAGTCAATGATCTGTATTCTAGTCATTTGGCCCATGCGGGGATCACAGACGCTTTTGTCCATGAAATTTCATTTTTTTAGTTTTACAGTCTGAATGCATTTATATAAGCATTGATAGAATCAGGACCACTTTGCAGTCATGTTTATTGTAAGTGTGTTTGCCATCTGCTGGTCTCAACCTGCAATTATAGATTTGCACCTACAGTTGTTAATCTCAGACTTTCCTTTGCATTTCAGTTTATCCTAGACATCTTATGTCAATGCAAAAGAAATTAAGAGAACTGTAATTAGCATTATCCTAGAGAGATTTCCTATTTGCATTTTCACTAGAGTGAAAATGGATCATCTTGGGATAGCCACAGAGAGTTGCGTATTTCTTTACAGCTGCAGAAACTGAGGGATTTAAGACCAGTTAGTTTGGATTTGATATAATCACACTCTATTCTTCCTTGGGAGGAGAAACTTTAAGACCTATGTAGTAACACTGTAATGTAGATGGTGCCTTATACCCTGGTGATAGACCCATTAGGAATACATGAGAAAGACAGGGAACAGCTGCTTTTCAACACCTCAGGGGAAAAAAGTTGGCCAATCACAGGTTGTGCAGGTGAATGCTGCTGGTTCACAACATATATCACGTGTAGGATTAAATGGAGGTCTCACAGAGACTCAGTGGTATCCCTCTTAAATCTGGACTAGAGTATTCAAGTT
The DNA here is from genome assembly GCF_009764565.3 of Dermochelys coriacea. Lineage (NCBI taxonomy): Eukaryota > Metazoa > Chordata > Testudines > Dermochelyidae > Dermochelys > Dermochelys coriacea. The sequence continues at coordinate 85,297,726 of NC_050074.1, read as the reverse complement.
CCACATTACGAGTAAGGATCTTCCCTAACTGCTGTCACTGCAGTGCACTGTGCTGTCATTCAGATTCAAGTTAAAGATGCCATGGCACTTTCTGCAAGAAATAGGAGATTACGCCTTTTGCTTAGGCCAATATTCCCTCCCTGGTATGATTGAGTATGAGCAAATGCTGAATGTATCAAAGTCTGTGGCATTTTCACACACAGTCACTGCACTCCCAGTGTGTATCATCTTACTTTGTAGCACCCTTTGGGTTACCTGGAAAGTGAAAGGCACTACAGAAAACCAGATACAGTTCTATTAATCCATGGAGGGGGTGGGGGGATGACAGAATCCATGAGTCACACCAAGCAGGGAAAGTCCGTATTTAATTCTTTTTGTTGTTCGTTTTCAGGATATAGATCGGCTGTTGGACTCGATGAAGAGCGCACTAGCTGAGGACTCTCACACGGCCTTTGTGTTCAACTGCCATAGTGGCAGAGGGAGAACCACCACAGCCATGGTTATTGCTGTCCTCACGCTCTGGCATTTCAATGTAGGTATTAGCCCATGGATGGGTCTCTTGTTCTAAGGAGGGTTTGGAACAAAGGAAGCTCCGAGGAATGAATCCCTAAACACGAAACCTTTGCCTTGTGAGCAATGAAAGAGGGTTGTACTGGAACCTCAGTAGGAGCCTTAGGGCTTGGCCACACTTGCAAGTTAGAGTGCATTAAAGCAGCCCCAGGTGCCCTAACTCATGATCCGTCCACACTGGCAAGCCACTTAGAGGGCCTGCACTCTGCAGCTGGAGCGCTTCTGGTAATCCACCTCCATGAGAAGCATAATGCTTGCTGCGCCTTGGCTGAAATGCCCCAGTGTCAGTGTGAACGAGGTGTTGCATTACTGCGCTCTGATTGGCCTCCGGAAGCATCCCATAATCCCATTAAATCAAGGGCCACTCTTGTCATTGTTTTGAACTTGGCTGCAGGATATGCCCTTTCAAAGCTCTGTTTCTGACAGCCGGCTGCTTATCTGCCCCGGGACAAAGCAGCCATTTGTGTGGAATGCTGCTTGCTATGAGTGTGTGAGAGAGAGGCAGGGGGGAGGAGGGTCTGCTGCTGTCTGAATTTACAAGACAGCATGCTGACATGCTCTCAGTTCCCCAAAAGCCCGCTCTCTCTTCCCCCACATACACACAACACACTCCCTGTTACACTCCACCCCACCACCCATTTGAAAAGCACGTTGCAGCCACTTGCACGCTCGGATAGCTACCACAATGCACTGCTCTCTGTGGCATTGCAAGAGCTGCTAATGTGACCACGCCAGTGCGCTTGAATCTGACAGTGTGGACACACTGCAGCGCTTTCCCTACTGCGCTCTCCAAGGGCTGGTTTAATTCACAGTGCTCGACATCTGCAAGTGTAGCCATGCCCATAGAGTGGAATAAGGCCTCTAATAAGGTTGTTTAAAGTACATTGCTGCTGAGCAAACCAAAGAGTTTACATTTTTCTGTGAGTGTGGCCACTTAAGTGGTGGAACAGATTATCCACCAATTCCTGCTTCATTACATCACTTCCAGATCTGACAAGTCTGTTTCCTTGAGCTCTGCACTGCTGGGACTAGTCTGGGACATGTCCTAATAGTGAAGCTGGAGGTTATCAGTTGCATGAGCAGTGTCACCAAGGAGTTCTGCTGCAGCTTGCAATGTTAGCAGGGTTTTTTTTTCAATGAGATGTGGATCAGTGTTTTTAAATGACTTTGGGTGTGGCTTTGGATTGTGGAAACATCTTCCTGTTATGAGCAACTGCTTTGTGCATTAAAGTCTGTGGCATTTTCTCACACAGTCCCAGTGTGTATCTTCTTGCTTTGTAGCACTCTTTGGGTTACAAGGACATCTCCCTGTTGTTAATCCTTTCTTAGATGTAGCCAGCAAAGAAGCTTAAGAACAAGAGCTAGTAGGACGTTGTTTTTATTTTTTGCAATTCTTCAGCACCTTCCATCAAAGGCATTGTACTGTGCTTTGTAAACATTAAGGAATTAAGTCATGTTCACCTCATGAAGTAGTCTCGTTTTACAGAGCAGGAAACTGAGGCACAAAAGTTCAGTGACTTGTTCAAAGTAACTCAACGAGTCTAGGGCAAACCTGGGACAAAGGGCATGTGGGGGGGGGGGTGGCTAGTGGTTTCTGATCAGACCTAAAAGTCAGGAAACTTGGCCCTGTATTCTTGGTACTTCGAATGACTGCATGGGTAAGTCATTTAACTGCTGTTCCTCAGTGTCGCGTTCTATTAAAAGAAAAAAAAAAAGACATAAATAAGTGCTTTAAGAGCTATGGGTGAAAAAAGCTACATGTTACAAAGTATTATTTGTAGAGCCCATGCCTCCTGATGCGCAGTTCTTCCCTTAGACCACTGTATTCCCACATACAATATTGTTAAGTGCATCAGGAGTTCACTCTGGAAACTATTGTGTGTGAAAAGAATGAGGAGTACTTGTGGCACCTTAGAGACTAACAAATGTATTTGAGCATAAGCTTTTGTGAACAAAAACGCACTTTGTAATTTGATAGGTTTTTAACTGCTCAGCTTGGCTTGATCTCTTTTTGCTGCAGGGCATCCCTGAGATGAGTGAGGATGAAATTGTGAGTGTGCCTGATGCCAAGTACACCAAAGGGGAATTTGAGGTGAGTCCTTCTCCTATATTAATCTGCCTTTATTTCAGGGTGTCTTGTGAAATCTCCAGGGGCTGCTCACGTCCTGTTCCTTCAAACAGCCTCAGCATTTCAGCTACTTCATTCAGGGATTGAATTTCCCATTAAGTGATAAGGAGTACTTGTGGCACCTCAGAGACTAACAAATTTATCTGAGCATAAGCTTTCGTGAGCTACAGCTCGCTTCATTGGATGCATTACTAATGCTCAAATTTGTTAGTCTCTAAGGTGCCACAAGTACTCCTTTTCTTTTTGCGAATACAGACTAACATGGCTGCTACTCTGAGATCTGCCATTAAGTGATGTGGTCTGTGTTTAGGATTCTGAAGCAGCCAGACTGGAGTCTGCTCACACTATGGTTAAAACTCTGATAATAACAACCCGGTTCAAGCCTGGGTCCTGGCATTTGGGGGCTTTTCTGGGGCTCTGACACTGGGGTTAGTATGCTCATGGTTTGTATTTGGAGATAGTGTGTTTTTTAAAGCAGCAAAAGACCTGTGTGCAGAACAAGGCAAGAGGATGATGATGATGGCCTGTTAAAGATTAACAGTTAGGCTGGTCTCAGGAGGTGCTAAATGTCTGTTTCCATCAGCTACATCAAAGCAGAGACCAGGTGTTAGCCTACAGGAGCCATGTCTAAAGAGCCCTCCATTTGTCCATCAGCTGCAGACAATCTGAGTATCAGATAAAATAGCTAGAATAATTTTTTTTTTTAAATAGGGCTCTCTCCCCACACCCCACCAGAGAGTAAATATTAACCAGCTGAGTTCAAGCCTCATTGATCCTCCCTCATCTGCTGATGATGGTATATGATTATGCCCTATTTTATTAACCCCAGCCTCTACTGTTTTCCCATTGTGACATCACTCTGTTCTGTCCATTTTTATTTTCCAAAGGCAACAAACATTTCACCGAAGTATCCAGCATTTTGCTTCTGAAAGAGGCTTATGAATACCACAGCACGTGTGTCAGTTGTATTAGTGTGTTACCTTGGCAAGTCTGCCTTCTGGCTGGTGACCTATAGGTGTGTAGTACTACAATGGTATCTGCTTATAGTGAAGTCAGATTGTTTCCATTGATCATGAAGTAAAATGAAAGACCCTGATGGTTCCAGGGCAATTTCAATTCTCGTCGTATTGAAATTTTTCTGAGGGGAAACAACACTTGATCATCTTACTTTTATTTTTTACAGTATAATAAAGAGAACTTTTGTATTGTATCCTGAACTAAAAATGACTCCAAACCCAAAATATAATTATTACCAAATTTATGTCAAGCTGTTGCTGCTCCTGTTCTGAAGCCATATCAAAGTAGCTGGTTTTGAGACTGAATTGGATGAGAAATGTTTGGGGTTTTTTAACAGAAAGAGAAACTCTTGAAATGTATCCTAGCATTGTCAAGGTTCTGCTTGATTGAATCAAGACACTGAGGCGGCCATGTGTGTTGAGAGAGGAAGAGTGATCTGTTGGCTGGTCACTGGGCCAGGACCTGGGTTTAATTTCCTGCTTTGCCACAGACTCCCTAGGTGATCTTGGACGAGCCACAGAGTCTCTCTGTAAGGTCTGCAAAATGGGGGTGATAGTCACAGATTTTAAGGCCAGAAGAGACAATTAGGTCATCCAATCTGACCACCTGTATAACACAGGCCCTAGATTCTACCCAGTTACCAGTAAACTGAACCCAATAACTGTTTGACCAAACATAACCTCCAGAAGGGCATCCAGACTTGATTTGGAGAGAGAGAGAGAATCCACCCTTCTCTTAGAGATTGGGTTGTAGGTCCCTACCTTACATGGATGTGAGGAAGATAAATATGTTAGACAGAGAGGTGCTCAGATTCTATGGTAATGAGAGCCATATAGGTATCTAGGATAGACAGTTTGTATCAACTGTCTGATAAGCTTTGAGGGGTTGTAGCCAGTCAGAGTTCATGGATCTACATACTATGTAGTCACTGTACAGATGAGAGTCAGACATGGCTGTTTGGCAATATGCTCTGTCTGTGTTGTTGTAGCAGTTTATTAGCATTAATTCCATCCTAATAGCGCACACTGTCTAAAATTCCAGTTGAATTGAGTGGGAGCAGGTCTGTCCGTCAGTGACTCTAAAAGGAATGAGTATGTAATCAGCACTTTGGGTTTCAGGGCAGAGGTGATAATTACTATGCTATTAGATAATAGATAAATAGTCTTTGTTCCTTAGGTTTTTTCAGGAGTCTCTTTGGGTGGGGAGTCAGTGAAGACCCACGATAATGTCACTCCCCTGCCTTATATAGCTTTTACATCTGGCGGGAATCCTTTGTTTCAAAGCTTGGTTCCCATGCCAGTTAGTGGAAAAATACTGATATCCCAAGATGGAGATTGGCACCAGGTGACTTGGTCACATGTTCTTGTAGTGTCACGCCAGTATTACTTGGAGGCTATTTGTAGGGTTCTCGGGAAGGCTCCACAGGTGGGAGATAAGCTTCTCCTAGGGCCTATTGTTTTCCTAATGGCCCTTCCACATCCAGCTATTCAGAATGAAAGCATTGGGTCTAGTGGGTGTTCCCCAAGTTTAAACATACATTTGTAATACAGATACACAGTCAATATTCTTAACTTCAGATACAAAAATTATACTTGCATACAAAGAGGATAATCATATTCAGCAATTCATAACCTTTCCAGTGACATCCCACCTGACCTATCTTGCATTAAACACATCATAACTATGTCATAATCATATAATGACAGGTTTCAGAGTAGCAGCCGTGTTAGTCTGTATTCGCAAAAGAAAAGGAGTACTTGTGGCACCTTTGTTAGTCTCTAAGGTGTCACAAGTACTCCTATAATCATATAATAATCTCTCTGAAGAATATGGGGTCGCAACAGGCTCCTCCAGATTTAGAGAGTGCATCCATCTTGTCTAAAGCTTTTCAGCGGAAAGCAGTGTGTGGGAGTGGGGAATATAGTGAGGAAGCCCCAGTATTGGGCTGGGGGAGATAACCAGCCTTGGTTTAACTAGGTGTTTATGCTAATGGGAGCTTAGTAAAACAGAGCAGCTGTGTTGGGGACAGATTTTCTCCTACTCTAAGATATATGCTCGAGGTGGGTGTGGGTGCGTGTGTGCTGTCAGAGTACCAGTTGTGGATCCCTAATTTCTCTGTTCTGCACAGCTCCAGCTGTGGTCTTGGCAAGAACAGCCTGTACATCAGCTGGCAGTGCCAACCAAATGAGAATTGATGGAGTGCATTGAGGCTCTTGCCCACTGCACATGTTCTACACAAGCGTTAGGAGGGAGTGATGATGAAAGGGTGCTGTGCTAGCTTGACACCACCTGAGAGCTCCCAGCCCTCCCCTCTCTCTCATCCCACCCCAAAGGAATTCTGAGTTGGCCACTAGGTGGCCTCTTTGGTCTGCTTGTAAGGAACAAAGGGGCCAGACTGTGGGCAAGAATCTGGCCTTAAGTGCTTTTGGGGTGATGGTGATTATTTGTATTACTGTAGTGCCTAGAAGCCCCGGTCATGGACTTTGCTGTACAAGGCTCTGTACAAACACATAACAAAATGGTGGTCCCTGTCCCAAAGATCTTACAATCTATATACAATACAAGAGACAATAGGTGGCTGCAAGTGGATAGATTGGGGAGCACAACCTGGAATAGTCCCGTCTATTTTGTGCTCCTTAAAGTGTGTAGGTTTTGGAATGAAGTCGGTTACTACTCTCATAACCCAGGTGGTGATGAAGGTGGTACAGCTTTTACCAGAAGGGCACAGAATGAAGAAGGAGGTAGATATGGCCCTGGATACTGTGAGTGAGACCATGACACCTATGCATTATCACCTGAGAGAAATCATCATATGCACCTACAGACAGGTGAGTGCGACAGTCGTGCTTCCCAGATTAACTCTCTTCATTCCATATTTATTTTTTCACCCTCCTGTAAGTGGGAAGTGCAGGCACTGTGATTAATGGCCTAGATATCTGCCTAGTTTTGTTTGGTATTTATATTACAGGAGACTCCTGAGTCCTATTGTGCTTGGTGCTGTAGAAACGCACACAAGGCATGGTCTCTGCTCCAAAAGATTTCTTAATATAGCACTGTGGCTTCTTCAAGAGCCTGTGGATATGTCTATACTACCCGCCGGATCGGCGGGCAGCGATCAATCCAGGGGGGGTCGATTGATGCGATAAATCGACCCCCAAGCGCTCTCCCGTCGACTCCTGTACTCCACCGGAGCGAGAGGCACAGGTGGAATCGACGGGGGAGCGTCAGCAGTCGACTCACCGCAGTGAGTAGATCTAAGTATGTTGACTTTGTTGCGTAACTTAGATTGATTCTGCGTCCCCCCACCCCCAAGTGTAGATCAGGCCTTTAGTGTCCTGTCAAAATGCTGTTTTGTTGCTTTATTTATTACAGCAAAGCTTTTTGGTACATTACTAGAGAGATCTCTGCACCTCCTTCAGCTGTGACATGCTGGCACCCCAACTGTCTGCTTTTCATTTTTCTTCAGTGGCCAAAGCGATGTCGTAAAAGCTGCTACGATAGTACTATCACTTTTCAGCCCAAACTCAGAGCTGGTGTTGTAATTCTGACCAGTATCTGTTTATTGTCTTATGGGTAAATATTTGAAAAAGAAAATCTGCTTTCAAAACACAATGTGTATGCAGATGGTTTAAACCTTATTCCCTGTGCTAGTTTATTCATTGCAGTAATCTTTAAAAGTATGTCTCTTAAGCACTTGCTAAGGATGGTATTCCTGCACTGTTCCCAAGTGTCACAACCTCTAGCAGAGCATTTCATTTTTACAGTGTGTATTGTATGTTTCAGTAGTAGCAGGGGTATGATAATGGAGGAAGGTGGTGGGCAAAGAAAGTTTGAACCAAACCCTAATAAAAAAAATAAAATAGCAAAAGGATGACTTCCAGAGATATTTGATAAATGAGAAGGACTGATAGGTGTACATATCACTCCAGACATAGTGGGACAGATTGGCTTTTGATCTCAAGTTCATTGATTTGGGGGGTGTGGGGGGGATTAAATCAGTTGTTGCATGGTACTGATTGCTTTCAAGACTAAAAGGGCACTTCCTACTTTCAGCCAGCAGGTGGCAAAGGTGCTCTTTACTGTCTGTATTCTGGTAATAGAGTTATGGTCGCTTATTCATTTTATTCTTGAAGTGGAATAACTTGTCTTTTAATGCGGGGTGGTCTGGGTGGGGGGAAAGGGGGACTGTGTGTGTGGCGGGGAGGGTACCCAGGAGTTTCCCAATACCTGTAGGAGACCTCTGATTTCCTTCTGTCTCTGCTTTTACATCTCCCTCTCTGAAGAACCTGTATGGCAAGCACCTGTCAAAGCCAAATAGTGCTCTGGACTCATCAGATCCCATTCACACCACTCCCCTGCCAGTTTCAGTTTCCCATAGTGTCATCTAGCTTCTGCCAGTGAATTTACATGAATAGTTCTGAATATTAACAAGCTGTTTCTTGCCATGAGCAATAGAGCATGTGCACGTGGGATTGCTGGCATGGGAATCTTAATCTCAAGGAAGATGCTCACAGGATACTGTATACTCTGTATTTTCTTCTTCTCTGGAACTAGCATAGAAATGAGAGAAACTAGCACAGAAAATGCTAGTTTCTCTTTGCTTTGCAACAAACCCTGCAGCTTCCATTTTCTCGTATGTAACTCCAAAGTGTATACAGCTGGGAAGGCCAGTCTATAAAGGAGACATTGTCTGAACTGACAGGCCCAAATATAAACGACTTTAAAAATATTTAATTTTTTTATTTTATTTATTTTTTAATATACCCTGTCTGGGAAAATCTGACTCCCTCTCCCCCGACCCCTTAGCAAAAACCAAGGCCTGTGAGATGGATGAAATTCAAACTTCATTGCTAGTTGGTGCCTGAGCCACAAAACCCAAGAGGGCTGTGGGTCTCCTCAGTTCCTTTGTACACTATACTGGCCCCTACTTGTGTGGTCTATCCTGAGATGCGTCTTCTGCCCAGTGTATAGCTGGTATCCTTTTGCAGCTGCTCTGTAATTCAGCGTCAGAACTGGAATGTCATTGAGGTTCTGCCCCCTTTCCTTGATAGAACAGTACATTTCATGCTGGATGAGCATTCCCCTTACCCAGCTGGTTGAGTTGTACTCACTGGGCAGAAGATGCCAGCAGCTGCCAATTTCTGGGTCGAGGGTTTAAATGTAAGCTTTTGTGGGGTAATGATGATGGATGGTAGAACAGTAAAATAAGAACCTTTTCAGTGGATACTTTTAAAAGCTGTGGGGTTGTTTTTTGTAATTCTCCTGGAACATATAAGCCAAAATGTGAAAGGAGTTTTGCCAAGTTGGTTAGGCCCAAAATTTGACATGCCTTAAAATGTTCTGACTTCTAAATATAACTTGAAAAAGTGAATCGTTGACTTTGCAGCTGAGAACTATTTTAATGCACTATGTGGGACCAAAGCAAGAACCACAAGGTTTGCTTCTTCCACAATTGACTCCACAGCAGCAATTAGCTAATAAATTCCAAGAAGCATGCTGATATAATCCAGGATGCTAGTGCATAAATAAGAAAGTAAACATAAAAGGCATGTGAGGTTTAAATTTCTTTAGAAACATGTGTGGGTGGTGTGGGAGAGCAGGCAAAGTAGGAAGGTCACGTTTTGCCATATAGAAAAAGAGCAGAACTGACGTGGAAGAAACTTCAACTTTTAAAAGGGTTTTGCAGCTCAAGTTAAAATATATTTTTAAAAGTATTTGCTGGTAGTGCTGTTTTTGGTTAGTATGCACAGGTTTAAAGTTTCTTTCCTTACTTCAGTGCTGGTCCTCTGAGCGTTAGCTTTTAGTCTTGCAGCTTTTCCATATTAGCATGAAATGTAAATACAGGAAAGGGGACATAAGCCCTGTGTTCTTGCAGGTAGTTTTGTCCCATATCTAGTGAGAGTCCTCTTTCCAGTGACCTCAGATCAACCCTATTCCACGTGGTGTTTTTGAAAATGGAAAGCAGAAACCTTCCAAAATAATGTGCCTCATGGGTATTAAAGTGAAACGGTCAGATAGGTAAGACCCCAAGTAGAGGTTTAGTATATTACATATTTCTTTAATTATAATTTAATATTGATGGAAATAGTCTCATGATTTAAAAAACAAAAATCAAATAAAGGTTGTTCAGAATGTATTGATTGAAACATTCCCCTGCAGTATTTACAACTTAAGCTCTGCAGGAGAACTGGAAAATGAAACTTATTGGAAACCAAATCAGTTGGACTAGATTCTACATTAGGTTAAATCAGAAAAGTAAACGAATAGCAAAGGTGGTGAAAAGATGAATTTTCATGATTATTTTCCCCTCTATTTATAATTATCCATGGTACTCTTAGGATATGTGTCTGTGGTGTAGTGGTTTAAAAAAAAAAAGTGGGTAAACTAACCTAAATTAAACTCTATATTCCCAAATGAGAAGCTACACTACTGATATGTCTCCCCTTTGAACTGGTAGCGTGATTCCCAGCTTGGGGAGACATGCTCATGCTAGCTGTCATCAACTACTATGTTGTAAAAACAGAGTGTAGCTGTGGCAGAGCAAGAGCAGCAGGAGGGGCTCGCAGCCCTGAGTACAGGCCCATCAGAGAGGCTAGGTGTGCATTGGCTCAGTTAGCCCCTCCTGCTGCTTGTGCTATCGCAGCTACATTCAATTTTTAATGCATTAACTTGATGAGAGCTAGTGCAGGTGTGTTTCCTGGAGCTGGGAATAGGATCTTCAGCTCAAAGTGTAGACATGCTCAAAAAACACTGGTAAAGATGTTTAAAACAAACCCCCTTCCCTCCCCAAAAAAGACAGTGTTCATTCAAACATTATCTCATGCAAAGATCATGCTAGTGAGGATCTCTCTTAAACCTTGTTTGAACTAACCATCCTCCTGTTCCAAACTGGAGATGTGCTGCAATCAGTGCATTTTCATTTCTTGGCACTTTGAATGGCAGTTGTTTCACTCAAGAATCAAGAAAGACTGAGGCAGGAATGAAGTTTTCAGCCCTGTAATATGTTTTATTCACTGGAGTAAATGGGTTCCAAGCTGCAGAGGAAAAGCCCTGCCCTAGCCCAGTATAAAAACGCCATAGATATTTGGTTTTGTCTTTACGTGAGGTAAATTACCTACTAAAAGCCAAACTGCAGACTATGAGCCTTCCCACAACATTGGCACAAAGCTCCCCTTCTCAGTTCTGCAGGTCAGTGAAAGGCTAAGGGGAAATACAAGTCCATGCTTCAACCCTCAACCATTATTTGCTTAAAAAAATATCCCAAAAGGGACAAGTTGGTGCTATAGTTATCTCCACCCTTCTCTTGCTAAATCTGCTCTTACCAAAACCCTCAATCACAAGGATGTCAGGTCCCTTCCCTCTCCTTCCTCTTCCCCCCCCCCCCCCCCCCGCCTTTCTAACTGGTATCAGAGATCTGATTGTAGCCAGATGTGGCCCCTTTGACCCTCCTAAAGTGCCTGCCACAGTCTCTGGATACAAAACAATGAGGCTTTATTCCTCCTCTTTCTCCTGGTCTCATGCACACAGCTCTCTCTCTCTGCAGCTGTCAGACTGATAGGTTTATTTAACTGGGGCTCATGTTCTTACAACTATGGAGTTGCCTTCCACGCACAAGTCTCCTCTCCACCCAATATCAACCTTACATCTTCAGAGGGGAAGAGAGAGTTACAAGAACCGATGGAAACCTGTTCTCTGATAAGAATGTGTGAAGCACTGAGTGCAGATGTGGGAAAGGAAATGGGAGAAGAGGGGGAATATGTAAATTAAAAAGGACATTGTTTAGGTTACATATTTTAAACTATTCTAAAGGTCCCATATAAAACTGAGTGCTTTCCCAGGAATTAAAATCCCCAGTGATTAAACCAGAATTGATGGCAATAATAATAGTAGCAGAAGCAGTAAAGTGCCCATAAGTCTGTAACCTACCAAGCAGCAATAACTTAAAGACTCAGTTACTTCAGATTGTTGGTTCTGAAGCATTACATTCTACTTTCTCCCTGATAATCCCCATGTTAAGTGTAGGTAATCTGGCATTATTGGGTGGAGGGCTTACATATAAAAAATCCTCTATATTTTTACAGAGTTGCCAGGGATAGGAGAATGCACATGGTGACCACCCCTCCAGATCTAGTGGAGTTGGATGGCCCATTTGAGGAGCTGTATTTCAACACGATTTCAGCTCTCATTCAAGGTTCTGGAAGAGTTTTTCTGTGTGTACATTTTAATAAATCAGTGCCAGGAGTTCAGGAGTTGTAATCAACCCTACAATAACTAACTGAGCACCTGTGCACTATGGAAAGCAAACAAATTTCAGCTGTAAGCATACAAGGGATTTTTATAAACAGTAAGTACTAAAATATTTAAAATTCTGAAATTTGTTTCCAATGACACGCTACACACAATGTCTTTTTGTCATGAACGTCTTTCCACTAAAATACAAAACGTTTTGCTGCTTATTTAAAGAGTACCAAAATTTAATCACCACACCCAAAATCTCTCACTGTGCCCCGCTATTTATCCAGTTCTGCCCTGGGATACATGCATTCAACTCCCATTGAATCGATGGCAGTTGTATTTATGTATTTGACTCTCATGATACAGTGCACACATTCACAATAGATGAGATACTTGTTCAATGAATGGATATAATAGAATGAAAAAATTAGTGACATTGAAGTCTTCGGTCAAATGCAAGATTACATTACAAGATTACATACTTAGTCCTGCCTTGAGTACAGGGGACTGGACTAGAAGACCTCTCGAGGTTCCTTACAGTCCTACACTTCTATGATTCCATGATTCCAAAGGTAGGGAAAAGTCCCTTTCCAATTACATGGTCTGACCCTCTGCTCCTGAGAGACTGAGGGCCTTCATCACTGACTGTACCTTCCAGATCATGTGTTTATTTTTAAAGGTCTCCCTGGTACAGAAAAGTCTCGCAACTCCTTGAAGTGAGAATTGAGCCATTGTTTAAAATCCTGGGTCCCCTGCTGGACTGCGTGCCACCACCACCACCAGATTGAGAGTGCTTGGTTAGTTTGGTGTGCAGACATTCCTTGGGCGCCATCTGTTCTGTAGGGCAATTTTGTTCTCCTGATAGTGCCTGTGAAGACATGAGCTCAAAGGAAGAGCTGGGGTCAGTTATTTTACACAAACTACTCTCAGCAGAAAGGGATTTAGTCTTGTTTCTCCTTTGCACTCAGAACACAAGGCTGCTTTCCCTGATTCTGGCTCAGATTTTTCATAAATCTAGTGGGGGGAAAAAAAAAGATTGTTCATTCCTCCTTGGTGTGCAACATGCCACATAGATCCACTCACCATGTAACTATGGCATTAATAAAACAGTTGACTGAGGCCACCAGATGTTCTGCCTTGTATGTAGAAAGGCCAGGAAGAATTTTAGGGATTTTAATTGTATCCATGGGATTAATTACACATGTGTTCCTCTTACTGCTTACCCGAACTACTGACAGGACACCCTTGGAGGAGGACTCTCCTGAAAAGTGTCTAGTAAGGAGATCTTAGAGTAAATGCATGTATGATAGAAAAAATATACTTTTCTTCCCTCCTCCCGTTTTGTTGATAATTTTTTAATTCCTTCCATTGCATGAAATGATGCCAAGATCAATATTTACAGCTCTGAGCCTCTGAGGGGAGTTATTAATGGGTTTATTTGGCAGGGACACAACTTGCTGTTGAATAAGCCCCATAGCAGGTGAATGAAATTCCCAGGTGGCACGTGACTGAATATTAGCTTACTTCACTTCACCCTATTTTTATAACTGCAAGGGTGGAATTACTCTTACTATTTGCATAGAAGCTTCACTCAGGTTTCAAAACACTACATAAAAGCAGGCATTAAAACAAAACAGGGCCTGTAGTACCTGCTGGGTTTTAATTAAAACCACCCTCAATAGAAAATTTATTTAGAAAATACCCACAGCTTTTGAGTGCCAAGCTCTTCTTGAATTCTGTTGGGGTTTATCTTTGTGTACTGGATGATTCAAAACCACCAGCCTTGTATTTTGAAGTTCTCACAAACCAAGAAAAGATTTTCCAATCAAGCTGGCCTAGGTTGGAGCTACTTGTCCTAACCCTATTGGAAGCCTACTCAAGAATCCTGTTCTGCAATTTTACCGAAGCTGTGGACCCTTAAGTTCAAGCCCTGGGATTTATCTAAATCTCCCCTTGCTCCTGTTCTTTACATCTAGATTCATCGTTATCAGTGAGACTGTTTAAATGTTGGTGCCATGCAAAGACACAATGCAGGCATAATTTAATGGATGGAATGGGACAGTATTTACGGAAAGAAAAGTCTCAACCAAGAGCTCATTTTGTTTCTGCTTTTCTAAAAGGATATGGTGGATGTGGAAATCTTCTGCCTTAAAAAGGAAACACCACAGTTTGAAATATTTTCTAAAGATTAATACGTTTCAGTAATTATACACAAAAGTTTAAACAGGGAAATTCCCCTCCTACTCTTCCTCCTCCTGTATCTAAAGAACAGCTGGGTGTGAGCGCAAAGTTTTGATCAGTGTAAAGACTCCTCTGGTTTACAGTGGTGACCAGCCCAGACTGGAAGACTATAAAAGGTGGCATAAAGCATGCTCCCCCTTCCCCCGCCAGTTGCACTAAGAGCTTCTGGGCCCTTATCCATGCAAGGGAAAGTTCCCGCACAGGATAGACAAGATGGTTCAAAAAACATCTATGCCCTGCATACACGACAGCTCCCCCATGTTAGCACCAATGGAGCAGCACTGGTGTAATAAAATGGTCACATTTTCCTAGTGAACACAGTGTTACATTTTCTTCTCTGGTGCTCCACTATCCATCCAACTGCTTTTTTGATTCCCTAAGCTGTTCCTATCACAGTGACACAAAACAGGAAAAAATCTATGAGAGGTGCTTGTGGGCCGTGCCCTTTCGAGCAAATCCTTCCAATAGAAAGACCGACACCTCAGCAGGCATGCTGGGGCTGGAAAACCTCTTGTCTGTCTTTGATCAGATGTTTTGAATGTTCTCTCAGTGGTTCCAAACAACAAATTCAAAATGCCGTAAAGAGCAGCAACAGTAATTAAATTATCCATATTACTGTGGCTAGGCTTGCACACAGCTTTCGTAAGAGAGACCTGGAGTTTAGCCCAACATGGTGTCCAAATTTTACAGTTACTAAGCAAGATTGTGGAATTGCTATGCATTCCTTTATTCCTTTTGCCCACTAAGAGCCCATAATGCTCTTCTACTATGCAGACTGAAAGTACAGCATTCTGCATCTGTGTACGTTTCTGCTCTTGGTATGTGGAAAAAAAGATTGCAGGTTGGAGCCCTGAGTTCACTGTGAGACTGCTCTCCCTGGGCATTACCCCTGTTTTCCTTTTCTTGATTTGTTTGTTTAAGATTTATTTGGTTGCTTTGTTCCATTTTCTATTGGTTGGTTGGAGGTTAGATAGCGGGAACAGTTAGTGCTTGTATTAGAGCGATTGATTCTCTATGAATACTTGAGTACTATTTTTCAGTGCCCAGATGTGTGCTAAGCCTTTTCCAGGACACCTAGAATGACAGAGCTTACAAATGAATTATAAGATGTGACAACATGAAACAGATTTATTTTTTTTAACTGATTCATTTTCTGGAAGAAGGACTTTACATTCACGACCATTTGTAAGGATACTTCAGGGTAGAGGGGGATGAGGTGTTTGCAGAGAAAATATTCTTTTCCATGATGATTCACTGATATGTGACGAATAGGGCACTACCAAATTTATTGTCCATTTTGGTCAATTTACTGGCCAAAGGGTTTTAAAAGTAGTCAGTTTCACAATTTCAGATGTTTACCTCAGAGATTTTGTGGTGTTGTAATCGTGGGGGTCCTGACCCAAAAGAGGATTACAAAGCTGTTGTAAGGAGGGTCATGGGATTGCCACCCTCACTTCTGCGCAGCCTTCAGAACTGGGCTCTGAAGGCAACTTCCCTGGAGCTTCCTGGAGCTGGAGGAGGTTCCCAGAAGTGGAGGTGGATCCAATCTTCCCTGTGCTGCTGGGAGTGTCCCAGCCAGGGACTGCTAGTCCCAGCCAATGGGGGATTAAAGTATGGGCCTAAAGGGCCTGTGACCAGGGGCCCTGGCCAATTTGGGGGCCCCCTGTACCACTGTCACTTCTGCACTGCCTCTGGAGATGGGTCTGATTTCCCCATCAAGAGTGGCCGTGCAGGGGAAGGACAAGTCCTGTCCCTCCCCAGCCTGGCCCAGACTAGCAGCTATGAGCCCCCAGCTGGGGTGCTTCCAGCAGAATGGGAGATTGGTTTATTTCACGGACCGTGACACGTTTTTCACGGCTGTGAAATTGGTAGGGTCCTAGTTATGAACAGTAAAACCAGCCAGATCTGTGACAATGGTTTACAGTCCAATCCTGATCCTGTAGAACTTGATGTCAAATCTCCAGTTGACTCCGTTAACTTGCTAGGTTAACACTGCTGGTAAGAGCTGATGTGACTGATTGCAGTTGAGGATGCAAGGTCACAGCAGTAACCTGCTGAATCACACTTGTTTGCCAGTGGCTGTTTCTGTTGTGGTGCTGTGGTTGTGGGTTGGGTTTTATTTTTTCCACAGTACAGCTGCGATCAAATTATCATTTTCAATTAACAGCCAAGAACAATTGACTGGAAGAATAAAATATAATCACCCGATAATGTTCTCAGCTTCCTGTCAATTTGACTCTTGATTTATGTAACTCTCTGGGCTCTCAATCAAAAACAAGCAGTGTATGAGTTGGACTTGGATTGTTCAGTCCCACATGGACCTTGTATATGTAGCTTTTTAAAATCACATTTGTAAAATTGGAACTGACATAAATGAGAGAGATTGAAGGATCCACATGGGACTTCCGTTTAGTTCTACTGCACTGTACCTTTTATAGATACTTAAGAGTAAAAAATGGACTGCTCACTACTAAGTTATTTTATATTTTAGAGTTTTTCTTACGGCAACTCTATCTGGCTACAGTGCAACCATAATTTAGACTAGAATGAATCATTAAAATGAGTGGGGTATTTCTCTTTTGTACAACAAGTTCCTTGTGTTCCCTTATTGTGTCTGAACTTTAGTGAGTTGTAATTTATTGCTGTACTGTAATAATCTTTACTTGAACTAATCTTTAAGTTCCTTGCCAACCTATGACGAACTCCATGCGAAATTGGTGAGAGACCAAGGCAGTTTGATTTCTATAAATGCACGTGGATAGGGTGAATACTGACTTTGGGATAAAATAATCTGAAACTTACAAAAGTGCTATAAATGTTTTGTTGTCTTTAGTGAGGTGAAAATTTGTGTGATGTCCTCCCGTGTTCAGTTTTTGCCATCCATTTCCAGGCAGCAGTGAGCACAGATGGAAAAGGCATATACATCCCTTCTGTATTTTATCTAATAGGAATACTGTACCCTGTGTTTGGCCTCAGGCTAACAAGTGAGGCCAACAAGTTTGATTTGTATCCAAACGTTTCCAAAGTGGCTGGTTGATTTGAAGCCCATCTGTAACTGAAATTAATTTTATGGCTGCTGTATTGTTTTCCTGGATGAATGTTAGCAGAATTCTGCAATATTAGCTTTTTAAAAAGTACAGTGCCAACACTGTAAAAGTACAGATCCCAGAAGATGCTGCTCAACACACCAACCCACCAATATTGCTAAACACCAAGAACTTCCCTAGCGATTGACCTGTGTGTTGTGAGAAAGATGATACTCAATTGCAAGAGCACACGGAAGCATGGAATCTTATCTCCAAACTTGCTTCACTTGTGATCTCTCAGGTTCACAGCAGAGACTTGCCAAATTAAAAAAATAAAATAAAATTCACACAGCCAGATTGTTCCATGCACAGTGGGATCCTTTTACATGCAGCTCTTCCTGCTTCTGTGTGAACAGGGGGCTCAGCTGCCTCCAGTCAGGATCAGGGCCCCACTGTGCTGAGTGCTATATGAACACACAAAGACATGGCTCCTCTGCTGAGTTGCTTACATCCTCTGTTACCCCCATTGAATTGGTGCCTTTCTGTCATAGGGATGTATCATTGAGAACTGGCCTGGTGAGGATTGAAGTAATCACTGGCCACTGCTGGCTGTCCCTTTTTGGTTGTGCCGCCCACCTCAGAGACAAAGTCCCTGCACATCGAACTGTGAAGATTGGACTTGAGGTCAAAAGCTGTCACAGCCCTGCCACAGACTGGCGGCAGTCACACACAGTTGCCCATGATTTAACTTGGCTACACAAGATCAGTAAAAACTCTGTGGTGCTCTTCGCTGCCTGGAATAAAGCCATACAGTGTGGTCATGGACATTCAGCGCTATGGACCTCCACTGTCCAAGTGTATTGTTAGTGTTTCTTGAGAGGGACTGGCTTATAGCCTGTCTCTCTCCTGGATCCTGACTGATAATTGCACACAGCAGGAGCACACATTCATGCCCTTTGTATTAAGAGAAGTCGTATGTTGAAAGTAGCTTTTAGAGTATGCCAACCGGGTCTGCGCAGGGCATTTAGAGCACAGCACATTTGAGCATTTTACAAACCACTCCCCTCTAATGTGCTTTTCCTGAGCCCTGAGTGTGATCCGTGTCATGCAGACAAACCCTGAGCATGAGCAGGACATGTGCTCATTGTGCTGCTGTCACCAGACCCCGCCATTTCTTTCATGTCCTTCTGTGAGGGCAGTGGCCTCCTGGCTGTGGCCCTTCTTACTTGAATGTCTCAATTAATTAACTACTGAAATCTTTTAAATGGAATAACCAAGACCAGGAAATTCCTGCACCTTCCCCAGTTGTAAATGTTTAATCTTCTTTCAAAAAAAGTTAGACTTTTCTGACTAGAATGCCTTAGAAAAGTTAGTCCCAATGTAAATGCCACACTTGGCTTTTTACCAGATCAGCTAAACCTCCGGCACAGGCACCACAAACTTTCCTATAGCACATATTAGCAGCCACTTCCCTCTTGCTTTGTTTCTCCATCTTGTAGAAGGAGAAGAACCACAGAAAATACTTAGGTATCACTTTCATGCCAGATTAATTTTGGTAATGTGAATGCTGTTAAATCTCTGTTTTCTTTTCCTTTCTTTCCAAATTTTTAGATGAATTTTATTGCTCATTCAGCAGAGTGTAGCATGGACTAAAGTCAGACATAGTGCAAGCTTCTCTGCACAGGTCTGCCAGCGTACCTCTGTCCACACCTGCAATATCCCATGCTGGAGAAGTCTTGCTAGTCGGGTGTTAGTTTTGTGGTCCAGCTAGGCAATATAGTAGGTGAAGTCCAGATTCTTTTCATTTATGATGCTGGGCAAATTCAAACCAAGGATCTTCAAATATATAAGCCCTGGACATTTATTTACCCACTTAGGCTTCAATCTTGCATGTGGATTAACATGGATGTATCCCCCTGTACTTGTGTGGTGTGCTATTGCCTTTCCTGGGACTCCATGCCACCACAAGGGTCTGTGCACGTGTATCTGATTGCAGGATTGGAGCCTAAATCTTTGTAATGAGATAGAGTTCACTTTCCTTTCCTCAGAACTCTTCAGATAATGCAGAACCCTAAAGTGAATCTTTCTCCTGTAGGCACACTAACCTGTGTAATGAATATCAATAATCCTGTCTTTTAAAATCAGGTTTTCAGAGGAAATGGATCTGTAGAGATAACCCACCTTTGTGAAATTCTACTTGGAATCTGTAGGTACTAAATGTGAGATGAAAGATTGCAAGCTGATCCATTTTGTAGCTGTACGCTTTTGGAATCCATCTACAGGTCCATTAGAACATTTCAAACATCTTGATGAAACTGCCACATTTTGAAAAGATGACTGTAAATAAGGTGTATGGGCTTAATTACGTGATTTCACCTGCACTGCTGGATAGACTACAAAAATTTTCCATTGGGGAGCATTACTTGAGAGCCAAAGTTATGTATTCAGGGTAGCCCTATTTTCTCTCCTCTTTTGCCCAAGACATTGTTTCCTATACATGTCTCCCCTCTCTGTCTCCTTAATTGTTTGCAAATGTTGATGATAATCAGCCCACCATCAGTTAGAATTAGATTTCTGGAATCTGAAGAACTGCTACAGTACAATGGAATAATTGAGGAAAGCAGAAATTCACCGGGGAACTGAAATTTTGTTGTACTGTTTTTCTAACTCACTGCCTGGTGTCCCTTGTTCAGACTGAGTATTTTTGGTGGGAAGCGGAACATGCAAACTACACCGAAAATATATTGGTTAAAGTTCTGCACTGCATCTCACAGGGGGCACAGCCCAGGAACAAGGGAGGCAAAGCCCCTTCTGTGCCCTTGGGATTGGAGGTTGCTCCACAGTGTAAATTAGAGCAGCAACTAGGGGTAAGCTAGAGCAGCAACTAGAATAAATGGCACCCCAGAGGGCCCTAAGTTACACCAACATGAGTGCCAATGCTATGTCGGCGGGAGAGCTTCTGCTGCGCATGGAGATGGGTTTTCTATGTCGACGGAAGAACTCTCTCCTGCTGTCATACAGCATCTTCGCTAGATGCCTGCTGCAGTGCTGACCGTGTAGACATATCCTTAGTTAATCAGGTTTTACTTCCATGGGATCTGTGACATCCACCAGTTTGTTCTCCAGTTGTTCATAGTGTCTTCCAAGAAAATAAGCATAGAACAGCCCTGTATTGCTAATGTAGAGAAACAAGGAAGTTGTTTGCCAGAGTGCCAAAGAATCGGAGGACGCCAGAGCTGGTCCCCTACGGATACTGCTGTGGGAAAAATTTCCAGCACCAGTGCATGTGGTGAACACACACATCTAATATGGAATAGACATGAACAACACATCTCAAAGAACACCAGTTACGGAAAAGGTAACTGTCTTTTTGAATCCCCTATGAGCACTTCTTCCCACCAAGAGTGGGAAGTGGAGATCATTATCTCTGATCTCAGGATCATCATCTCCTCTCCTTTAAACTCCCTCTCCCACACTTCTGCTCCTTATTACTCTTGAAGGGTCTCATCATCATCCATCTGATTGAGGAGGATAGGAGGGGCCTCTCTGAACAGTGAGATAAGGCAGCAGTTCTCAACCAGGGGTCTGGGGCCCCCTAGGGGGCTGTGAGGAGGTTTCAGTGGGTCTGCCAAGCAGGGTCAGCATCACACTTGCTGAAGTCCAGGGCGGAAAATTCAAGCCCTGCCGTGTGGGGCAGAAGCCCCGGGGCCCTGAGCCCCACCACGAGGGGCTGAAGCCAAAGCCTGAGCAGGCACACACACTGTCTTGGCTTTGAATGTGCAATTTTAGTGTCTCTCCCTTCCTCCCTTTTTTAATAATTCTTTGGAAAAAGCTTTTGAGAGACTATTTTAAGTATTAAATAAACTCTAACTCATGTCAAGGTTTTCAGCAATATCAGGTGTGAAGTTTACATAGAAGATCTATTGTTCCCAGGAGAGGTTGGCATCGACATTTTATCTTGATAGCTGGTAACAAACTTGGGCTATACTTCATCTTAAGTACTTTAGCATGACAGATTATGGGGGCCCAGAGGCTGAGGGAGAGAGGGGAAGTATCTTATAGATTCTGGTTCAGTAGTGACTTCTCACTATTTGTGTTGGCGAGAAGTGTAACCCTAGTGTTTCAGAAAGGGGCAGGGTGACAGGTCGTCTTCTAGCAAACCTAAAATGGTTTTAACAGGCTGAAAGAATGGTTAGACATGAGGACATAAAATGCATGCCCTGAATTTTTTGCAGCTGGCTGGGATGCCCTGTATTTTCTTCCTTATTAATTTTTAATAAATTATAGGAGTTCTTCCACTTGGGATGTGCAGCTCTCTTCTGTTTGTTCTTGAAAGTTCATCTGTTGTATTACTGAGCACTGCAGACCTCTGAGCCAAATTCTGCTCTTGCTTACACTGGTGTAAATCTGGAGTAACTCAGTTGATTTCACTAGAGACTTTGTTTTGCACCAGTGTAACCAAGAACAGAATTTGGTTCTCAGAATTGTTAACAATCCATAACCTGCCTTAAAAAACCTACAACAAAATAATGTAGCTTTGTTTAAAAACATGAATTAAACTGTGTTTGAACCCAATTTATTTATTTTTGATTTATTCTAAACTAGAGGGGAAAAAACAGTGTCCATCCCAGGCTATGGGTGTCCTTGACAATCTCTTTGAAATAAACAGATTCCCTATTAATAGAATATTTGTTTAGATATAATTACAAATACGTAAAGTTAAAACAAAATCATGGCTAATCAGTTCCCTGCCTACCTTCCATAGTTACTACAACACATTTCCCCTACCCCACTTGATGACATCACTGACATCCTGTTCCCTGATCTGTTTTGGTGTTAGTGATATAAATGAGGGGTGGGGAGTGGGAAACAACAAAGGATCCTGTACTTAGGTCTTGGCTAATGTAAAATCTTCAATCTTTATGGGATATTTCAGATTTCTTTGGCCTTTGGAACCAGACTCTTATTGTTGAGAATAATTTTCTTCGTCTCAAATGCATAGTGTAAACTATTTTAACTTTTGAGAACTGTATGCTAAAACAAGGATTATATTACAGGCGTTAGGCTAAGAACACTTAAGTTTACTTGCATAAAAGAAGAAGAAATAGAACAAGAATAGTAACAAACAATACAACTCCAGTAAAGAGAAAGTTTGAAAGAGGAGATGGCGTCCTAATCTAAGCTGGGATTTTCAAAGAAGTTGGAGAGAGAGGCACCCTAATCCCATTGAATTTCAATCTGATTTGGACGCTTAACGCCTTTAATTCCTTTGAATATCCCATCCCCCTTTTCCATTTTCATTATAAATGATGAAGGGCAGCCAAGTGACCAAGCACTTGTCATTATGTATTCATTTTTAGACTGGTCATTTTTCCATGGCTTCCTAAATGTTGTTCATGCTGCTGTCCATTGGGAACTTTCTGATTAGCTGATTTCGCCCAGGTATCATAGGTAAAAATCACCCATTGCTGTTCTGAAACTACCACTGCTCATTCAGAGCACAGGCACACAACAAGGGAAGAATGGAGACACAGTGAAAACTTTTCCTTGCCTTGGTTAATTTTGGTCAGTCTTTTTTTTCCTCCCTCTCTGTCCTTCTCTTTCCCTCCCTTCATATATGTTACACTGTATATACTTCTATTTGTGTGTGTATGTTGATCTCTAATATAGATATGAAATGCTATTGTCTCAGCCTTTTGGAGAACAGACCTAGTGTACAGTTGCTTATTCATGACTGTACATCTTTTTCTTCTGTAATTCTCTTCCCCCTGGCTGAAGGGCATGGGGAATTGTCTGATTTGCCTAATGCCTGTAAGGTTATTTTTCAGTCACTGGAACCAGTTTTTGTTGGAGGACCATTAGACAGCACCTTGAGTGACTTCTTTGCACTTCTTGCTGAAGGATGGCGGTAATTGCCAACACATGGGTGTTTCTGTGTGTATCCTGTTTCCTACCCAGCTACACCCAATTCACTCTAACACCCTGATAGAAAAACAAGATAGGTACAGATAGTGCATTGAGTTCTCTGCCTATCACCCCCTAGAGATTCTCCTACTTCATTAGTGTCCAAGTTTTTCCATGGCACTTTATATTTCCAAATGCTCTTGTCACGAATGTTCTTGCTACCCCCAAATCTCTAATCTGGGATATTTCCATATCTATTGTGCACAGGCCAGGGCTGAGGGACTAGGAGAAGAACCACAGGGTTAGCAGAAAGTGTGGGGGCTGCTTGGCATTGGTTGAGAGGACCTAAGTAGTGGGGCTTCAGGGGTGTCTCTGTCTGTCTCTTGTTTGAAGCACACACACAATGTAGCACACACAGAAAGTGCCAGATGGACAGCCCTGCGGACTCAATTCCTTGGTATAAATATAAAATGAAAAAAGACTGTATGTGAAATGGTGGTAGCAATGAAATCAATAGCAAACTGGCATTGAATTCCACAGGGCCAGTATTTTACACTGTATTTCCAGAGAATGACTGCATGCACACCCCAAGTAGTGTCCCTATGGATGCTCCTCATCAGGATATACATGTGCCTGTGCACTATTGATTGGAGATTTTTGTCAGCAGTGACTGCAGGTCCACATCTGTGCCCCACACACCTTTGTGCCCCCAATATATATATTGGGTATAGGGTATATAGAGAGGGGCAGACCGCTGCCATTCTAGTTCCTTCTCAACCACCTCTGGTTTGGGACGGAGCATTGTGGTATCCTTCAGCTGAGTCGTGAAGCTTGCTACACCTCGCTTTCTTGACCTTTTCCTTTAAGATTTTTCCTTAGATATTTCTTTGTTTTGTGTTACTAGCACAAGTTTGTGCTTCGAAGGGTCTATCCACTTTTTCCTCCTTTACTCATTTTGGGCCCTTGCAGATTTTTTTCCCCTCCAGGCCTTATCCACGCCTCGAGTATGGGTTATTCCCAAGATCTCTAGGCTTCAAACCTTGCCAGACCTGCCACAGGTCCTTTCCCTGCAGCGACAGAGATTCATGCTACCCCCGCTGCTTGGGAGAAACCCACGTTCCCTCTAAATGTAAAATCTGTTTAGGATTTAAAAGCAAATCTAGAAAAGAGGGAGAACAGACCAACTCCTACTTATGGAGCGTTCTCTGAAACCCTCAAGGTTTGAGTCAACCTCCTGTATGTCAGTTCCACTGATCACCTCTGCTTCAGCAGTAAGCAAAGACCTTAGGCTTTGAGTTAGTCCCCAGACGTTTCAAGAAGAAGAAGACAAGACTCCATTCTCCAGAACAAGAAAATAAAAGGGGAAAGTCACCTCCTCAGTCCGGGTCTCAGGAGGCCTCGTGTCTTGATGCAGGTACCAATAAAGCTCCCATTCTCTCTGGCACTGCAACCAGGGTACCGACCTAAGGAGACCATGTCATGTACTGAGAAGCAATCTAGAGCAGCCACAATGTCGGCACCTGACTTGCCTCTGAAAGCCTGTACCAAAGGTGAAGTCGTCCTCTGTACCATCTTCCCTAACAAGAAGAAAAAAGCCTACTGTACCTATTTTGGTGCAGTCTCTTGTACCAGCCAATATTCTTATTCTGAGGAACAACAGCCAGGGTCACCGGTACTGTCACTGTACTATAACACAAATACCTTTGAATCCTCAAAGAGCCCGAATCACTGTTATTGGCAAGTCACCAAAGAAATGGACAAAGGGTACGAAGTCTCTGAAGTTCATCGGTACCATAGGGTAGTGAGTCTCAGCATCTGTTAATAACTGCAGTCTTCCAGCCTTCCCTGGGAGGTACAAAACACTGTACAGGACCTGCCTTTTAAAGGCCCCAAGTTGTTTAAGGACACCATGGATGAGTCCCTCCATTCTCTCCAGGTCTTGTGTGTGACACTACAAGCTCTGGGCATCTATACACCTGAGATTAAAAGAAAATTCAGCAGATTGCAGAGAACTCAACAATCTTGCCCAGCCCACTACCAGCCCAAGAGACTGGCTGCACCCCCCTAAGAAGTCCAGATTCCCAAAGGAAGGGTGGTCCTCCTCTTCAACAGCCCCCCCAGCCACCAATATCTGGTCTGACCCATTGATCAAGGGTCATGAACTGTCTCCTGCTCCAAGTCCTACATTACACTTATTCCCCTCTCACCCTTATTGTCTCTCCCATTTCCTACCTTCTTGGGACCGCATCATCTTGGACAGATGGATCATATAATTAATTTCCACAGGCTGTTCCATCCAGTTCTACTTCTTACTACCCCGCACTCCCCCTCCATCCTTCTTCAAGGGCCCCTCTGATGAAAACCTCTAAATGCAAGAGGTACAGTCCATTCTAGCTCTGGGGGCAATCAAACCTGCCCCACCAGTTTCTTTGGGAAAGGTTTCTATTCTCAGTACTTCCTTGTCCTGAAGAAAAACAAGGTGGTGACTGATTCTGAACCTCAGGACTTTAAACACACTTGTCCATTCCCAGTGGTTCAGTGACCCTGGGAATAATAATTCCCTCTCTGGATTCTGGAGATTGGTTTGTTGTCTTAACCTTCAGGATGCTTACTTTTATGTTGCCATTCATCTCTTCCTATGTTTTGTGGTAGGCAAGCACCACTACCTGTATTGAGAGGCTGAAGGGCAGGATCCTACGGCCATAAGGAAGTTTATCTTTGCCAGATAGGGAAAGGTGATTATGCCTATCTGGACAACTGGCTCCAGAAATGCCACTCACTCTCAAAGTGCAGCCAGCAAGGCCCTGTCTCTGTTTCACTCTCTGGCCTCAACGTGGAGATGTCTACCCTAACACCCACACAACATACAGATTTCGTCAGAGCCACTCTGGAGTCCTCTTCCGCCAGAATGTACTTATGTGGTGATAGATCCATCACAATGTCCAACCTTGTTTCAACAAACCATCAGAATCGATAAACCACTGTAAGGACTTCTGGGCCATAAGGCATTCTGTATATTTGACCCCCCTAGCAAGATTTTACTCTGTGTCTTCAAGCATGGTTGAAAACTGTCTACACCCCCAACAGACAGTCTATCCAAATAACTTTCATATCTTGGAAGATCCTTGACTCTCTACTTGTGGAAGGACCCATAAAAGGTGTGTGTGTGTGTGTGTGTGTGTGTGTGTTTGTACAGCCTCCTCCCACAAGGATTATCACCAGATGCCTCCCTCATACAATGGGATACACACTTCCAGAACCTCACAGCTCAGGGCAAATGGACCAATCTGAAGGCAATCCAACATGTTGAAGCTCAGAGCAGTCCATTGCCCTTGCCAATACTTCCTACCTCGTATCAAGGACCATCCAATCAGAATAATGGTGGACAACAGATAAGCAATGTATTACATCAATCGGCACGGAGAAGCAAGATCCCAGTCCTTAATGCGCTGAACCCATACCGATGCATATCACACTGCATACAGATCTCAGCGGTGTATCTACTGAGACTATAGGGGACAATGGTGGATTCCTGCAGATGACCTTTCAGTGTCGACTATGAGTAGGAATTGAACAACACAGTGTTCCAAGAGATGTATTTTACCGGAGGCCCATCCTCTGGTAGATCGCTTAGCAACTCCATGCAATGTGATGCACAGATGATTCTGCTCAAGCAGAAGGCATGGCAGTAACTCAACGGGAGATGCATTAGGCATTACGTGGCCTCAAGTCCTGCTATATGCTTATCCCTCAATGCCTCCTCATCCTGGTATTGGGACTGGTTACCTACTCCAATCTCGTGATACTTCACCTCAAAGTGTGGCTAATCGATGGCTTTCTGGTATAGAACAAATCTGCTCTCCAGAAGTTCAAAGAGTGCTACTCAACAGCAGAAAGGCCACAGCTAAAAAACCAAACAAACTCCCAACACTTACCAGCAGAAGTGGAACGCTTCCAGGCTTGATGCAACTGTCAGGCTATACATCCTCTCGAGTCCTGTTTTGGTTCACATTCTCTCTTACTTGCTGAATTTAAAGACTACAGGCTCATCATTGAGCTCCATCAAAGTTCATCTAGCTGACATCACAGCTTTTCATCCGCCCGTGGAAGGGTTCTCAGTCTTTGCTCACCCTACTATTGCAAAGATTATCAAAGGCCTATTCAAACTCTTCCCTCCTATCAAGGAACCAACTCCATCATGGGAACTCACCTTAGTTCTCAATGCTCTGAGGAAACCCCCATTCGAACCTACGGGGAGTTGTTCCCTCCATCATTGTCCCATAAGACCTCATTCCTCAAAGCTGTTACTTTGGCCAGGAGGGTAGGGGAGCTTGGAGCCTTGATGGCAGACGCACCATACACTGTGCTCTACTGAGATAAGGTGACTGCATCCTCGTTTTCTTCCTAAGGTTTCTTCTGAATCCCATGTTAATCAGGAGATTCACCTACCCCAGTATTTTATCCCAAGCCTCGCTCTTCTAGAGAAGAAGTGAGCTTCCATATACTGGATGTTAAAAGAGCTCTTGCCTTTTACCTCAACAGGCCTAGGTGCTTTCGAGTTTCCCCTGGACACTTCATTTCTATTGCAGAATGAATGAAGGGACATCCAATCTCCACCAAAGACTGTCCAAACAGATTGCGGGTCCTGTCATGCTATGAAGCTCAAGAGTTTATCTCCCTCCCAGAAGTATTGCTCATTCCACCAGAGCTCGGGCTACAGAGGTAGACTTTCTCAAAAATGTACCTATTTCAGACATCTTCTGGGCAGCCACCTGATCTTTGTCACATACATTTTTACCCGCATTATGTTCTTGTGACCACTTCCAGGACTGACATGGCCTTTGCTGATGTTGTCCTATGATCTGTACTGAATCCACTTCCTTGGCACCCTTCTCCGTGATGGAGATACTGCTTGGGAATCTCCTGATGTGGTGCAATCCTAGGGATGCTATTCGAAGGAGAAGAGGTTAATTACCTTGTACAGTAACATGAGTTCTTCAAGGTATGTCCCTATGGGTGTGCCACTAATTGCCCTCCTTTGCCACTGCCTTGGAGTCTTTCTTGAGACTTCTGTGGCTGAGAGGAAACTGGAGAGGCGGCACATCCGCCTTTCCCTGAATTCCCTCATATTGGGGCACAAAGATGAGTGGAGTGCAGGCATGGACCTGCAGACACTGCTGACAAAGGTCTGATCAAGAGCACACTGGCATGCACATATCCTGATGTAAAGCACCTAGAGGGGACACATCTTGAAGAACTCAAGTTATTGCGCAAAGTAAGTAATTTCTCCTTCTTCAAGCCTGACCCAGAAGGGCCATCTCTCAGAATGAAAGTGTGGTTCAGTCTCCCGGACCCGTAAATGTTAGCAGTCTCTACAGACAAGCCAAGCAAAGTTGTCCGTTATAGCAATGTTTGTGATGTGTTTGTTCACTGTGTACTGCACTGTGTTGTCAAACACTCCACATAGGTCTTTGAACTGCCATCAGAAGTTAGTGACGCTTCATTTCTATCATCCTGGATTTGCACTGTCAACCTAGGAAATAAAGGTGGTTATATCTCATTAAAATCCAATGAGCCACCCAGTCCGTTCAGCAGTGCTTGCTGAAACAGGCCTTTTTTTACATCACAGTAACTTGGCAGGTAAAACACAGCAAGGCTGACAAAGAGAAGGAAGTAGGAGAAAAATCATCTATTCACCTTTAAAATGATTTTAAGTTTCCTCTTTGTTTTCTGCAGTGTTATTGTTGCTGTGTTGGTCCCAGGATACTAGAGAGACAAGGTGGGTGAGATAGTATTTTTTTACTGGACCAACTTCTATTGGTGAGCAAGACAAGCTTTCGAGCTTCAAAGCTTGATTCTCTCATCAACAGAAGTTGGTCCAATAAAAGATATTCCCTCACCCACCATGTCTCTTTGTTTTCTGATTATTTCAATTTGAGAAACAGCCTAAACCTAATGCCAGGGAAGAGCCTGACATCTGTAGAGTAGACTCTCCTTCAGCAAACAAGCACAGGCCTTGAATGAGCGAGTGGGGACCAAGAGGATTTGGAATTGAAAGAGCTCCCTTCATCAGGGATGGGATAATGTGGGATAATGTGATTTTGGTAAGTAATTGATCTTTAAATATTCAGGGTAAATAGGACTAATCCCCTGAGATGCGATATTAGATGGATGGGATCTGAGTTACCCAGGAAAGAATTTTCTGTAGTATCTGGCTGGTGAATCTTGCCCATATGCTCAGGGTTTAGCTGATGGCCATATTTGGGGTCGGGAAGGAATTTTCCTCCAGGGCAAATTGGAGAGGCCCTGGAGGTTTTTCGCCTTCCTCTGTAGCATGGGGCACAGGTCACTTGAGGGAGGCTTCTCTGCTCCTTGAAGTCTTTAAACCACGATTTGAGGACTTCAATAGCTCAGACATAGGTGAGGTTTTTCGTAGGAGTGGGTGGGTGAGATTCTGTGGCCTGCGCTGTGCAGGAGGTCGGACTAGATGATCAGAATGGTCCCTTCTGACCTTAGTATCTATGAATCTGTGAATCAGCATCTTTTAGCAAATTTCTCCTGAAGCCAGTTCCCAGACCACAGCAACCACTACCCTTTGAGCTGCCTTCCCTTTATCCTTTCTCTGCTCCCGAGCCACAGACACCACTTTGGGCAGCATTTTAGGTTTCCGTTCTAGTGCTCCATAAGTAAATGGACTCCATGAATTTATACTTTGGACTATGGCTATAGTGAAGGCTGAGAGCAGACTGGCTTTTTATCTATGGAGGGCATCAGTCTCAAGCTAAGATATCGTTTTACAGGTCATGTGTCTAAACTTCTCTCCCTGGGGAGGAACAGGCTTTTCAGTAAAGTGAGACACAACCAAAATGCCTCAGACCTCACATGTTACATCCAGCTTTAGCGTTGATCATCTAAGCAGTGCCCCTCTAGTTGTTTTTCAACACAAATTAATTTCCCCAGCTCTAAACAAGTTAAAGGTGCACACTTACCTGCACATCAATTATCACTCACCATATGCCACACAGTTCTAGGCAGATAGTCCATATACCACTGTGCATCTCTATAGCTTTGTATGTAGGACCTCCCCTAAGGATGATGATTGATTATTTGTTTTTAATTACTCAGATCTGGAGGACCTGAGTTCAAAGCAAAACATCTGGGTAAAATGGGGGTAGAAGGGGAGAAGGGCTTTGTCCACAGAATATTCACCACAGAAGATGACTTGATAGTGTTCCTTTAAGTGACTAACAGCTGGATTAATAGGAACTCTCAGGTGTTCCCTTGTGTAGGTCACTGCACGGGTGCTTGGGCATCCTGCAGTGGCATTAGGTGTCATTGGGCCTCCCATGCTGGAAGGAATCCATTTAAAGGTGAACCTAAGAGTGTTAATAACAATATGGTCAGAGTTATGAAAGTTCTGGAGTTCAGCTCAAGATCTGGGTGTCACCTACAACCATAGGAGGCATCTAAGAATTCTACTTTTTCATTGTCTTTACTTCCTAACCTCTGGAGGTTGTTCATAGCTAATACCTATCTCACATTTTGTACTTTTTCACCTGAAAATTTAAAAGCACTTTCCACTAATTCCAATAATTAGTGAAAAAGTGTTCACTAATTATTTCCATATCACTATTTATTTAATGCCATATTGCTGTCCTCATTTTAGAGGTAGAAGGAGGTCAGTGACTTGCCCAGGGTCATTCAGTGACATAAGTCAATGTTAGAACTGCAATTAGAATTTAGGATTCCTGACTGCTTACTGCCGTAACTACCAGGCAAGAATGGGTCCTTTGTTAGCAATGCCATTTAACGGTTATAAGGAAATGTGGCATCCAGACTAGGTCTTGCTACAGTACTTGGCAGTGGGAACTAATTTTCAGTGAGTTTTTTTTTTACACAAATGTAAATATTTTGTTTTAATATGTAAAGATATTTGAAATTATAAATCTACCTTGCTTATTTATGGGACACTTATGGGGCACACTCACCATTAGAGCACCACCTTGCATTAGGGCTTGATGTTGCAGGTATCTTCAGTTCCAGTGCTTCTTCCAGGCCATCTGCCTCTGTCTTGGTCTTCCATAGCCCAGCCCTCTGGCCAAGTCTCATTAAAGTTCAAACTCTTTCTGGGGTAACAAAAGGTCCAACTATAAGTCCCAAAACAAATGCCCACACTAATAATTCTTGTGCCTCCTCAGTCTCTACTGCATTTTTCTGCTTCATCTCTTCTCCTGCCCATACAGAACTTCTCCTATAGCCTTCTCAACAGGTTTCCTCCACTGTCCCCTCTCTCTGGGGGCTCTGATGGCTTTCCTTAAGGTTCTATGTGCTCCTTGCAGGCATCGTCTTAGGGTTCCTCCACAGGAGCCTTCCTGTTTGCTATGGGTCTCTCCAATTCCTTGTTCCCATTCTGGAACACCAGCCCCAGGACTTCCTCCCTGGCCCCTTGTTCCAGAGACCCAGAGCAGGACTTAGTTCTATTCTTGTGGCTCAGCTCTCCTTTACAGCCAGCCCCAAACTGCTGGGCCTCCCCTCTTCTGAGTTCTTGATTTTTGCATACGTCGTCCTCCTTCATTTCCTCCTATAGTTGGGTCAGTCACTATAATTGTCTCCCTCGCAGATTCAGGTATGGTCACTAGTTATCCTTGATGTTGCTAGTTCATGGGCAAGCCTGATCTCAGCTTGTCTTAAAGGGCCTGCCAGGCTATTACCAACACCAGTCACAGTTTTCTCTATTGTAGATGCCACATAAACTCTGCTCATAGAATCATAGGACTGGAAGGGACCTCAAGAGGTCTTCTAGTCCAGTCCCCTGCACTCAAGGCAGGACTAAGTATTACCTCCATGCCTGACAGATGTTTGTCTAACCTGCTCTTAAAAATTTCCAATACTAGAGGTTCCACAAACTCCCTACGCAATTTATTCCAGTGCTTAACCACCCTGACAGGAAGTTTTTCCTAATGTCCAACCTAAACTGCCCTTTTTGCAATTTAAGTCCATTGCTTCTTGTCCTACCCTCAGAGGTTAAGAGAACAATTTTTCTCCCTTCTCCTTGTAACAACCTTTTATATACTTGAAAACTGTTATGTCCCCTCTCAGTCTTCTCTTTTCCAGATTAAACAAACCCAATTTTGTGAATCTTTCCTCATAGGTCATGTTTTCTACACCTTTTAATAATTTTGGTTGCTTTTCTCTGGACTTTTTCCAATTTGTCCACATCTTTCCTGAAATGTGGTCCCCACAACTGGACACTAATACTCCAATTGAAGCCTAATCAGTGTGGAGTAGAGCGGAAGAATTATTTCTTGTCTTGTGTACAACACTCCTGCTAATATGTCTTCCTTCACTGATTTAGTATCGTAAACAGTTTATTTTCAAATGCTTTTCAGTCCACTTCTAAGCTGCGTTGGTAGAGTGAGGCTTTGTTGGCAGGGTGATGGCAGCTAACTTTTTGCTCTTATTAAATCAGATTCCCCCACAACTTCCAAAGGATCAGAGCCATGTGGATTGTGGAGCTGGCTAAGTCATGCAGTTGTCACTGCAAAGGCTTTTCTGCTAGATATGTCAAGGCGGAAACAGATCTTAGCAGTCATGCCTATTTCTCATGGTGACCAAGGCAAACAACAGATTGTTAATCTTGATCCTTCTCTCCTGCCACTCGCAGGCAGTAAATTTTCAGAAAGTAAAGTTTTCCTCATCTGAGTGTCCCCAGGAGGCATCCAGTATCCTTTGATGGGTTACCCGGGAGTTTCCAAGATGCATTTCAAGTTCTGTTGGCACTTGTTCACTTGCAAACAAGTTTTTGTGCTTTTGGCATTTTCTGTGATTGTGGATGATGATGTCATTCTGTAAAGACATATATTTATTCTGTACCCAGGATAGGAAAAGACAGACAGATTTCTGCACACCCAGATGGTGCACTCAGTTGATAGCCTTTAATTTAGGTTAGATTGGAGGCCCCAGCTGGTTCCCATGACTGTCCTAGGTGATACGAGTATATGATGTAAGTGTGGGTACCCATCTAATGCAGTTTGACCTGATAGAACTTAAACCTGAGCCTGGTGCATGCTGAATTTCTCCCCTCCCCTGGCCTCATGCTGATGACAGACCTTACATAACTCTCTTGGCATTTTCAAAGAGTGTTTCATGTTCTTACAGTTCCCTCTCCGCTTGGGGGGCTGTTTGGCAGCATTAGCGTCTCGAGGCTGTTGAGCTGAATGAGATGCATTAATATTACCATCTGGCATCTCCATGACACAGTGAGTTTACATACTGGCCTTTCACATTGGGAAGCCTGAGTTAAAATCCCAATTCAGTCACAAGTACAACATGATGGGCTCATCCTGGTCCCTAGTGGACAACTGCCTAAAGCTGCTGCTCCATTTGGTGCACTTCTGTGCAGACTGCACTAGTGATAAAGGCTGCCTTCCCCATTGACCATCCTACTGTGTTTGAAGTGATTGTGGTAGTGGTGGTTCTGATCAGAAGCTCTAAAGTTATGCCTTTGAGTTCTGGAGCCTGGTTCTTACTTAATAACCACCGTCACTGTTTTTTCATTAGAGCATAAGCAATTCTCCTTTCTTCATCCCCTTTTCTCCAAATCAGGGAGCAAATATCTGAGGGGATATAAAAACATTTTCTTCTGAATTTTTTTCCTTTTCTGTGTTTTTGTGCTTTGCTAGTTCCCTCTCTCTTGCCCATGTAGTACTCTTCGAGCAGGTAACAAAAGGCTGAGGAATTTGGAAATGTGTTATTGACTGACTTATGTGGGGAAGTTAATAGAAACAGCTTTGTGACAGGGATGGTTTGTGAAGTCGGTTCCTTACTGGTTCTGTTGACGTGAGACTCTCTCTGCTGCTTTCTGTCACTGAGGGTGCCGCAGTTGCAGTTAAACCAACTTTTTAAAAACCTCTCATTTATCATTGTATTTTGCCTACACAGTGACCACTTTAGAAAATAAAATCTGGTCATGGGGCTTCTGGAAGAGTTAATGTTTTGCACTGGCCTGTAAAAGATCTGGATTTCACACCCATTCTCAGGAGCTGGGGGTACAGGGATTGATGCATCTCCTAACAGCAGCGCCTTCAGATGATTACAGGACAGTTCTTAGCTCTTTGCTGTGAGTGACTGAAGGCTATAATGTGAGGCTTCAAGTGGGAGGGTGCAGTTTAAAGCAAGCAAAAATAAGGGGATACTTAAGGCTTTGTTAGAAATCTGGCACCCTTCCATTCAAACAGTAACATGGTCCTTTTATAGCGACTGGTTAGTAAGTAAGAAAAGCAGCTGTTTGACAGCATGAAGGCATTTCTGGTAAAGTTACATTTTGGAGAAAAGCCTATTTATTCTTCATGCTCTTGCTCTGCTCCTCCCCTTCCCCTTCAGGCGTAGAGGCATCTGAAGAGATTTAAATTTTCAAATTATTGTGTCTAAAACTAAAGTTGCAGCCCAGGAGGAGTTCTTGTTTGCCATCATTTAGCCCAGAGGCTCTGGCTATGGCTGAGCCCAATCGCCTGGGAACGGAAACTTGGACTGACCCATCCTAGGAGGAGTTGGAGTGGTGCCTCTGTACTATATTATACTGCTGTGTTTCTATATACACATGTGTGATATGAGACCATCAAGGTAGATCTGTCTGAAGTGCATTGTCAGACACAAGGCCAAAGACTTTCAGCCTCCAAGAAGCGTGTGTATATTTTTCTGACCCTCTCCCCCCTACCTCCCTGCAGTTTAATAAACATGTAAAATAAGAAGTTTTTAATATGCATGCTAAATGTTATTTTTTTCTTTTCAAACCTTCTCTTTTCAGTAGGGGCTTGTTTAACAAAACATCTGCTTTTTAAAATGATACAAAACCTTTTATTGTGTTCTGTATGATTTTAAAATAATTGAAAAATGACTGTAAAGCACGAAAGGTCTGAGGAGGACCCCAGCACATTCACTGACTTTGCTGCCTACAGATAGTTAAGCCTTTCTGTCTGTTTAAACCAGACATGACTCAAGATGAAAGTACTCTATGTAGAGAAATTTGAGGAAGTATAAGTTTATTTTTAATGAAGAATAGCTAGCTCTTTTTGTCAGTAGGTCTCAAAGCGCAGTGTAAAGGAACTTCAGTATAACTCATTATCCCCATTTTACATGTGGGCAAACTGAGGCACAGTGCGATTTGCCTAAGATCACCCAAGAGGCCAGTCCCAGAGCCAGGAATAGAATCCAGGTCTCCTAAATCAGAAGGGTGGATCAAGGGTCGGGGTGGTTAGGAAGGGTGTAGGTTGTCTGTCTGGGGAGGGATGAGACATTAGGAAGAAATCTGGACTTGATATTGATACGTGGGCATTGAAGTGCCCCATCAACATCGCTATTATGTAGAGATCCCAGTTCTGAGTGATTCATCAAAATATGTTGGGTGCAGGTATGGCCCTGTGCTGGCTTCCCTGGGAAACAGGTACAGAATAAGTAAGCCTGTGTGTGTGATGTTTGTGTTCCTTTGATTTTTCAGGAGTTGGTACTGTCGACAGATTATGAAGTTTTACCAAAGTAATATATTCCTGCTTTTGTGGGTGAGGATTTTGATGGTGATGCAGGCTCTTCAGTCATTTCAAATGTTAAAATCATATATAGTTCCCTCACGGACCTACTCTTAACTTTCTGCTTACTGATCTACTGACTGCATAAATGCCAAATCATGAAGATGAGCTTATGGCAAACTCGTTACATTAAACAGAAGAAACCTGGGTCATTTCAATCCTCTTCCTCTCTAGATATAATTGAAAAATGTGAGAACTCTGCAGTCTTTAATTTTTCTTTTTTACTCTGCCATTCATAATTCCCTCTCAAGAGCTTGAAATAACCGAAATAACCAACTTCATCTGTTTCTTTTTGGTACATATTGATTCTATCCTATCAAACTTTCCTCTGTTTGTTATGGAACAAATGTCATATGGGTCACTACTTGCTAGGCATCCGAACACTAGGAACAGGAGTTCTGATTTTCTGAGGTGCCGAGCATTCACCATTTGCATTGGTGTGAATGTGGGAGCTGCAGACAGTCTATACAGCTGAAAATCAGGGCATGAGTTCAGAAGCTGTCCAGGATGGATTTAAAATGTCATTGAATCTCACTGCAAAGTCTTTCATTTTAACAACCTCAAAATTAATCCAAAAAGTGGCGCTGTGTCACTTCAGATTCCAGAGACTTGGTGTGTCTGATGTAGGTAGAAAGTCAGGGGAGGACAGGGCTACTTCACTTAGAGAATATAGGTCACAAGTCAGTGACATTCATTCCTATCCTGAAGGGGGGATCTGGCCCCAAAGTGTGGGAATGTCTGAACATATAATCAACTTGGAGAGTATCCTTAAGGGAGAGGATTAACTGCTAGTCATTGAGAAGGAAATGTGTATTCAAGGCATTACACTAATGGACTTTGAATCAGGCGTGGTTTAGAGTTTAAAGAAACATATGGTCTCACTAAACTTGCAAATTTTAAAGGAGAGGTTCTGTCTGAGGCCAGGCCATAGTCCTCTGCAGTTTATTTCTCCAAGGTATTTTGAGCCACATTTAGAATTATCTCTGCAATATAGGTACCTGCAAAGTAATAAAAAAAAGTTCCCTTCACCACCTCGCCCCACCCAAAAGTAACAGGGATAGGGGTGGAGTTGGTGACAAAGCCTGTTCTTGACTTAGCATTTGTGCTCAGGGTACCTACATTGACAACCCAGCTTTGGTTACAAGAAGAAGCAGGATTCATGGTCTCAACCTAGTGCACGACTATCTGTATTACAAAACTGCCACACAGTTCAGCATGGCCCCAGCATTAAGGTGAGACCCAGGAGGGACCCAGGACTGAAATAGCAGGAGTTACTGCAAATGAAGATAGAAATGTATTTGGTAAACAATGGAGAAAAAGCCTTTTTTTCCTTATCTATTTCACTCCGAAATGTTGGGGTTTTTAAAAAGAGGGGTGGGATAGGAGAGGAGACAGAAAAATAACTCCATAGGAGAGAGCAGTATCTTTCCTAATAGATTTCTCCAAAAGAATTTGGTTGAGTAGTTTAAGGTATGCCCTGACCTTGCTTTAAGAGGGTGAGGGAGATATCGTCTAAATTCTTACTTTATTGGTGTTGGTTTTGTTAAAGAAAAAACAACGATGTCACCAGAAATTCAAACAAGATTGAAATGCACTGGTTGGACCCCCCAGAAACTGGTGGAGGCTCTCTAGCTGGCACAGCAGTAGTTTAATCACAAGCCTAATCCCCGGAATGGTAGTGGTAGACAATACGTTGATTATACAGTTGCATCAAAAAAAAAAGGGGGGGGCACTTTTCATTTTAACTCCATTTAAAAACAAAGCATAAAGCATTGGTGGCTTACTAGCCTGGGAACACAGGGTTAGTCAGAGGATCAGATTTCTGGACTGAGATCTTGGGAGCACAGGGTAGGGAATACTGTCCTCAGAGACCCACAGTCCTCTCTAGTGCACACTTGACAGAAGAAGCAGTATTGATTTATCCCAGGAGGAAGTGCAGCCTGATCTCTGCAAATGGAGAGTTATCTGTGCCTATCACGCTGTCTTTTTCAGTGTTCAGGTTGGGGGTAAGTCTAAGGCAGAGAGAAATTGGTATTTCTCAAAATGGAAAAAGACAAAATTAAGAAATTCTTTTCTCTCTTCAGAGATGGAGGCATACACAGTGGATATTTCCTTTATGGGACAATCCTATAGAGTCCAACAGACAATAATAACTTATCTATAGATTTTTGACACCCCCTCCTCCCCCAATAAAGATTTCTCTGCCATAGAATTCTGTAGAATGATTTGAAAAGCTTATAGAAAGAATATAATTTTCCTTTAAATTCTGTAGATTTTTAGAGTAATTTATTTAGGACACTGAGGCTTTTCCATAACTGTTTATAAAGAGATTAAAACTCCAAATGATGGATTGGAAACTCTATTCCTTTACACAAAAGAGCAACTTTGTTTCAGTATATTCTCATCTGCCACCTTGAATGAATGCCTGAATGTTCCTAGCATCTCTAGTTCCATGGGACTCTTAGAATGTGAAGTTACTCTTGGAGCACATGTAGGCTGTAGCCAGTATATGATCTGTCACAGCCCCTTCATTTGTGCATTATGCATGGGATTAGAAGGCTGTTTTTCTTTTTTCTAGCCACAGGGAAGTGCTTCCTGTTCTGAAACACGATCCACTTTCATTTAAAAACCAATCTGTAAACAGTGTTACTATTTTCAGTCACATATAACAGTGAAGAAGGCTCAGTCATGATTGTTACTGTACCTTGGGATCTAGGGCAAAAACTATATATTCTCTCTCTGGCTATAGGAAAGAGAGTCTTGTAGGTCTACCAGCTGATTTCTAGTCTCCTGCTTATTAATTGTACCCATGATTGTATTCCATATCTTTTGGGAGGGAAAGAGAAAACATAGACGTATTTTTTTCTTTTTACATAAAAAAAGTGAATATTTATTATGATTGGAAGTGAAAAACTCACACCATTGGCTTCTGTCAGTTACGGTGTGAACATTCCATTGTGCAAGCGTCTGATCACAGCTCTGCTAATACTAATTTGAAATACATGTCCTTCTATTCCAGCCATGAGCCATTGGTCAGCACCACCTGTACCTTGACCTACAACCATCCCTGGTATTCCAGCCCTAGGTTACCATACAGCTTTGCAAATGCACTTCTGTTGACTCGACCTGCAAAAACCTGTTCTTATTTCAGTCTTGGTTCTCACACAGGTTTGCCGTCTATCTTGTTATTTCTAGGATTGGCCTCATTTTAATGGGCCATTACACATCCCACAAATCTCACCATAAAAATACTCACAATAAAGACAATTCTGTCTCATTTTCCTGTCACTTCCAAAATGTACAAATGAGGTTTTAAAACCTCAGAAACAGAGAAGCCTCCAGTGTTCATGTCTGCTTTTGTTTGCAAATTCCACGCTTCCTATGGATTTCAAGGCTTGCAGTAACCAGTGGGGAAAAGTGCAGATCTATTGCCAGTATTCATGTATTTTATGTACCCATTTACAGAGACATAACTGATGACAATTTCCATGGGGAAAACACTGGTAATAGGCTGATGTGACAGAATACCTGCTTCGGGGGGAGAGGGAACTGGTGGTGGGTTTTCTTTTGCTGACTGGATTGTTGGTCATGGTGCTTGTGAATTTGCAGGGAGTCGGCTCGGTCATCGAAACCAAATCTTTCTGGAATGTTTTTGCTGGCAGCTATGCAGTATATGTCAGGGAAGGTGCTGATATCTAGCATAGTAAGTGGGCGATTAAACCAAGATGGAGTGTTCAATGTCTTGGCAGCCTAATATTTTGTACAATATTCATTTCAACAAAGTCCTTTCAAGTACTGAATATTTTTGAAGTAAAGGACACATGAATAAATACTTAGTAATGAATTAACTTCAGGTCTAAAGTGGCCTTTGAACCAGGCCACAGATAGAGCTTTCTGATTGACAGTCCGTGATCTCATACACATGTGACTAATAATGCCCAGTAAACGCACACATTTTGTTATATCAACTCCATTTCATAATAGTACTAAAATACTCTATGCTATGCACTACATGGTAATAATTATTACACTTCTTGGGTGGTTAAAGTCATTTGGCCTCAGCGTCTTGCCTACAGCACTTCCAGAGACATGTTATAATCACCTGGAAATGTGCTGCCTGTTGTGTCCTATTGCTTAAATAGTTGGGTGTTTCAGTTACAGGCATTAGGAAAATATCTTCCCAACATGTGTCATAAGTCGTTAGAATAATATAATTCATAAAGGTGTAACTCAGTGAAAGACGCTCATTTTGGGGGAGCCATGTTTTGCTCTTCTGTGTCTTTCGCTCTTCCCCCGTCCCTCTCAGGAAGAACTATCCCCTTATAGTCAATTCAGTGCACCACTGGAAAAGACTAATAGTGGCAGGAGAGTGAATTTACAATCATGGTGCTGGTTAAGATGAACCAGGTTGTAAACTGAACAGATAAATATAAGGAGGGTTTGTGTTTTAACTGCCCTTCTGCTTATCGGGGCTGCCACATGTATGAGGGACGAAGTCACTCCTGCCTCAGGAAGGTTAATTTCATATCCTCAGTAAAGTTATAACAGATTCTCTCTCTCTCTCTCCCTCAAATATTATTATTCATTATTTGTATTGTAATAGTATCTAGGATCCCCCATGATGGACCAGGGCCACTGTGCTGTACAAGCACAGAACAAATGTATACTGTACAGTTCTTTTAAAAAGTAATGATCTTAAAGTCCTGTGGGATAAAATGGTCAGAGAAACAGTCTGAACTAAAACCAAAGCTTTTACAGTATCTCAAACAATTACTGTGTCCCCTTTCTCTGAGGGTATGTCTACCCTATGAAATTAGGTTGGCTTTATAGAAGTCGTTTTTTAGAAATCGTTTTTATATAGTGGATTGTGTGCGTGTCCCCAAACAAAATGCTCTAAGTGCATTAAGTGCATTACCTCAGCGGAGTACTTCCACAGTACTGAGGCTAGCGTCAACTTCCGGAGCGTTGCACTGTGGGTAGCTATCTCACAGTTCCCACAGTCTCCGCCGCCCATTGGAATTCTGGGTTGAGATCCCAATGCCTGATGGGGTAAAAACATTGTCACGGGTGGTTCTGGCCCCGTGTTGTCAGGCCCTCCCTCCCTCCATGAAAGCAACGGCAGACAATGGTTTCGAGCCTTTTTTCCTGAGTTACCTGTGCAGATGCCATACCACAGCAAGCATGGAGCCCGCTCAGCTCACTGTCACCCTACATCTCTTGGGTGCTGGCAGATGCGGTACTACATTGCTACACAGCAGCAGCTCATTGCCTTGTGGCAGCAGACGGTGCAATAGGCCTGATAACCATCGTCGTCATGTCCGAGATGCTCCTGGCCGCCTCGGTAAGGTTAGTCAGGAGTGCCTGGACAGACATGGGTGCAGGGACTGAAATAGGAGTGACTTGACCAGATCATTCTCTTTAGTCCTGCCGGCAGTCCTATTGCACCGTCTCCTGGCAAGCAGCCAGGAGATGAGGATGGCTAGCAGTCCTACTGCACCGTCTGCTGCCAGCCAAAGATGTAAAAGATAGATGGAGTGGATCAAAACAAGAAATAGACCAGATTTGTTTTGTATTCATTTGCTTCCCCCTCCCTTCCTCCCTCCCTCCCTCTGTGAAATCAACGGCCGACAATCGTTTCAGTGAGGTCTGTCAGGGGCACCTTGAAAAGTTTAATGGAGATTCAGTCCTGCCTGAAATACCGGGGGGGGAGGGATAGCACATTGGGTTGAGTATTGGCTTGCTAAACCCAGGGTTTTGAATTCAATCCTTGAGGGGGCCATTCTGTATGACAGTTTTTTTTTCTCCTTGATGTAAAGCCACCCCCTTTGTTGATTATAATTCCCTATAAGCCAACCCTGTAAGCCATGTCGTCAGTCGCCCCTCCCTCCGTCAGAGCAACAGCAGACAATCATTCCGCGCCTTTTTTCTGTGCAGATGCCATAGCACGGCAAGCATGGAGCCCGCTCAGATCACTTTGGCAATTAGGAGCACATTAAACACCACACGCACTATCCAGCAGTATATGCAGCACCAGAACCTGGCAAAGCGAAACCGGGCAAGTAGGCGACATCAGTGCGGTGATGAGAGTGATGAGGACATGGACACAGACTTCTCTTAAAGCACGTGCCCTGGCAATGTGGACATCATGGTGCTAATGGGGCAGGTTCATGCGGTGGAACGCTGATTCTGGGCCCGGGAAACAAGCACAGACTGGTGGGACCATATAGTGCTGCAGGTCTGGGACAATTCCCAGTGGCTGAGAAACTTTCGCATGTGTAAGGGCACTTCCATGGAACTTTGTGACTTGCTTTCCCCTGCCCTGAGACACAAGAATACCAAGATGAGAGCAGCCCTCACAGTTGAGAAGCAAGTGGCAATAGCCCTGTGGAAGCTTGCAACGCCAGACAGCTACCGGTCAGTCGGAAATCAATTTGGAGTGGGCAAATCTACTGTGGGGGCTACCGTGATGCATGTAGGCAACGCAATCAAAGATCTGCTGATATCAAGGGTAGTGACCCTGGGAAATGTGCAGGTCATAGTGGATGGCTTTGCTACAATGGGATTCCCTAACTGTGGTGGGGCCATAGACGGAACGCATATCCCTATCTTGGCACTGGAGCACCAAGCCAGCGAATACATAAACTGCAAGGGGTACTTTTCAGTAGTGCTGCAAGCACTGGTGGATAACAAGGGACGTTTCACCAATGTCAACGTGGGATGGCCGGGAAAGGTACATGAAGCTCGCATCTTGAAACGCTTCAGGAAGGGACTTCTTCCCAGACCAGAAAATAATCGTTGGGGATGTTGAAATGCCTATAGCTATCCTTGGGGATCCAGCCTACCCCTTAATGCCATGGCTCATGAAGCCATACACAGGCAGCCTGGACAGTAGTCAGGAGCTGTTCAACTACAGGCTGAGCAAGTGCAGAATGGTGGTAGAATGTGCATTTGGATGTTTAAAAGTGCACCGGCGCAGTTTACTGACTCGCTTAGACATCAGCGAAACCAATATTCCCATTGTTATTACCGCTTGCTGTGCGCTCCACAATATCTGTGAGAGTAAGGGGGAGATGTTTATGGCGGGGTGGGAAGTTGAGGCAAATCGCCTGGCTGCTGGTTACGTGCAGCCAGACACCAGGATGCTTAGAAGAGCACAGGAGGGCACGGTGTGCATCAGAGAAGCTTTGAAAACCAGTTTCATGACTGGCCAGGCCACTCAATCCTACTTCTTGTTCAGCCACTCGCTCAAACAAGTTTTACATTTGCAGAAGATAATGCTGCCCACTTCTTGTTTACAATGTCACCTGAAAGTAAGAACAGGCATTCGCATGGTGCTGTTGTAGCTGGCATCACAAGATATTTATGTGCCAGATGCACTAAAGATTCATATGTCCCTTCATGCTTCAACCACCATTCCAGAGGATGTGCGTCCATGCCATTGACGTTCTGCTCGATAACTATCCAAAGCAGTACAGACTGATGCATGTTCATTTTCATTATACGAGTCAGATGCCACTAGCACAGGGGTGGGCAAACTTTTTGGTCCGAGGGCCCCATCTGGATATGGAAATTGTATGGCGGGCCATGAATGCTCACAAAACTGGGTTTGGGGTGCAGGAGGAGGTAAGGGCTCTGGCTGGAGGTGCAGGCTCTGGGATGGGGCTAGAAATGAGGAGTTAAGGGGAGGGACCTCTGGGCTGGGGCAGGGGTGCGGGGAGGGACCTCTGGGCTGGGGCAGGGGTGCGGGGAGGGCTCATGGGTGCAGGCTCTGAGTGGTGCTTACCTCAACCAGCTCCCGGAAGCAGCAGCATGTCCTCCCTCCAGCTCTTACACAGAAGTGCAGCCAGGTGGCTCTGCACGCTGCCCTGTCTGCAGGCGCCACCCTGCAGCTCCCAATGGCTACGGCCAGAGGGAGCTGCAGGGGTGGCACTTGGGGCAGGGGCAGCATGCAGAGCCCCATAGCTCCAGCTACGCGTAGCATCCGGAGGGGAGACATGCCGCTGCTTCCGGGAGCTGCGGCCCCCAATCCCACTCCCCATCGGGAGCTCGAGGGCCGGATTAAGTTGGCTGGCAAACCGGATGTGGCCTGCAGGCTGTAGTTTGCCCACCCCTGCACTAGCAGAATATTGATTTTTATTTTTTTTTGGTGGTTCAGGTTCTGTAGTTTCTGCATCAGAGTGTTGCTCTTTTAAGACTTCTGAAAGCATGTCCACACCTCCTCCCTCTCAGATTTTGGAAGGCACTTCAGATTCTTAAACCTTGGGTTGAGTGCTGTAGCTATCTTTAGAAATCTCACATTGGTACCTTCTGTGTGTTTTTTTTTTTTTTTCAAACCTGCAGTGAAAGTATTCTTAAAATGAACAAGTGCTGTGTCATCATCCGAGACTTCTATAACATGAAATATATGGCAGAATGCGGGTAAAACATAGTAGGAGACATGCAGTTCTCCCCCCAGCAGTTCAGTCACAAATTTAATTAACTTTTTTTTTTTAATGAGCATCATCAGCATGGAAGCATGTCCTCTGGAAAGGTGGTCGAAGCATGAAGGGGCATACAAATGTTTAGCATGTCTGGCACATAAATGTCTTGTGATGCCGGCTACAAAAGTGCCATGAGAACGCCTGTTCTCACTTTCAGGTGACATTGTAAATAATAAGCAGGCAGCAGCATCTCCCCGTAAATGTAAACAAACTTGTTTGTCTGAGTAGTTGGCTGAACAAGAAGTAGGACTGAGTGGACTTGTAGGTGCTAAAGTTTTACATTGTTTTGAGTGCAATTATATAACAAACAAACAAAAAATCTCCATTTGTAAGTTGCTTTCATGATAGAGATTGCACTACAGCACTTGTATGTGGTGAATTGAAAAATACTATTTTATTTTATAATTTATGCAGTGCAAATATTTGTAATATATAGTGAGCACTGTAAACTTCGTATTCTGTGTTGTAATTGAAATCAATATATTTGAAAATGTAGAAAAACATCCACAAATATTTAATAAATTTCAATTAGCATTCTGTTTAACAGTGCGATTAATCACAATTAATTTTTTTGAGTTAATCATGTGAGTTAACTGCGATTA
Source organism: Dermochelys coriacea (assembly GCF_009764565.3). Classification (NCBI taxonomy): domain Eukaryota; kingdom Metazoa; phylum Chordata; order Testudines; family Dermochelyidae; genus Dermochelys; species Dermochelys coriacea. Next base: position 85,252,939 of record NC_050074.1, on the reverse strand, counting down.
ATCGACAGCCCTATTTATTACTGAAATGTAAGTTGGGGATTACTGAAAAAAAAATTTGTTTAACCAAACAACATTAGCCTCCAATTTCTCCCACTAACTCAAAGGCTAGGTTTCAGAGTAGCAGCCGTGTTAGTCTGTATTTGCAAAAAGAAAAGGAGTACTTGTGGCACCTTAGAGACTAACAAATTTATTAGAGCATAAGCTTTCGTGAGCTACAGCTCACTTCATCGGATGAAGTGAGCTGTAGCTCACGAAAGCTTATGCTCTAATAAATTTGTTAGTCTCTAAGGTGCCACAAGTACTCCTTTTCTTTTTTCAAAGGCTAGGTTTTCCCTTTTGTAGCTTTGTGCTATTCCTAGATGATTTCAGCCTGACAAAGAGCATGAAGGGGGGATTGTGGCAGAATGGAGAAATATGATGGTGACATTTGGGTCTAGAAACATTTAGCTTGGGGATGCAATATTTATTTCCCAAAAAGTAAGTTAAATGATTTGAAAAGTAAAAGCAACTACATACCTTTAGGAGGAGAGCTGAGCAAATAATTCCCAGCAAAGGAGTGATCTGATGAGTTGTGTGTCTTTTCTGCTTATGGAATGTTTGTGAACTGATGGTAACTTTCTTACATGTATTTTTTGTTTTGAAATTATTTGCCAATTTATTTTTTCAACTTTGACTTCCTTATTCCAAATGTATTTTGTTGCTTGGTTATGACTTGTTAAAATCACATTGCACATCAGCACAAGCTTTAACATCAGGTTTTTGTTAGAAGTGCATGCAGAAAGCCAATTTAAATTTTGCGTTGTGTGAGCATTGAGACATGAGCTTCAGAGATTCCCATGCTGAAAGCAGATATGCTAGTGGATCTGATTGCATGAATATTTGTGGAAACAACGCAGAGAGCACAAATGGGTTAAAAAAAAAATCCTTCAAATGAATATTTGTGGAAACGTTTGGCCTACATACCATGGTGATTAGCAGCTTACAAATATCTAGATAGAATAGAATAGACTATTTGCCCAGCTCTATTTATGACAGGGGATGCAGATTTGTACTCATACCAGCGAGTCAGTGAAGCTGCTGTATTAGGGGATTATAAAGTGAAACTGAAATGACAAAAGGGGATGGGAGTTCTGTGTTGGGAATACTTGCAGGATCAGGCCCTAAATTTTCCCAGAACAATAAGAAAGTGTAACTAAAGCTTCTAGACAGCAACTTAAATCTTTCCCTTCTCCAGCAAACTCCCTCCCCCCCAAAACAGCCATTTTAGACCACCAGTCTGATCGGCTTTGTCCCCAGAGATATCATTCTAGCAGGTAATATGTCTCGAAGGCCTGGCCATGTGTAATTAGAGCAGCTTTGGAATGCTGTGAACTGTCATATAAAAATGATTCAGAGAAGAATTGCTTTCCAAAACCAGTTAACGCCTGGCTTAAAATAGATCTGACGGGTCATTCTTTTGGCTGCCAAAGCCAGCACAGAAATTCTTGTTCGTTTTTTCCACCTCCACTGTTGTCACCACCATTCTCCTCTTCTTCACCCAAGTTCCATTTATTTTATGGCAAGACACATTGCAGTTTTCAGTGTGATATTAACTTTTTTCGGTGATATCCTCTAGTTTCCCAGGCAACCAAACAGTTACACCATCAAGATAATGAGTTTTAAATACAGTGTGTGAAGCGGGTCACAGGTGGGGATAAATGCACTCTCCCTCTGGCATTAGCAGAGTCAAGGAATCTGAATGTTCATCTCCCTGTGTTGGCGTGTAGAAGATGGTCTTCATTTTGAAATGAAGTGCCTACATAGAATCATAGAATCATAGAATATCAGGGTTGGAAGGGACCCCAGAAGGTCATCTAGTCCAACCCCCTGCTCAAAGCAGGACCGAGTCCCAGTTAAATCATCCCAGCCAGGGCTTTGTCAAGCCTGACCTTAAAAACCTCTAAGGAAGGAGATTCTACCACCTCCCTAGGTAACGCATTCCAGTGTTTCACCACCCTCTTAGTGAAAAAGTTTTTCCTAATATCCAATCTAAACCTCCCCCATTGCAACTTGAGACCATTACTCCTCGTTCTGTCATCTGCTACCATTGAGAACAGTCTAGAGCCATCCTCTTTGAAACCCCCTTTCAGGTAGTTGAAAGCAGCTATCAAATCCCCCCTCATTCTTCTCTTCTGCAGACTAAACAATCCCAGCTCCCTCAGCCTCTCCTCATAAGTCATGTGCTCTAGACCCCTAATCATTTTCGTTGCCCTTCGCTGTACTCTTTCCAATTTATCCACATCCTTCCTGTAGTGTGGGGCCCAAAACTGGACACAGTACTCCAGATGAGGCCTCACCAGTGTCGAATAGAGGGGAACGATCACGTCCCTCGATCTGCTCGCTATGCCCCTACTTATACATCCCAAAATGCCATTGGCCTTCTTGGCAACAAGGGCACACTGCTGACTCATATCCAGCTTCTCGTCCACTGTCACCCCTAGGTCCTTTTCCGCAGAACTGCTGCCGAGCCATTCGGTCCCTAGTCTGTAGCGGTGCATTGGATTCTTCCATCCTAAGTGCAGGACCCTGCACTTATCCTTATTGAACCTCATTAGATTTCTTTTGGCCCAATCCTCCAATTTGTCTAGGTCCTTCTGTATCCTATCCCTCCCCTCCAGCGTATCTACCACTCCTCCCAGTTTAGTATCATCCGCAAATTTGCTGAGAGTGCAATCCACACCATCCTCCAGATCATTTATGAAGATATTGAACAAAACGGGCCCCAGGACCGACCCCTGGGGCACTCCACTTGACACCGGCTGCCAACTAGACATGGAGCCATTGATCACTACCCGTTGAGCCCGACAATCTAGCCAGCTTTCTACCCACCTTATAGTGCATTCATCCAGCCCATACTTCCTTAACTTGCTGACAAGAATGCTGTGGGAGACCGTGTCAAAAGCTTTGCTAAAGTCAAGAAACAATACATCCACTGCTTTCCCTTCGTCCACAGAACCAGTAATCTCATCATAAAAGGCGATTAGATTAGTCAGGCATGACCTTCCCTTGGTGAATCCATGCTGACTGTTCCTGATCACTTTCCTCTCCTCTAAGTGCTTCAGGATTGATTCTTTGAGGACCTGCTCCATGATTTTTCCAGGGACTGAGGTGAGGCTGACCGGCCTGTAGTTCCCAGGATCCTCCTTCTTCCCTTTTTTAAAGATGGGCACTACATTAGCCTTTTTCCAGTCATCCGGGACTTCCCCCGTTCGCCACGAGTTTTCAAAGATAATGGCCAAGGGCTCTGCAATCACAGCCGCCAATTCCTTCAGCACTCTCGGATGCAATTCGTCCGGCCCCATGGACTTGTGCACGTCCAGCTTTTCTAAATAGTCCCTAACCACCTCTATCTCTACAGAGGGCTGGCCATCTCTTCCCCATTTTGTGTTGCCCAGCACAGCAGTCTGGGAGCTGACCTTGTTAGTGAAAACAGAAGCAAAAAAAGCATTGAGTACATTAGCTTTTTCCACATCCTCTGTCACTAGCTTGCCTCCCTCATTCAGTAAGGGGCCCACACTTTCCTTGGCTTTCTTCTTGTTGCCAACATACCTGAAGAAACCCTTCTTGTTACTCTTGACATCTCTTGCTAGCTGCAGCTCCAGGTGCGATTTGGCCCTCCTGATATCTTTCCTACATGCCCGAGCAATATTTTTATACTCTTCCCTGGTCATATGTCCAACCTTCCACTTCTTGTAAGCTTCTTTTTATGTTTAAGATCCGCTAGGATTTCACCATTAAGCCAAGCTGGTCGCCTGCCATATTTACTATTCTTTCGACTCATCGGGATGGTTTGTCCCTGTAACCTCAACAGGGATTCCTTGAAATACAGCCAGCTCTCCTGGACTCCCTTCCCTTTCATGTTAGTCCCCCAGGGGATCCTGGCCATCTGTTCCCTGAGGGAGTCAAAGTCTGCTTTCCTGAAGTCCAGGGTCCGTATCCTGCTGCTTACCTTTCTTCCCTGCGTCAGGATCCTGAACTCAACCAACTCATGGTCACTGCCTCCCAGATTCCCATCCACTTTTGCTTCCCCCACTAATTCTACCCGGTTTGTGAGCAGCAGGTCAAGAAAAGCGCTCCCCCTAGTTGGCTCCCCTAGCACTTGCACCAGGAAATTGTCCCCTACGCTTTCCAAAAACTTCCTGGATTGTCTATGCACCGCTGTATTGCTCTCCCAGCAGATATCAGGAAAATTAAAGTCACCCATGAGAATCAGGGCATGCGATCTAGTAGCTTCCGTGAGTTGCCGGAAGAAAGCCTCATCCACCTCATCCCCCTGGTCCGGTGGTCTATAGCAGACTCCCACCATGACATCACTCTTGTTGCACACACTTCTAAACTTAATCCAGAGACACTCAGGTTTTTCCACAGTTTTGTACCGGAGCTCTGAGCAGTCATACTGCTCCCTTACATACAGTGCTACTCCCCCACCTTTTCTGCCCTGCCTGTCCTTCCTGAACAGTTTATAACCATCCATGACTGTACTCCAGTCATGTGAGTTATCCCACCAAGTCTCTGTTATTCCAATCACGTCATAATTCCTTGACATCACCAGGACCTCCAGTTCTCCCTGCTTGTTTCCAAGGCTTTGTGCATTTGTATATAAGCACTTGAGATAACCTGTTGATCGCCCCTCATTCCCAGTATGAGGCAGGAGCCCTCCCCTCTCAGACATTCCTGCCTGTGCTTCCTCCCGGTATCCCGCTTTCCCACTTACCTCAGGGCTTTGGTCTCCTTCCCCCGGTGAACCTAGTTTAAAGCCCTCCTCACTAGGTTAGCCAGCCTGCTGGTAAAGATGTTCTTCCCTCTCTTCGTAAGATGGAGCCCGTCTCTGCCCAGCACTCCTCCTTCATGGAACACCATCCCATGGTCAAAGAATCCAAAGCCTTCTCTCCGACACCACCTGCGTAGCCATTCGTTGACCTCCACGATTCGACGGTCCCTACCCAGGCCTTTTCCTTCCACGGGGAGGATGGACGAGAACACCACTTGCGCCTCCAACTCCTTTATCCTTCTTCCCAGAGCCACGTAGTCCGCAGTGATCCGCTCAAGGTCATTCTTGGCAGTATCATTGGTGCCCACGTGGAGAAGCAGGAAGGGGTAGCGATCCGAGGGCTTGATGAGTCTCTGCAGTCTCTCCGTCACATCACGAATCTTGGCCCCTGGCAAGCAGCAGACTTCTCGGTTTTCCCGGTCAGGGCGGCAGATAGATGACTCAGTCCCCCGGAGGAGAGAGTCCCCGACCACCACCACCCGCCTTCTCCTCTTGGGAGTGGTGGTCGTGGAACCCCCAACCTCAGGACATCGCATCTCATGCCTCCCAACCAGCGGAGTCTCCTTCTGCTTTCTCCCCCCAGACATATCATCTGGTCCACTCTCCGCATTGGTACCTGTGGAGAGAACATGAAAGCGGTTAGTTACCTGTGTCTGTGTTACTGGAACCCGGACATTCCGCTTACCTCTTCTGGAGGTCACATGTTGCCAAGCTTCTTCACTGGCCTCTTGGCTCCTCTGTGCAACCTGCTCTATATCTTTAGAGCTTTGTGCCCCTAGAAGGCTATCCTGAGTTTGGTCCAGAAAATCCTCAGTCTCTCGTATACAACGCAGGGTCGTTACCTGTTGCTCCAGACCTTCAATCTTCTCTTCCAATATGGAGACCAGCTTGCACTTTGTACAGACAAAGTCGCTTCTGTCCTGTGGAAGAAAGACAAACATGGCACATCCAGTGCAGGTCACAATAGCTGAACCCCCCCTTCCATATCACCTACCTACTATGAGCTTCCTCAGAGACGTTGGCAAGATGTAAGCCTCACTGGGCTCACTCCAGGCGAACTCCCAGGCAAACTCCTGCTGTGAGCTGCTCTGCTGTCCCCGCTGCTCAGCTGGTTCGCGAGGCTCTGGCTATTTTCAAACAGCCAGGCTTCCCTGACGCAAACACACAGACACCCTAATGCCCGCCCCCTGCAGGCTAGCAGCCAATCAGACACTCACTCAGGCTCTCTCCCTGCCCTCCCAGCAAACACACGCTCGGATACTTCCTCAACAAGCAAACACACACACTCGGATACTTACCAGTCCCAGGCAAACTCCTGCTGTGAGCTGCTCTGCTGTCCCCGCTGCTCCGCTGGTTCGCTGCCGCTCAGCTGGTTCGCGAGGCTCTGGCTATTTTCAAACAGCCAGGCTTCCCTGACGCAAACACACAGACACCCTAATGCCTGCCCCCTGCAGGCTAGCAGCCAATCAGACACTCACTCAGGCTCTCTCCCTGCCCTCCCAGCAAACACACGCTCGGATACTTCCTCAGCAAGCAAACACACACACTCGGATACTTACCAGTCCCAGGCAAACTCCTGCTGTGAGCTGCTCTGCTGTCCCCGCTGCTCCGCTGGTTCGCTGCCGCTCAGCTGGTTCGCGAGGCTCTGGCTATTTTCAAACAGCCAGGCTTCCCTGACGCAAACACACAGACACCCTAATGCCCGCCCCCTGCAGGCTAGCAGCCAATCAGACACTCACTCAGGCTCTCTCCCTGCCCTCCCAGCAAACACACGCTCGGATACTTCCTCAGCAAGCAAACACACACACTCGGATACTTACCAGTCCCAGGCAAACTCCTGCTGTGAGCTGCTCTGCTGTCCCCGCTGCTCCGCTGGTTCGCTGCCGCTCAGCCGCTTACATATTCCAAATCTCTGAAATGGTAGATATTATATTTTTGTTAGTCACACAGGGCAAAAGCCTGGAACTAGGGTACACTGGACTGGTCAAGCTGCATGCTAAAGCTGTCTCTGGGAGTAGTTGAAAGGAATCTTTACCACCTTCCCTTGCCAGCTGTGAAGTGGGAATGGAGCCACTCTGAAATCATTATTCTAGCCCTAGAGCAGTAGTAATACTGTAGCAGCCAATATTTTCACCCTTTGCAGGGAAGTTAGGACCAATGGGTGCGCCAGCCATGATCCCCTTGTATGCTGGGGCACAAGGAGATGCTATAGAGTAGAGTTCCCTTGTGCATATGATTATGGACTTCCTATGTGCCCTGGGATCTACAAATCTTGCTCCTATTCTGTGGGAGAAATGCACCAGACCTTACATAACTCTAGATGAGGGGGCAAGGCCTGACACTACTGCTTTTTTTGCCTCTCCCTTGTGTGGATTCCCAGAGAGCTCTAAAGCTTTCCTTGTAAATAAGTCAATCCAGGAGATAAGGGTTTGTGATGACAATGGAGGCAGAGCTGAAATCTCCAGAACCCCCTTGAGGAAAAAATGGACTCTGTATAGCTCATTACAGACCATTACATATCTATAATACAGTAGAACCTCACTAATTCACCTAAGCACACTTGAGAATTCTAGGGCAAAAATAGAGGTCTCTCACTGCTTTGTAGCAAAGATACCAAGGGCTGTTTGACTTGTATTGTTCAGAAAGATGAGGGTGAGAATAAATCCAATCTGGACTTTTAAAATAAGGTAACTTTTCAAAAACTTTTTCATTCTGGTTGTGGTTTAGGTTGTGTGGAAGATTTATATAGCTGTCTTGCATAGTCATCTTGATGTGAGTGAATTTCCACAGTACCAATGTGTGTATAGAGTCAGTAGCCCAAGGCTCATGCAAATGGATCGTGCAATACCAGGAACATTTGACCAAATTTTATATCCGGTGATCACTGTCATCTAAGCATGCAGCTGAGTCTGCATACCAGCAGATGGATATCTTTCTGCTGTTATGTTTCTCATATCGCCTCCAAAGTGCAAATGGAGCTGAACTCACTGCAGCTGTTATTACAGAGCTGAAGCTAATGTGGAAAGAATTAGCAATTATCCATGGTAAGTCTCATCATCCACAAAGTCAAAGATGTGTTTTAGTTTTTGGGAAAGGAGAGATGAAGAATTGGTTTGCAGTAATGAAAAGTGAAGATAATACCAGTGCAAGGCTATTGAGATCTACTTCATTCAATTTCACAAAAAACACAGGCTAAGGGACCAGACAATCACCATGTACCGTTCTCTTCAGTGGAGATGCAAAGGTCTGACTAATGTAATTGGACCATATTCTGTGCTTGCGTATGCCCTGTGACATCACAGTATTTGCACTAGGTTGGATAAGGTGTGAATAAAGGCAGAATTTGGCACATCTCTACAACTGGAAGACTAGGACACTAAGCTATCTAAACTACTGTATGCCACAAGGGGCCACAACAATGGTTCCCGTAACCCACCCAGCAATATTGTTAATCTATCCAACTACACTCTTAGCCCAGCAGAAGAATCTGTCCTATCTCGGGGCCTCTCCTTTTGCCCCTCCACCCCCACGAACATGATACAGTTCTGTGGTGACCTAGAATCCTATTTTCGACATCTCAGACTCAAGGAATATTTCCAACACACCTCTGACCAACATATTAACCCACAGAGACCTTCCTGCCAACACTACAAAAAGAAGGATTCTGGGTGGACTCCTCCTGAAGGTCGAAACAGCAGCCTGGATTTCTACATAGACTGCTTCCGCCGACGTGCACGAGCTGAAATTGTGGAAAAGCAGCATCGCTTACCCCATAACCTCAGCCATGCAGAACACAGTGCCATCCACAGCCTCAGAAACAACTCTGACATCATAATCAAAAAGGCTGACAAAGGAGGTGCTGTCGTCATCATGAATAGGTTGGAGTATGAACAAGAGGCTACTAGGCAGCTCTCCAACACCACTTTCTACAAGCCATTACCCTCTGATCCCACTGAGAGTTACCAAAAGAAACTACACCATTTGCTCAAGAAACTCCCTGAAAAAGCACAAGAACAAATCCGCACAGACACACCCCTAGAACCCCGACCTGGGGTATTCTATCTGCTACCCAAGATCCATAAACCTGGAAATCCTGGACGCCCCATCATCTCAGGCATTGGCACCCTGACAGCAGGATTGTCTGGCTATGTAGACTCCCTCCTCAGGCCCTTCGTTACCAGCACTCCCAGCTATCTTCGAGACACCACTGACTTCCTGAAGAAACTACAGTCCATTGGTGATCTTCCTAAAAACACCATCCTAGCCCCTATGGATGTAGAAGCCCTCTACACCAACATTCCACACAAAGATGGACTACAAGCCGTCAGGAACAGTATCCCCGATACTGTCACGGCTAACCTGGTGGCTGAACTTTGTGACTTTGTTCTCACCCATAACTATTTCACATTTGGTGACAATGTATACCTTCAAATCAGCGGCACTGCGATGGGTACCCGCATGGCCCCACAGTATGCCAACATTTTTATGGCTGACTTAGAACAACGCTTCCTCAGCTCTCATCCCCTAATGCCCCTACTCTACTTGCGCTACATTGATGACATCTTCATCATCTGGACCCATGGAAAAGAAGCCCTTGAGGAATTCCACCATGATTTCAACAATTTCCATCCCACCATCAACCTTAGCGTGGACCAGTTCACACAAGAGATCCACTTCCTGGACACTATGGTGCTAATAAGCGATGGTCACATAAACACCACCCTATATCGGAAACCTACTGACCGCTATTCCTACCTACATGCCTCTAGCTTTCATCCAGATCATACCACTCGATCCATTGTCTACAGCCAAGCGCTACAATATAACCGCATTTGCTCCAACCCCTCAGACAGAGACAAACACCTACAAGATCTCTATCATGCATTCCTACAACTACAATACCCACCTGCTGAAGTGAAGAAACAGACTGACAGAGCCAGAAGAGTATCCAGAAGTCACCTACTACAGGACAGGCCCAACAAAGAAAATAACAGAACGCCACTAGCCATCACCTTCAGCCCCCAACTAAAACCTCTCCAACGCATCATCAAAGATCTACAACCTATCCTGAAGGACGACCCATCACTCTCACAGATCTTGGGAGACAGGCCAGTCCTTGCTTACAGACAGCCCCCCAATCTGAAGCAAATACTCACCAGCAACCACACACCACACAACAGAACCACTAACCCAGGAACCTATCCTTGCAACAAAGCCCGTTGCCAACTCTGTCCACATATCTATTCAGGGGATACCATGATAGGGCCTAATCGCATCAGCCACACTATAGAGGCTCATTCACCTGCGCATCTACCAATGTGATATATGCCATCATGTGCCAGCAATGCCCCTCTGCCATGTACATTGGCCAAACTGGACAGTCTCTACGTAAAAGAATGAATGGACACAAATCAGACGTCAAGAATTATAGCATTCAAAAACCAGTCGGAGAACACTTCAATCTCTCTGGTCACTCGATCACAGACCTAAGAGTGGCTATCCTTCAACAAAAAAGCTTCAAAAACAGACTCCAACGAGAGACTGCTGAATTGGAATTAATTTGCAAACTGGATACAATTAACTTAGGCTTGAATAGAGACTGGGAATGGATGAGTCATTACACAAAGTAATACTATTTCCCCATGGTATTTCTCCCCCCCACCCCACCCCCCACTGTTCCTCTGATATTCTTGTTAACTGCTGGAATTAGCCTACCTTGCTTGTCACCATGAAAGGTTTTCCTCCCCCCCCCCCCCCCGCTGTTGGTGATGGCTTATCTTAAGTGATCACTCTCCTTACAGTGTGTATGATAAACCCATTGTTTCATGTTCTCTGTGTGTGTGTATATAAATCTCTCCTCTGTTTTTTCCACCAAATGCATCCGATGAAGTGAGCTGTAGCTCATGAAAGCTTATGCTCTAATAAATTTATTAGTCTCTAAGGTGCCACAAGTACTCCTTTTCTTTTTGTGAATACAGACTAACACGGCTGCTACTCTGCAACCAGAAGGTGATTTATTGTCTGTTTAGCCCTTTAACAGGGTCAGCTGCCTCCCAAGCACCCCCTGGTGGCTAGGGGTGGCTCTGTGGCTCCTTCCCTTTGTGTCCCTTCTTCCTGGGCTCCTCAATAAACTTCTCACAGACTTCTTTCTGTGCATACACCGCTCACTAAAGTCTGGGTTTATTAATATCACAGTTGCAAACAAAACTAAAGTCCACAAGGTCCAAGTCAATTCCTGTTTTAAGCAGGCCACTCTAAGCCCTACCTGGCTGAAGTTTTGTTCCCCTAATGTCTCAAACTTGTCTGTAGGAGTCTAACTCTTTGCAGCTTCCCCTGCCAGCTTCCATCTTTATAAGGCCTAGATGCCTCTTCTTCAGCCCACTTGAGCATCAGGTAATTGGTCACAGAGACACTGGACCCCACTCCCTCTTAAAGGTGTAAATCGGCCTACGACAAGGCCCTACTTACAATCAGAAATCTCTTGACCAATCAGATTTTCATAGGCTACATCCTTGTCATCAGTCAGCACCAATCCCGCTAGTAGTACTTGCACAATCTTCCAGAAAGAAGGAGAAAACCTCAGCAAGAAGATAAATAGGATACATGATTCTTGGCAAGTATATGGAGAGTGAATGATGCAATTAAGTAGAATCAAACTTAGCTGGAATAGAAGGTTGCTGGAAAAGCAGGAGTCAGTGTAGCTGTACATGTTGAGACAGTCCCTAGGGACTGAAGGAAAATTCTTGGTGTTGTTTTTAAGTGTGTGTGTGTGTGTGTGTGTGTGTGTGTGTGTGTGTGTGAGAGAGAGAGAGAGAGAGACTACATTATTGGTGGCCTTTCAGGGTTGTGGATGGCTGGGAAGCTGTTTATACTTCCACCTAGTGAGATGATGCAGTGACCATGGTGAACAGCAGGAGGATGGGGAGACTGAACAGAGCCCAGGACAGGCTAGAGCTGAGTCCAGGGGAAGGGGAAGGCTTGAAGAAAGATAGAAGAACCTCTGGAGAGAAGGGATATCCCTGCCTTAAGACTGGGATAGAAGCCTTTGTTTGTGGTATTTGGAAGACATGAACTTTTTTGTGACTTGGCCGGAGGACTAAGACACCTTGGCAACAAACCATGCTGAAGGCTGAGAGAGCCATCACAAACAAGGGTGATTGCAGCTCCACACTCGGCATGCTCTGCACCCTTCTACAATATTGACATTTGGTTGAGATTTTCAAACTGGCCTAGGGGATTTGGAGGCCCACTTTCCATAGGGGAGAGAGAATTGGGCCTCCAAATCCCTCGCTAGCTTTGAAAATTCCCAACTGCTGTCTTTTTTTATATCTGTTTATACCATTTTTATTATGCACCTACTTATGGAGCATGTGACATTGCTTGTGTCAATCATTGTTAAATAAGAAGTTAATTTCTTATTTAGAAATATTGAACCTATTAAACTGAGATATTTTTCCCTAAGTGTTTTACCTGAGCTCATTGGAACTGTATTTTTTGCAATTGACCTGCTTCAGTGCCAGCATCCATCATTCTGCTATAGCTTGGTATAGAATAAGATTTACTATGTGCTTATTGCCATAACTATTTTATATGCTACATTCCTGCTCATTACTTGAAATGATCATAACTTCAGGCCTCCCAAGCCTGCTTTCTGAAGCAGGAGACTCCTGCAATGGTAACATTTATCCTGCTGTCCCTCATGACAGCTCTGAGTTCCTGCCAGAGGGAGATTTGAAATCCTGGCTCTGTGCTAGACTGCTGACATCACCAGACACCTGCTGTTCCCCCACTCAATTCAAGGGTCTGAAGCTGTTGCGGCAAAGCCTGCTACTTTCTGGCATGCTGCTCATCACCAGCCTGCTCCTTTGTTACAGATACCACTTCTCCTTACTTTGCATGAAACACAAGGCCAAAGGCGGGGAGCCAGCCCGTGGTCACAAGAGCACTCCTCACTCTAACATAAGAGTACCCTTCTGATCAGTGCGCGGATCGGGCCATGTGTTCCAGCTGGATCATGGAGCACTGAGAGTCTGTGGGAAAAGAGAGGACCAGCACTGAAGGGAAGGGATACTGACAAAAGCAAGGACAACAGGAGAGAGGGAGAAGTTATTGGGCAATGTAAGTGTGGGCAGAGACATATTTGAGTAGAGAGAGAATTTGATTTGAGGGACAGAAAAGAAGAAATGACTAGGAGTTAGAGGACAAATTGGGAAATAACAAAGGAAGACCAGTGGAAAGAAAGTTCTCTAGTCTAGAAAAAGGGAAGAGGGTTAATTTTGTTGGAAAAAGAAACAGAAGAGAAAATGAAGTTAAAACCAGACAGAAAGGAGGAAGCTGAACACTGAATGAATTGATGATAGTAATGGAGGAAGAGAATAAAGACATTTAAATGGGAAAGAAAAAGCAATAAAAGTAGCCCACAACTTTTCTGTGCTCTCCCCCCCCAGGTTTGGTAGTGTTCCCCTCGTGAACAGCCTACAGCTTCACAGATTTTTGGGAAGAGGGATTCCAAAATATCTTGGCTGTGGAGGTTTGAGTCCACTGCTTCCAAATCTTACAGTTGGTCATATATTTGTAAAATAACATACCATAGCAGGTGTGTGCAATCAGACATAAGAGTTTCTCAGATACGGGGGATTGCTGATTTGCTAAGCAATAAGTATTGACTTTTCCTTATCCAGCTTCACAGAATCTAATTCTAAACTGCATAATTCTATAGCATTTGAAAACTACATTTTGGGTACTCCTCTTATGCTTTTTTATCTGTTAATATTACTAGATAAAAGGCCATCCATCTAAAAGGTTATTTTAAAAAATGGACACATTTTTCAGATAACCAATTTTGAACGGAAATGTAATTAAAATCAAAATTGTCTTGTTGCCTTGAGTATTTAGCACTCCAGCTTCTAACGTACTCTGGTGTTCTTGCTTCCTTGTTTTTCTGTTACTGTTTTTCTCTCAAATATTAATAAATAAAAAGCCTTAAATTAAGGCAACTATTTTGTGTCCTTCCTTTAGAGATATGCTCTCCTAATACTCTCCTCAGTTACATATGCTCCTCAGTGCGTAAGTAGACTGTGGAACTCCTTGCTACAGGAGATTGTTGAGGCCATAAGTTTAGCAATATTCAAAGAGGGATTGGATATTTAGATGGCTAACAAGAATATTCAGTTATCACAATTAGTGATGATACATTTTGGAATGGTTGTTAAATCTGATGCTTCAGGGCTTAAACCAGCCTCTAACTCGGGTCAGCAACCTATGGCACGCGTGCCAAAGACAGCACACAAACTGATTTTTAATGGCACGCTGCTGCCTGCCGGGTTCCAGCCACTGGTCCTGCTCAGCCCGCTGTCGAACCCAGGCCACCAGCTGGCTGAGCAGGGCCAGCTGCCAGGAGCCTGGCAGGCAGCAGCATGCCATTAAAAATCCTGCCCGCTGCGGCCCGCTCTTCTCTGCCCCTCCACGAGGGCAGGGTGAAAAAGCTTGGTCCTGCCAGCTGCTGCTGCAGGGCAGGCAAGCTCCCACACACTGTGCTGGGTTCCTGCCCCTCCTCCTCTCCCTCCCTGCCACCGATCAGCTGATGGCCCTAGCGAGGGAGGGGGAAAAGCGGAGCTGCAGCACGCTCGCTGCTCCGGGGAGGAGGTGGAGAAGAGGTGGGGACAGGGCCTTGGGGTAGGGGGTGGAATCAGGACATATCCCCTCTAGCCCCCTGCCGTGAGCTGCTCTGGGCAGGGGGCTGGGAGCACCCCCAGGACTCTAGCCCACACCCCCAACCCTCTGTCCTGATCCCTGCACCCGCCACGATCCCAGCCCTGACTTCAGCACCCCCTTCACACCCCAGCCCCCTTCCCTGATCCGTGCACCCCCTGCACCCCCCCACAACCCCAGCTCTGACTTCTTCACCCCCCCACATACCCAGCCTCCCACACCCCATGCCCTGACTCCTGTACCCCGTCACATGCCCCCAACCCTCTGCCCTGACTCTTGCATCCTCCCCACACATACCCAGCCCTCCCCCCACCCCATGCCCTGACTCTTGCACCCCCCACATTCCCACCCCCATCCTGAGCACCAAACGGGAGCTCCTGCACCCCCCCACCCACATTCCCACCTGCACCCCTTGCACCAAATGGGAGCTGCCCTGGTAAGCACTTCACACCCAAACCTCCTGCTCCAACCCTGAGCCCCTCCCTTATTCTAGCTCCTGGCCAGACCCTATACCCCAACCCCCAGCCTGATCCTTCACCCCCAGCCCTGTGCTCAGTGCACTCCCACCCTCAGCTCAGTGCAGAGAGAGAGGAAGAGAATGGGCTAGAACCAGGGAGAAGGTAGGTACCCACTCTAAGTGGGCAGGGCCAGGATCCCAGGCCGGCAGCTGGGATCCTGGCCGGCAGGAGCCGGAGGATGGAACTCCAGACCGGCAGTGGGCTGAGTGGCAGCGAGCTGAGCTGCTTAGCCCACTGCTGATCTGGGGTCCCAGCCGCTGGCTCTGCTCAGCCCGCTGCTGGTCTGGGGTTCTGGCTGCCGGCCCCTTACCAGCCGGGATCCCGGCTGCAGGCCCCACTCAGCTTGCTGCCGGCCTAGGTGAACAGAACCCCAGGCTGGCAGCGGGCTGGTGGCATAAGATCAGCATTTTAATTTAATTTTAAATGAAGCTTCTTAAACATTTTGAAAACCTTGTTTACTTTACTTTACATACAACAATAGTTTAGTTATATAATACATAGACTTGTAGAGACAGACCTTCTAAAAAACATTAAAATGTATTACTGGCACGCGAAACCTTAAAGTGAATAAATGAAGACAGCACTCCACTTCTGAAAGGTTGCCGCCCCTGCTCTAACTAGTAGACACTAGGATGTGTATGTGTTGGGGGGTAGATCATCCCACATCTGCAGGGTTCTTACATCTTCCTCTGAAGCATCTGGTACTGGTCACTGTCAAGATACTGGACTAGATGGACCTTGGGTCTGATCCAGTCTTGCAGTTCCTAATATTGCCATTTTGATTTGTTTTTTTTTCCCAGCACTCTGAGGAGATGCTATCTGCAGACCAGTTTTGGATTTTCTTTTAACAGTTTGATGTGTCTATCTCAAACTACATCTTAAGCTTGCTTATCAGCTGATTGATTGTTGTGCCACTTCTTAGTTTTGATGCTGGTATAGTGGACCAGAGTGATAGGGAACATCGTGCTTTGTCTGTCAGCCTTGACTTGCATTCATCTTGGAAATAATAGTAGTTTTACTTTTCTGTTAATATAGATCTCGGTGTGGCTCTCACAAGCTCTGGACCCTCCTTGAGTTAGCTATTCTGAATCTAGAAGGACCTAGTGTCTACTTACAGTGTGGTATTCAAGGGGAACACAGGCAGAGTTTTTTGAGAGCTCAGCAAGAAATTGTGAATCAAAGAGCGGACACCTGTAAATCCATGCCTTCCTTAGTCACTGCTGTAATACAGTCAGATTAGGGACAGGAAGTGAGGAAGAGCCAACCCTCAGTTGCCTAGAAGCTATAGCTTTTCATAACTAGGACAGCCATAACAAAGACAGGGTATAGTTTGTAGTCTGGTGAGGCAGCGAATGCCTATTCCTGGATCTTCTCTATATTACACGTGTGCCCACAAGCACACACATAGCAATACCTTTTCTATTTTTGAGGGCTACATCTTAAAGAGGAACTCTTTTTTTATACAGTTGAAGCCACAGTTTAATGAGAGCTTGAATTGCCAAGCTAAACCAGGAGTGATTTTCAAGTACACACTTATTTTTGTCACCAGCAGAAGGCTGGTTGGGCCTTTCTTCAGAAATACTCTATTCTAAGATGATTTCAAGGAGCACTAAGGTGTCCTAAAGGTCAAGACAGACTGAGGTCTCAAGTCATTAATGGAGCAGCTATAAAGGGCCAGAGACTCAGAAAGCGAAGGCTAATATGCACTTGTAAAAACATTCCTCTACACTTGGGCCCACGTTTGCACACGTAAGTATGGAAACTAACTCAGTGCAAGCCAGGATTGGGGCTCATGTTTCAGTGTCCTTAAACTTAAAAGGTGGTTAGGCTTCGTTGTCTTTTGTTCCCATGGATGCTTTTGAAGCAGACCATGATTTAAACACAAGGAATCGTTTTCTTCATTTTCTACAAGTAGCAGAAAATGAGAGGTTTTTTTTGTAGGTAGCCTGCTGCGGGGTGGGGTGGGCTGGTTGACATTCACGAAGCCTAGGGCTTTGTGTATATTGAATCCACTTGAGACTGTTCCTCAACTTCATGTTTTGATATAAGTGTTGTGCGATCACTTGTTACATTTGTTGTTGCCAAGGAGACATCGTGTGATACCACTTTAAAAAAAGAAAAAATAAAACTTAAATTTGTTGACTCCTCAGCTTTGTCTCTTCCTGTCTTGGAGAGACATAACCCTTTAAGAGAGGAAAAACTGATCACAAAGTACTTTTTTTCAACCGCGTAATAGCCTGTCAAAAAATGGGCAAGCCGAACCAGGACAGGCACTTGATAGGGCAGCAAGGGAAGGGATATAGTATTTATTGAGCAGGGAGATTTGTCCAGTAAGAACATAGTTTCTGACCTGGTCAAGGAAAGCAAGGATTCTCCTACAAAGATTTAAAGGGAATTATACCAGCATGATGTGGAAAGACCAATGAGAAATAGTGAGAGAATCCTTGGACTGGGGATGCTGTATAATAGGCCAGAACTGCTGTGCATTGTGGTGTGAACAGAATGTGTTCCAGGAAGTAAAATCTATCTGGTGTGCAGTAGTGCTGAGGAATCACAATAATATGGAAGAGCTTTAACAAAAAAAAGTGAAACTAAAAATAAACTGTACTTGAACCTTCCTGGAGCAAAGAGGAAGCTAAGACTTTCCACCAGGGTCTGATGTGAGATCATCACATTCATTCAAGATCACAGGATAGATATTGTCCTAAATGTCATGGCCTTTATTTACCAGGCTATATCTGACTTCTCCCTCATTCTTGTAAACATTGGTTTGCCCTATGATGGGAAGGTGAGGTTGAAGAGCTGGCTCAATTCTTCTTCCTGGGCATTTGGAGACTGGGGATAGTGGAGAGATTTGTACTCATGTAGGAATATTGTGAGAAACTCCTTCAGGTGGACTTCACTGACAGACAAGATGATGTGAGGAAAGGCTCATGGTTTTATGCAGCTTATTCTCCAGTGTGACAGATTCTTTATGGCTTCAGACCTCCCACCAAATTATGGGGACTTCTA
Organism: Dermochelys coriacea; assembly: GCF_009764565.3. Taxonomy (NCBI): domain Eukaryota; kingdom Metazoa; phylum Chordata; order Testudines; family Dermochelyidae; genus Dermochelys; species Dermochelys coriacea. Next base: position 85,234,888 of record NC_050074.1, on the reverse strand, counting down.
CTTGGAGAAAGCCTCACAGGATTTTCAAGGTTTCTTCCCCACTCTGAATTCTAGGGTACAGGTGTGGGGACCCGCATGAAAGACCCTCTAAGCTTATTTTTATCAGCTTAGGTTAAAAATTTCTCCAAGGTACCTTTGCCTTTTCCTTGAACAGTATGCTGCCACAACCAAGCATTTTAAACAAAGAACAGGGAAAGAGACCCTTGGAGACGTCTTCCCCCAAAATATCTCCCCAAGCTCTACACCCCCTTTCCTGGAGAAGGCTTGATGATAATCCTCACCAATTAGTACAGGTGAACACAGACCCAAACCCTTAGATCTTAAGAACAATGAAAAATCAGTCAGGTTTTTAAAAGAAGAATTTTAATTAAAGAAAAGGTTTAAAAAAAAATCACCTCTGTAAAATCAGGATGGTAAATACCTTACAGGGTAATCTGATTCAAAACATAGAGAATCCCTCTAGGCAAAACCTTAAGTTACAAAAAGATACAAAAAACAGGAATATACATTCACTCCAGCACAGTTTATTTTACAAGCCATTAAACAAAAGAAAATCTAATGCATTTTCTAGCTAGATTACTTACTAACTTTACAGGAGTTGTAAGGCTTACATTCCTGATCTGTTCCCTGCAAAAGCATCACACAGACAGACCAAACCCATTGTCCTCCTTCTCCCCTCCAGATTTGAACGTATCTTGTCCCCTTATTGGTCATTTTGGGTCAGGTGCCAGCGTGGTTACCTTAGCTTCTTAACGCTTTACAGGTGAAAGGGTTTTGCCTCTGGCCAGAGGGATTTTATAGCACTGTATACAGAAAGGTGGTTACCCTTCCCTTTATATTTATGATGATACCAATGGATTTTAAAAGGGGAATATCTCAACTGCAGGAATATTTTTAAAGGGGAAGGAGGGGTTTTTTTTTTTTTTTTTGCAATAGATCATTTGCTAAAAGGGAGAACCCCTCCGTGATGGACTATCTTTTAAAAAGTAGAAGGCATTCTGATCCTTGTGGAATTGCTGAACTGAAAGCCTAAAATGTTGTTATAAGGGGTGCCTTAAGTACAGGCTGAGATTCCAGTGACTAATTTCTTAAGGATCCCCCAACAAATTAAATCTAACTGTACTCTTCCCTTCCACAGAAATAGAATCATCTAATGTCACTGTGATGATATTCCTTGCTCTTGACTATTCTGTCCAGATGAAGAAATAATGTACTCTTATTTCTTATAGATATCCTACCCCTCCTGCTTGCTTCAGCTCAGAATTAGGTCCATGGTATATAGATCTTTGTTTTCAGTGCATTCTTGTATGTGGTGTTCAGTTGGAATCAGTGATGGTGACTTTGAATCATTCCAATTATGTCATCCTTCATTTCAGGGGAAAACAGCCAAGGAAGAGAAGGAAATGCGGACGTTGCAACTGAGGAGCCTACAGTATTTGGAACGATACATCTATCTGATCCTGTTCAATGCCTACCTGCATCTGGAGAAGAAGGACTCTTGGCAGAGGCCATTCAGTGTCTGGATGCGTGAGGTAAGAATTCTCCTAGCTCCCACAGTTAGCACTTAGGAAGAGAAATCAACTGCATTGAGTGTGTGTGTTAATGGGGCCTACACTTAATCCTGCATTTGTATTGGTGAGGAAATGATGACAGGCTCAGGCAGCTGATTTTTCTGATTACCGGTGTATTCATGACCAAAGGTTTCACCAAAGCAATATTTCATAAACCTGTTCTTCTCTCATGTTTGCAACGGACCTTAGAAATGGCTCATCTTTGTATATAGGGTTTACATGCTAGCTCATCCACAAATCAAATTCAATTTGGCTGAATGCCGAAAAACTATTGCCTGGAAGGGGAATGGTGATTTCTGAATATGGAAAAAGACCCACTTGACCTACTGTATAGACTAGGTGCAGACCAATAGAATAATTTTCTCCAGTCCTTTCTCTTGGTCCACTTCAACCAAATAAAGAAGCCAAATGATATAATTTAAAATGTGTTTCAAATTTATTGCTAGTGACACAGTTTCTTTATCAGATAGTATCAGCAATACACAATCCCAGTATACAGCAGTACATATTGGTCCTTATCTGGATAGAAATTGTTAATGTAAATGAAAAAACCTTTTAGGTAAATGGGAGGTAAGCTTCCTATCTGAGCTAGTGAAGTGTATACTTGAAAAACTTCCATTAGAATGTGTGCCCCAGAGTGTGGGAGCTTAGCTGAATTTATCCAAACCTTTGGTCCCTTAGTGTTCACCATTTCCCCACAGTAGGCCCTGGTCAGCTGCGCCTTCCACTCCAGCTGCAGAAGTATTCCTGCCATTGCAAGTGAGAAGGGGCAGGGATGATAGGGTGAGTGTAAGGACCTCCCTCAATTTTCTCCCTCTAAGAAACTTTATGAAAACCTCACAAATATGTATGTACTTTGGGTACATTCATTTCAAGGGATTGTGGTGGTGGTTTGGGCTGGACCTTGGGTTTTGTTTTGGGGGGTTTTTTTGGGTGAGGGGTCATTTTTTTTAATTTTTAACTGAACCCTGCTATGAGGTTCCAATGACTAGTAGTACATATAATAAAGCAATCCTGCCATTTGTGATAAAACTACCCAAAAGAGCAACTTTTTATTTGCAACTTTATACTTTCATCCAGGGCCACGTTTCTACTTCCTCATTGTCAACAATTGCTCACAGCCACTAGCTCTTCACCTCGCCTCCACTCAGAGTTTTCACAGAAAGAAACACAGACCTCCTAGAAACTGTTCACTTTCAGTCATATGTTGCTGTAAATCCAGAATGGGTTGTTGCCACTGCAGTCCTGGATTTACTCTCATGGAAAACAGCTGTTTTCTTCTATTGAGCCATTGTTCACAGGATGTCCTGATTAGTATCTGAATGAGCATTTGTGTTACGATGTCCAATTCTGTGTCATTTGCGTCTTCATGTCTCGACGCAGTGTCCTGATAGGGTGATACAATATGATCATATCCTCAAATAGCTTTTGGGCTATGCAGTTATCCTGTAGCGTAGGCACACAGGGTGTGGGACTAGCCCATGAATCTGAGGATGAGTGGTAACTCAAACACATGAGACATGACCAAAGAAAAAAAACTCAAACCCTTTCAAGACAGTTTTAGACATTTCAGCTGGTATATACAAGTCCCATTTCTTATGAACAACCAGAATCCTGCTGTGAGCCTGAATGTTTGGTATTGTTTAGTGTGCTGGTAAAATGGCAAGTGATCCTTTTATGGAAATCTCCTAATTTTAAATTGGATCTCCCAAGCACTGCTGCTGCTTCAATTTGACTCATTCAAACAGGAGGCTTAGGGACCTACTAACTATTTTGTCTTCAGTCATGTTTAAAACTACTATCTGTTTAAATAGCAACATTTTGGGCTGGAAGGAGACCTTGCAGCCAATCTAGTTCCTCCACCTGTCTGTCTGCTTTGCTGCCCTGTAATGTTTTTTCCTCAAAAATGCCTATTTCAATTTTACTCCTGTTTTGAGTGTTTCCAGTTACATCCTCTGTTCCTCCCTCTGATTGCACCTGTTCTACATACTAAATATTCCTGAACTCCCACAAGTCCCTGCCATTTTTTTATCTGCAGTTCATGCCCTCTTTTTTGGAGTCACCCTGTGATACAGTCCAACCTGTGATGCATCCTACACTTCAATTTAAACCTGAATTAGATTAACTGAAACCTATTCTGGGCAGCTGGCAGTGTTTACATTGTTAGAAAAACGGAATGCAATTATGGTTTGGCAGTGCATGGATTCTATGAAATTTCCCTTCTTTACTCCTCTCGCCTCCACATTGTAGTCAGTTCATCGTCCTTCTAGACAAATAGGAGGGGATGGCATTCGTTTTAGTACCCATCAGCATCATGCTTTGGTCAGTCAGAGGTCACTGCTGAGTGACACTAGTTACCCCCCTCCCTGCCATCATCCTATCTGAGATAAAGTGCATCACAGCATTCGCAAGCTAAGATCGATGTGAGAAAGTTGCGCCAATTTATTGACGGTGTGATTTTTAAAAAAAAACTGATTTAGTTAAACTGGTGCAAAAGGCTATATGCATGTTCTTACTCTGGTGTAAACCAGGCTTATTTTGGTTTAGCTTAAAATGGTTAGGAATCAGTTTAACTAAACCAAAACAAGTGTGTCTACACAGGGTTTTGCACAAGTTTAATTGTATCACTTTTTTAAAAGATATCTTCTATCATTGCCACTGTTCAACATCCTAGTACTGGTACTGCGAGATTTCTTGATGTTTATCACCAGTCCAAATTCCTGGCATCACTAGGATGATCAGTACAAGTGTAGAGATGTGAAAAACAGAAGCCACCTTCTTTTCCAAATGGCCTTTGTGGGTACCTGGAAAATTTGATCTCTTTGCTGCATGTGAGGTTGTTGACAAATTAGAAAGTGTTCAGAAAAGAACTACATAAATTATTTAAAGTCTAGAAAAACTGCCTTTCCAAAGCACCTTAGTCTATTTAGCTTAACAAAGAGATGGTAAAGTGATGCTTTGATCACGATCGATAAGTACTACCTGTAGAGAAAATTTCTGATAGTAGAGGGTTCTTTAATTTAACAGACAAAGGCATAACAACTTCCACTGTCTTGAAGTTAAAGCAAGACAAATTCAGACGAGAAGTAAAACATGTATTTTTAACAGTGAGGGTAGTTAACCATTACAACAGCTTATGTAGGGATCTGGTCTCTTCCGTCACTTAAATCTTTTAATGAAGTTTAGGTATCCTAAAAGGTGTGCTCTAGATCAGTCAGAAGTTATGGGCTTAATGTAGGAATCACAGGGTGAAATTCTATGGCCTGTGTTATGCAGGAGGTCAAATTAGATTATCTTTGTCTCTTCTGGCCTTAAATCTATGGATGAAATCTTGGCCCCATTGAAATCAATGGGAGTTTTGCCATTGACTTCAATCAGGTCAGCATTTCATCCTGTGAATCACTGCCATTATGACATTGCTCCTTCCTCCCTGCCCACTGCACAATTACCTTGGAAGAAGAATTTTGCCTTTAAAGTAAAATGAGTATTTTTCTGTTTCTTTATTAACCCGTAGTTTTCCCATAGTATAAATCTGAAAGCAGTATCTCCCATTGTATTGAAACATACAATTCAGAGCTCATGTATAAGTTTACAAACTAGAGCCTCGATGGGGCTGGGATATACGAAAAGTGCTCCATTCAAAAATTCTCTGGGTGGTGTCAAATGAAAGTAAGTAACACAGTGAAGGTGTCCAAGCTGAATGCATTAATGTTCACACCTAGACCAACTCTTAAAAGGTGACTTAGGAAGGGAAAAAAATGTACTCTCCTTACCAAATTAATGTGATGAAAGTCTGAAAGCTTTTGTGTCTAGGAGGGACGGAATTGAAGGAAATGGCAGGTTCTTGCTTTTTTAGCCCCCCCCCCCCCCCCCCCCCGATTTTGTTTAAGCATTAGAAATTCAGGTCTTTTCTGCCCTGGCAGACTCTGAAATGACTGAAGAACTGGTGAAATAACATCACAAAAGTCGTGTGTGTGAAAAGTAAGCAATTGAGAAGTAAAGGGAATTTTAGTCAGTGTTTAAAACTTTCACTAAAATTTTCTCAGTTGGGAGCTTTAAGTTACATTCCTGTGTCTGTATTTAGACACCTAAATAAGTGTGTAGATTTTCAGTGGTGCTGACCACATAACAGCTCCACTGAGATCCATAGGAACTGCTGAATGCTCAGCACCTTTTGGAAAATCTGGCTTCTGATTTAGGTACTTAAATAACTTTAGGCCCCTATTTTCTTTTAAAATTTGACCTTTTAAATTTTTTTAACACCTATTTAGGATCAATGACTCATGAACATTTTGGATAAAGGGTGTCTTTTTGTTAGTGTCAGAAACTGCACCCTTTCCATTAGGTGTTTGAGTTTGCAGTAACCATACTGTGAGGGCTAGACTATACTTAAGACAGTGCAGCTGCACCACTGTAGTGCTTCAGTGAAGACACTACCTGTGCTGATGGGAGGGCTTCTCTTGTCAGCCTAGGTACTCCGCCTCCCTGAGAACGGGTCTACTAGTGCTGTCCACCCTGGGGGTTGGGTAGATTTAACAGTGCGGCTCAGAGGTGTGAATTTTTCACACTGACCTAATTTCCTAGTATAGACCAGGCCTGAGACCCTAGAGGGCTCTTCAGTAAGGGAGAGGCAGACTTGCTATCACTGACATTTCTGAGGTAAAAATCAAACAGAAAAAGAATTATTTAATCTCCCCCCCCCCCAAAAAACCCCAGAAAGTTAGGCTCTCCCTTACTATATCATAACGCTGTTAAACATGGGTACAAGCCCAATTTTTTTTTTTTAAAAAACTTTTTGAGATCACCTTGACTCCTAGTCAGAAGTGATTATTCCTGGTGAACCTTTTGAAATTATGAAAACTGTCTTTGGAAGTAGGGAATGGACAATATAAAAAAAATTCATCCCCACTCCACAAACTAGACCAAACCCTGCACTGTCTTTAGTGCTGGGACATAGGTTTTTGCATCTGAAATATCAGGGTCCCTCTTCGGGAGTGGTTATATTCCAGTGGTAATTGCCATGATTGAGATTGACAGCTGCTGTCAGATGGAAACAGCTGAAGGTTATGCGTATATTGTGAAGCCTGTGAATTCTGGACTCAGATTGCTCCCATCATTCTCTCCCTTTTTCTTTCCTCCTTCTGCCTCTTAGCTTCCATGGTTTCTCTGCATGGGGGAGATTTTTGCAGGAATTTACCAGTGTACCTTTTTGTTCTTTCTTGCTGTCTCCGCACACTGAACTTCAGAATGTCTGGCTTCTGGTTTGCCATTGACGTGTTAATCTCAGTTCGTGGTTTGGTCAGATGGACGTGCACAGAAGAGAATGGAATTTATGTGCATTCTTGATAATTATGGCTGATTTGTCAGCTTTTGCAGCTTTGATATTTTGCTTGCTCGTTTTTCTTTTCTGAAGTGAGTTTAGCAACAGTAAGAGAATTTGTTCATATATGTACTAGAAAAAGTAACAGGAGCGAGCTCCCCTCCCTGGGGTAATAACTGGAGCACTTTTGCCATCCTTACCAACGGACAGTAGAGTGAAAATCTCCCAAGTAATCTTATGAAGTTGATTTGATAATGTCACCACTAAATCAGCTCCTTTGCCTATAAGGGTGCAATGGGAGGGAAACTTGCTGCAGGGATATTTCTGCTACCACTGGTCGAGTGCTTTTTGGACTAAGCTAAAAGAGATGTAGCATATTTTGATGGTGGGAGTAGTTACTCACTAACTGGCTTTTGATTTATAGCAAGGACTTCCATGAGAGAGGTTGGGATGGATACAGGCTAGGATGTGGGGATAATTAAAGTGTTTGTCCCACATTTTAAGAGCTAAGAAATAATTGTATACATTTGCTTTGTGTGACCATAATTGCAGAGATATCTTTGTTGTGCAGGACCATGTTATCTGACTCTTGGATCTGGCAAATCTGGAGTTTTCTGTGGTAGCACCACAGCATCCTGCATTAGTGAGCCACTTGGGAGCATCCTGAGCTATTTCTTTCAAGAGTTTGAGCAGATATCCGACAACCAGACACAAGTCTACAACAATCTAATATAGCGGGTACTCCTAAGGGCCCAAACTCGCTAACCTCAGTTTCTCATTTTGTGTATCCTGGGGGGTCATGGCCACAGCTAGCATGGAGGGCGGTCCAAGTTCCACTCTCCCAGGATGGTGTGGAAATATGGTGTGTATTGTATCTTAATTTTAAAAACCTGAGGATTGGATAGGAAGGAACCTAAGGACCATCTACCATACAAGTACAACCAGGTGTTTGCAAATATTCTGTGAACACCTTTATCTGTTAGATGTGTTCGTAACAATTTGTGGCCCCACAACAGCATTTTTCACAAGACAACCATGTATCATCTGAGTTCGTGCATCCACACCTACACACTGGTTAATGATGTTTGCACCTGTGCATTCTGGGAAAATCTGAGCAGCTATCCTATATTGCCTCAGAACATGCACAGAATGGTGTCAGCAGCACATGGAGCAGTGTGCTCTGGGATGTCCTGCCTAACTGCTTACACAGGCATAGGTACGGGGTCTCATTCACGTGGCAAAACAGGTTACAGGAACACAAACATGTGCTGGCTTAGGCCCCTTGCAAGGGTGAAACATGGTGAGTTGCCATGGTTAAAAACTGAGTAAAGATTAACCACTAACTGGTTACAAACGTAATTAAAAATTGTATTGCAGACAGAGCTTTAATCATAACTTTGGGGTGATGGGGTTTAGCAACACCTCTGTTTACCTCTTCAGGTCATGGCTTGGTGGTGTGTGTGTGTGTGTGTACATAAAATGTTTGTAACATGAATTTCCATTTCCTCTGTATGCTTTTTCTGCTGGTTTTCTTTCCTGGTTTATACATGTGGCAAGTATCCTTAGAGGTTAACAGCTTTCTTGTCCTGGAAGTAGTTTTTGGATTAAGATGATTTTATCTTTTGTCAGCTAGGATCTTTGTTAATGGGGCCTTGCTAGGTTAACTTTAAGCACACAGCATAGGTGTACCCCCCTTCCCTCCCACCCATAAAATAACGCACAGTAAAAAACCTGAAACCCTCCCCCCCCACCACCACACACACACAAATGTTACTGTTGAAAATGAATCCCTGTAGTTTGAAATGGTTTGACTATTTGTACCTCTCTAAACAAACAGAACAGGAAACAATACAACTCTTCAAACAAGTCTGGGCTGGGTCATGTCTCTAGGGGACGAGGTCATGTTGAGGAAATGAGGGAGATAGAGTACAATCCATTAAACTGAAAGGACGCTTGTTGGGGCAGTGAGGCAGAGACAGTCTGCTTCTTTCTTTTCTCCCCCCCTTCCCCTTCTCTCTTTTTTTTATGAGGTATTAAACTGCCCCTTGAAAGCATTCTCCTCCTCCCCATTATTCCCAGGCACAAAGGGCTTTTTGATGCTTCTCCTTTATCAGGACTTTGGCATGTCTCATATTCAAGCAATCAGCTCTTTCTGTGCAGCAGTCCTACTTATTTGACGCAGGGAAGGTTTTGTAGATGCATGCAAAGGTTGGTTGAGTTGGGGCATTCTCCACATCTCTCAATAAAGAGATTAAACGTGTGTGTGTGTGGCGTGTAAGGGGGTGGAAGGGTTAGCTAAACTGCACATTTGTACAAGCTCTGCAGAGGTGGGCAGTCCAGGAAGTCCTAGTGCACTTAAACATAAAACTCAACCAACAACATTTCATTTGCCTAGAATTAAGATGATTTATGTGCAACTCTCAGTAACGCGGTCAATGAAAATCAAGAAAATCACTAGTCAAGGCAACCTTCATTCAAGTTCTTTAACCCGCCACAATCAATATATGTTGGAAGTGTAAGGGAGCTCACTGTGGAAATGGGGGGTCTGGGTGAGCGTTTGTGTGTTAAAGGTTCTTAGATGTCCCCCATCACTGTAGAATGGGCATGGATCAGCGTTCAGGTCGTGCTCCCAGTCAGTACCGGGCCTGGGCCAGGAAAGCTGCTGATCTAATCAGTAGACCAAACTTGGGGATGAATCCTGGTCACGTGCCACCTGAGGCATGTTGCGCATAAGCTAAGAAGACTGTAGAATCAGAGTGCCTGTAATACCAACATTGATGCATCCTCCGCACATGTGACAAATGCTCTGTTAACATCTTAAACTATCACATGATGCTCAAATCCTACATCTTAAACCCCAAGTTAGAATTCTTTTCAAAAACGTAAATGATGGCTCCTAGCCGCAGGAGCTGAAAGGGAACAAACTCCATTCTGCTTCCTTGGCCAGTTTAATCTTTTGGCGTCCAGGTAGTCAGACTTCCCATGGTGATGTACCATGATGGAATGTCATGAATTTTGCCAGCAAGAGTTAACTGGGACAAACTAAAAGGGTGATGGGGACAAATATGCTAAATATGAAGCAGCATATTTGTCAATTCTCTCCCTCTCCACTGTTTTCTGTAGTAGACTGTTGTTCTCACTTCATGCAGTTGTACCCATTGCAGTGTGAACGTACCCCATTGCACTTCTCACCTGGGGAGTTTAATTTAAAGCTAAAAAGTTAAATATTCTGGCAAATTTCAGCCCTCTCCCATGTCTCAACCCTTCAAAGGCTTGAACTTAAAACTAACTGAATGCGTACTGTACATGAACACACATCAATGCTTCTCTGTAGTGAGACCTAGTCTGAAATACCCTCCCTCTATACAAAGCCGTAGGTTTTTTTTCCTCTAAATGCACTTCTTTATAAAAGCCACTGTTCTATTTTTTTAAGGACTTACTGGGTCCCAAAGACCCTTTTCATAAGCAGAATTCATTGTATAAGGAAGAATAAGCTTGATTTGAACAGCATAAACTCTGAGTCTGAAACTGTAAACCACAGGTCTAATTTCTCCAGGGAGAAAATATAAACTCCATTTCTTAAATGTCATTCATACGTTTTGTGTGTGTGTGTGTGTGTGTGTGTGTACGTACACACACACACACACTCTAAACTGTCTATAATGAGCCACACCAAAACCTGGATCTAAACAGCCTGAACTTTTGAAAAGTTCTGATCTGGAAAGAAACATCATAAATAAATGTTTTATTAATTTATACAAATCGGACATTAGAAAAACATACATACTCTGGTCTCTTTGCTTCATATTAACAATACAAATACTACCCCAGCAAAACTAAACCTAGCAACTTCCCCCAAAACAGAAAATAAAATAAAAACTAAAACTACCCAAGTCCCAGCCTTGAATGCATCTTTCCCTCCTTGGAACCTGGGAAAAGAGATTAGCATTGCAGTATTCCCTGAAGGCTAGCAGATTCAGGCTATATTGGTGTAATGTGGTTGCCTGTGCCTTAAGGGGACAGTGGCCTGGAGCTGGCCAGCCCCATACAATTAGCCCTGCTTGCCACACCTGGGTTGGAGTTTCAGAGTAGCAGCCGTGTTAGTCTGTATTCGCAAAAAGAAAAGGAGTACTTGTGGCACCTTAGAGACTAACAAATTTATTAGAGCATAAGCTTTCGTGAGCTACAGCTCGCTTCATAGAAAAGGAGTACTTGTGGCACCTTAGAGACTAACAAATTTATTAGAGCATAAGCTTTCGTGAAGTGAGCTGTAGCTCACGAAAGCTTATGCTCTAATAAATTTGTTAGTCTCTAAGGTGCCACAAGTACTCCTTTTCTTTCTGGGTTGGAGTGTGGGGTTTAATTGTAGAACCAGCTGAGTGTGAAGGAGCTGATTCTCTATGATCAGCAGCTGGAAGCTGCAGAGAGAGAGAGAGAGAGAGGTGCCCTGGGAGAGAAATAAGAGTGAAGCTGGAGTGAGAGACTTCAACACAAGTTTGTGAACGCAGGGATTGGCTACTGGGCACGAGGAGGCTCTAACGTGGACTCTGAGGATATGTCTACACTGCAGTTAAACACCCATGGCTGGCCCATGCTGGCTGACTCAGGCTCACAGGGCTCAGGCTAAGGGGCTGTTTAATTGTGATGTAGATGTTCAGGCTTGGATTGGAGCACAGACTCAGGGACCCTTTGAGAGGGAACAGTCCAAGAGCCCAGGATCTAGCCTGAGACCAAAACATCTACACCTCAATTAAACAGCCCCTTAGCCCGAGCTCTGCAAGCTTGAGTCTGCTGGCACGGCCCAACCCTGGGTTTTTAATTGCAATGCGGACATACCCCGAGAGTATGTCTGCACTGCTATTTTTAGCCCCAGGACGTGATCCCTGTGAGCCTCGAGTCAATTTACTTGGGCTCTGAGACTCACATTTGAGTTTTTGTTTTTTATTTTTTCCCCACATATATGTACCCTTAGTCATTCAGGACAATCCAGGGAGGGTATGACCTGGGAGACCCCAGCAGGAAAGAGTGGAAGTGTGGATTTGGGGAAAAATTTTAAAACTTTATTTTGGGTCTGACTTTGTTGTTTTAAAAAATTGAGTCCCAAAGAGGGGTGTAGATGAACCAAAGAAGAGTTGTTTTGATAGTTTGGTTGTAGGGGCCCTGAGCTGAAGAGGGAAACGGAGGCAGGGTGCCTACAGAGTGATCCTAGGCCATAAGAGGGTGCTTGGGAGGTGTCCAGTCCATTTACAATTGGACTGGGATGTACTGAATTCTAAAGTTCAGAGCCATCCACAGAGAAAGCTCTGTCAGCTGCTCCAACTTTATTAAACTAAAAGTGTTCCAAACTGAGCACCTCTAATTGTAACTATGGTGATATCACGCTGGAAGAGAGACCTTATTGTTAGTGTACATGTGTGCGTAGGGCTTAAAATTTATAAAATCTTGTCCATGCATCTGTGGTGCATCTCAATTGCACCTAGGCATCAAATACCAAAATAAAATCGAAGATGCAGTGTTTGCAAGTGACATGTACTCTTCAGCTGCTGTTACTTAGTGACATTCGATTTTGGGCTTTGAATTACCTTTAAATTTTGTGCAAAATATTTAGACGTTAACATTGAAGAGAGACTGGGAAGATACTAAATTTGCACCTAAAGAGCCTCAGTACAGTGAAAAAGGATCTTCCAAGATTAAGCAAATAATGAGGAGGTGTACATAGGTGGTGGTTAGTTACTGAGTCATTCTGAGCGATGTAAGAAGGTAAAATAGAGTGGACAAAGGGAGGAGAGGGGGCTGGGACTCTCTCTCTCTTTTTTTTTTTTTTTTTTTTTTTTTTTTTTTTAATCTGTGCATTGAGATTAGCCTCTCTCTCATTTGTGTAGGCAGTAAGTGGGGAGTCTCTGGCTTGTGTGTTGTGGGAAAACCTCCTCCCCTCTCTCAATTAGCCCTGCTAATTCATATTGGCATGTTTGATCTTTTCGGACAGAGATGAAAGGGGCATCTGCCAACTCTGGTTACAATCAGAGCCTGCCCGATCTCGATTGAAGGGACTGTGCTGGAAAAGGACATTCATCATTTTGAGGGGAGGGAGGGGGAAGAGAAAAGCACCACCACTGCCCTGCCCAAATCAGGGGTGTAGAATGCAAGGGGAAGAAGGAATGTTATCTGCACTGCCTTACCCAACATTCTCTTTGAAAACAAAATCTGAGTCGAAATGTGCTCCGCTGTGTTCAACCTGAAATAGCTGAGGGAAATGGCACCTCATTTATTTCCTTGTTTTCATTGCCAAACAGTGGGAGTAGGGAGAGGCAGCTTAAGTGCTTCTAGTGCCCTGAGCAAAACTGAATTACAGAGCTAGTCTTGCCCACCCTCTTTCCTTCCCCCCCCCCCATGCATGGTTAGACGTGAGAGAGTATGAAGCAACAGATCTTTGCTAACCAACAAAGGATTGGGATTCCACTTCAAAGGTGCCAGCAGAAGCCTCTTTGTGCTTTTAGAGCCTTTTTACACACACAAGTTGTACTTGTATAGTTAAAGCAGTACAACCCCGTAGTATGGCTCTACCAGTAAAAGCTGCTTTATAGCTACTCTTGTACAGGCAGGGGAACAAGCTATACTGGTATAAGTTACCTTTAAACAGATAAAACTGCGTCCACACAAGGGATTGTACCAGTTTAACTCTAGTGGTATAAAATCATACTCCTAACCAAAATTGTACTGTTGGTACAATTTTATAAAACTTATACCAACGTAGCTATGTTGGTCAGAAATGATGCTGATGTCTCTCTCTTCCCATAGCGTTCTTGCCATCAAGAGTGTCTAAGCTTTTTCTGCCTTATATGTTCCTACATGGAAACTAGAGTCTGCATGTCATTTAATTCTCTGCCCTTGCATTTGCATAGAGGATTTCATTATTCCTAAAGCACCCTTAGTGGATGGGAGGGATGGCGTTGTCTAGTCTGGAGTATCTTGTGCTATTGGCAAACTGCACTCATATCTGTGATTTTTTTTTATACTAATATTTAAAATTTCCTTTGCCTTTGCTTCCTTTCCACTCTTAAGGGGCTCTAAAGTGAGAGGTTCAGTCTGTGCCCTGGGGATTCGTTTAGAATGTTTGTTTTTCTGGCTCATAATGCCACCTGCAGTAGGCCATTTCAGGCATCATAAAATGAGGGGGTTCAGTGCTCAAAGCTAGAAAGAAGAACAAGGTTCACTAGCACCATGACACACACACACACACACACACACACACACACACACCCCACACACACACACACCACTTACAGCCACTAAAAATTCCACAGCACTTTTGAAGAGTAGTGTGTTAACCCTGGTGTCCTGGCCAGATTCCAGCCTGGGTCATTATACTTTCTGAGGCCTGATTCTCCTTTTACTTACACTAGTAAATGAAGTTATACTGTTAGAGGAGGAGAAGAAGGCCCTTCCTATCTAAAGTCCCTCTGTCATTTCAGTTGGATACAGTATTTCCCCCGCCCCCAATATTAGGTAGCATCACTTAAATAGTGGCACATCAGAAGTGACTCTTTACAGTGGCAGGTGAATGATCCCTGTATATTACCTCTGTAAAGTGCTTGAGATGTTTCAGAATGAAAAATGCTATATAAATATAAGCAAGGCCCTAGGTCCTATGCAGCAGAAAGGCAAGAATTCAGGAGCGTCTTCCCAAGCCTCCCCATGCACTGTTGTGAAGTACAGAATAGGCTGTACAGTATACCTTATTTTTGCATTTGATATTACATTAATGTTGCACTACCCATACATATTCAGTGTGCGGCTGATTTTATTTTTATATTGATAATGCAAGATTGCATTGTGGAATGAGGAAGCTGAGAGTTTTGGTGGCGGTGTAGGGGACAGATGGGTGGGAGCTAATAATATGGAGAGAGATGCACTTCCTCTTTCTCTTCTGCCTTCTAGACAGGGGTGAAAGTCACTTGAGGAATTTAGTTCTCCGTCCCCAAATTTAATTTCCTACTCCAGCAAACATCGACTGCATCCAGGCCTGCTCTCTGCTTCTACTCCCAACAATGGAGAAGTACAAACAATATGTGTGAAATAGTTAACAATGATGACGTATAATGTACTTTCATTAGGGTTCAAAGTGAGATGGATAGGAGGAGTTCACACTTCTCAGAGTTCTAGTTTCAACCAGTGAGCAGTTTCAGGCAGGTCTGACTGCGTTGGTACATTCACTTTACGTTTTGCAGGCTTTCTTTGCGAGCATAGCAAGTAGAGACTTAATTTTTTAAAAACAAACGAAAGCTGAGATTCTGGAGCTAATTCAAAGAAAAAGCTGCCCTGGGTCCAGGGTTAGCTGTACCTCAGTTTCCTTTCTGGTCTCTCTAAATCAGCCCCTCAGGGGATAAGCCTCTTGCTCTGACCAGTTTTGCATGGCATTTTGCCGTTCTCCCTCTCTTAGGGGCTCTGGTTATGATACCTTGTGCACAGCAACCGCTTGTCTCACTGCAAATCTGATTATGTTCCAGGCACCTGCGTTTCTTCCCCTTGGGAATCTGTGACCAGTGCCATTGAACAACAGCCTTCTCAAAGTATTTTTATTTAGTAGTTGGGACAAAGCATTAAAGAAACAAAAAAAGATTTTAAAACAGCTGACACACACATTTAGTCTCATTCCAGGAATAGAACAGACCCAATTCACATTCTCTTAAAACACCAAGATCTTTCTGTGCATGTCTGTCTCGCTCTGGCTGGTTCCTTCTGACAGGTTCAACAAAGCGCCACCCTCCTCGTGTGGGGCCTGGGTCAAATTACCATATTGCTGAATCATTTTTTTGTTTATGGGCCCAGGTGTGAAATATCCTGGTGCCTGACAGTCGGTTTTTCCAGTCAATTGAGCATGCACTAGGGCCTCTCGGGGAGAATGCCCTCTTGATGGCTGCTGTAGTGTTTGGACAGTTAGATCCATTCAGTCTCAATGGGTTGTAATCCCCAGCCTGATGTCTGCCTGTCTCCTGTGGGTGAGTGCGTTGGAACTGTCTGCTCTCCTTTGATAGTCTAACACACTGTATTAAAAGTCAAGCATATAGAGCACATTATGATTACAGACTGAAATGAGCAATTGATAGACACTCTTTTGGACATATCACAGAAGGACAATTATGTGACTGATTACATGGCCATGTAATCACATTATGCAGGAGGATCTGAATACAAGATGGTATGATGCTCATCATTTTCAGCACCTTAAAGTGCAACGAACCTACTGATAGGATTAAGAAGAAGGGTTCTAAAGTGATATTTACTGTCTAAACAGTAAGGAAACATCACGAAGGATTGACTTAATGCTGACCATTATTGAAATGTTTTTTGGCCTGTTGAATTTTGGCAAAGGGGAAAGTTATGAAAAAGTCCTTATTTTATTCATGTGCAAATGAGTGCCCTCTACATTATAGAATAAAATGGCAGCTCCTCTGCTACACTCTTCAGTAAATCACTAATTAGGTGCAAGATTGGCAGCTAGCTTCCCAGACTGACAGCAGCTGGATGGAGAGACAGAGACAGATGAAGGGGGTGTGTGAAAGTAGAACTTCTGGGAAAGGATAAGATCAAGTCACTCGAAGCATCCCCGTGCTGAATTAAAAACAGGCATTGAGATAGGAGCTCAAACAAGCAGCTATTTATTCACTGCAGCAGCTTTGTTAGCTGAAACACACACTGGGCATGATTCTCCTCTCGCTGATATCAGCATAGAGGGTGTAACAAAGTTCTGTCCTTGCCTCCATGGGTCCCGCGTTTCCTGGCAGATTTCGCTAGCCTTAGAGGCTCACCATGACCCTCCACATAACCCTTCTTTCTCTAGAGACAAGGGTCACAATCTACTGAGCCATTTTCATCATAAGCCAGCGAGGGAGGTGAGAAGTTATCCTTCCTTGCACAGTCTCTGTTGTCTCCCAGTCTCAGTGATTAATCAGGGGACAAAGGTGGTGGTGGGAGCCAGGCCCACCTCTACTCCAGGCTCCAGCCCAGGGACCCTAATAGTATCAGCTATGGTAGCTGTCCTTTTAGAAACATGACATGTACAATTCCCTGGGCTACTTCCCCCATAGCAGCCCTCACTTCCTCAAGCTCCACCCTTACCTCAGGGCTGCCTTCCTTGTACCTGATATGGTGTGTACTACTCAGCCTCTCCAACAGCACAACTTCCTCCCACAGCTCCTGACATGCACACCCACCTGACTGACTGGGAGGCTTTTAACCAGTTTCAGCCAGCCTCTGGTTGGCTTCAGCTGTCCCAATCAACATAGCATTCTCCCTGCCTTCTGGAAAGTTCTTAATTGGCCCCAGGTGTCTTAATTGACCTGGAGCAGCTTCCATTTCACTTAACCTGGTACCAGGGATTTGTTTAGCCTGGAGCGAATCTCTCTCTCTCCCCCCCTCCCATAGCCTTCTAGCTTGGAGGGAGGTGGGAAGCTGCTACTCCTGCTGCTGCTAGGCCCTAAGCTCTCCCTGCTGCTCCAGCTGCTCCCCTGGCTGGGCCAGACACCACCCCCCCACTTCTCTGCTAACTGGTTGCTGGACCCCCCACTCTCGGGTGCTACTGCTGCTCCAACGGCAGCCCCAAGGCGGCGGGGGGGGGGGGGCTGCTAGCCCACTCCCCAGAGAGGAGGAGTGAGGGACCCCAGCCATTGCTGTTTGTGGATACCACCACCGTCACCACCACCTGAGAGGGGTCCTTTCTGCCTGCCTGGACCACCACCTGGAGTTCCTGGAGTCTGCTGCCTGGAGCTGCTGAAGCCCCGAGGAGGAGGAGAAGAGGACCATCTACCAGTGGGGAGCACCTAGAGACTTTGCAGACCACCGTGGAGGGGGCCTAAGACTGAGTAATTTTCAAACTGTGCTCTTGTGATGGGGGTCTTGACTGTGTTTCCAGGGACACAGGGGGTGTGGTGTGGAGCTGCCCCCCAATCCATCTGTGTGTCCCCCCAACCCCCACCACTACTACCACCACCCCCACCCCCTCCACCACCCCCACTGGCTGTATACCATCTGCCTCAGCTCCTGCCTCTGGACTCAGCTGCTTGCTTGGCTTGCCACGCCCTATTTCCACCCTTTGGGCCAGAAGCAGCAGCCAGCTTAAAAAGACTTGTGCAAGCGCACGTGGGTGCACGTGCCCCCCCCCGGACTGTCTGCCCCCCAGCTTGCCCTTTACTACCTGCCCCATTTGCCACGTGTAGCCTTGCCCCCCATTTTGTCCCAGTCCCCTGTACTAGCTTCAATTTGTTTACCTGCCCCGCCCATTTCCTTTTGCAGCCTTTGTTTGTTTGCCCCGCCCCAGACTCTGAAGCTAGCCCCTTGGTTTCCCTGTTCTACCTCCAGACCGCTTAGCCCCTCGCTCCGTGTGCCCATGCCCCCTCCCATGCGCTTGTGCAATTCCCCATTTTAGTTGCAACCCTCTTCACTGCACCCCCAATGTTGTTGTATCCCCCCTCCCCTAGTGCACCAAGAGGAGCCGGAATTCCACCTTGTGTCGGTGACTGACCCCTAACCCCTGATTGCCCCCCGTCCAGCCCACCCCTTTTGGCGCCCTCCTCCGCTGCCTGCAGCCTAGTGGGGAGGAGTGGTCGACCTGCTTCCCCACTCCCCTCCTCCTTCTGGTGTCCCCCCTTCCCTCCTTGCTCATGATGGCGGGGGATGAGATGGGTGAGACCCCTCCAGCAGCCCGAGCTCCCCCTCCCCCGCCTACCTCTCCGTCACCCCCCCAAGCTTCTACCTCCGCTGCCGAACCATCTGCCATCGCCTCCGCTGGGGCACCAGCAGCGACGGGCATTGGGGTGACTTCCACTGCTGCCATGTCTCTCCCCCCCTCAGATTCGGGGGGAGCCCCCCCAGGTGGCGGGAAGGGCCAGGGGAAGAAGGGGAAGGGCCCCGCTAAGAAGACCAGGCCCTCCATGGCAGGGGCTGCCCCCAGTGCCCCGGCCCCACCAGCGGCTGGGGCGTCCCTCCCCGCTGTTCCCTCCACCAGCTCTGCGGGTGTCCCTCCCCCAGCCCTCAGGGCGTACGCCCAGGAGGCGGCAGCCCCCCCGCCTGCTGCTACGTCATCTCTCCTGCCCACCGCCTCCACTACCATCTATAGCGGCTGGGGCCCCTTTCCCACCATGACCAGGAAGCACGGCGTCCGTTGCCTCCTGGTGCCTGCCTCGCCCCACGTGGAGACCTATGTGCGGGCGTTGGCGAGGGTGGTGGGGCCCATGGCCATTGTGGCGGCCTCCAAAATGTATGGCAAGGTCGTCTTCTTCTTAACATTGGAGGCCGTCGCCCAGGAGGCGGTGGAGAAGGGCCTGGCAGTTGGGGGCGTGTTCGTCCCCTTAGAGCCGCTAGAGGACCTGGGCGTCCGCCTGGTCCTGACCTCTGTCCCTCCCTTTCTCCCCAGTGCCGCCCTGTTACCCGCCCTTTCTACTTTGGGGAAGCCCATCTCTGTCATCAGCCCTCTCCCGTTGGGCTGCAAAGACCCCGCCCTCCGTCACGTCCTCTCGTTCCGCCGGCAAGTGCAGCTTCAACTGCCGCCGATGGCACGTGACGGAGAGGCACTGGAGGGGTCCTTCCTAGTCCCCTACCAGGGGGCCCATTACCGGGTGCATTATTCCATGGGGGAGGCCCGGTGCTACCTCTGCCGGGCGATGGGGCACGTACGGAGGGACTGCCCCTTGGCCCAGCAAGGAAGGGCATCCGGAATCCCCGAGCCCTGGCAGGGCACCGGCCCCGTCATCGCTGGCGCCCCTGGCTGCCCAGTGGCAAAACCACCCCTTCTCCTTCCCAATCCACCATTGCTCCCGCTCGGACCCAAGGGGCACCTCCCCAACTATGCCCAGACAAGCGGGAGAGCCCCGCCCCTGCTGCTTGCAATCTGTCGGGGCCTGTGGAGGAGGGTGCGGCAGGGACGCTGCCGGGCATGGGAGAGGGCCCACCCCAAGGGGAATCTTCCCTCCCTTGTGCTGCTCCACTGTTACCCCCTCGAGTCCCTGAGCCATTGCTTCTGCCCCCTGACACAACCCCTGCTAGCCAGCCCCCAGATGATGCCATGGAGGGCTGGGCCCTAGTCCGGGGCAAGCGGAAGGCTCGAGCTCCGCTCCTCCCATCTGACGCAGAGGCCCCCTGGAAGACCAGGAAGGGGGGCACCGATGCCGAGCCTTCCGCTCTACCCACGGGTGTGTTCCATCCACCAGAGCCGGCTGGGGAAGACGTGGCAGCACTGGAAGGCGGTATCTCCCCTCCACGGGAGTCCCTCCCCTCCAAGACCCCCGAGGCACCATCTGAAACCCCAGTGTGCCCCGAAGCAATCGTCACGTCAGGTGCCGGCAGGGAGAATCCCGGGGTAGCGGAAAACAATTTCCCGTCTATATATGAGGAGATCGAGGCCCTGGGTCTGACCCCGGTCACCCAGGGGGAGGACGATCCTATGCCAGCGGGCCTCGATCTGGGCGACTTCACTCCAGCCCCCCTTCCCCCATGTTCCCTCCACCTAACCGTTGCTTCTGCTCCCACCTCCGAGGAGCCCCTGGACTCCTCTATCAAACCGGCTGCAGAGGGCACCCCGCTGAGAGCCGCCGAGCCTGTTGAGGCGACGGCCAGTGCCACGCGGCTGGAACCTGAGCCACCAGGATCACCCTCGCTGGTGAGGAGCATTCGACCTCTTTCCCGGGAGAGGGCCCTACAAAAGAGAGTCCACCTCCTGATGCCGTGGCTGCCAAATCCACCAGAGAGCTTGTGCCCGGAATCACTGAGAGCCCTCTCCCCGCCCAGACTCTCACCTCTACCCTTGCCCCTGCCCTTATCCCGTCCACCTCCCAAGATGTTATTGCCACCCCTGGGACTGTCTCCTTCCCCTTTCCAACAGATGACTCCCAGGGAGCGGCCTTTGTGTTTACCCGTCCCGACCCACCAGGGGCTGCTGTCTTCCCTCCGCCGCCCCCTATCGCCCCAGCATTCAGGTCAACCCATCAGGAGCCCCGTCGGGGGTCCGCACCCTGTCTGCCCGTCTCGGTGGGCCACGGGGCTGTAGCAAGGGCCCCGTCGGGGAGTAACCGGACCGTAACCCAAGCCCTCCATGCGCTGCGAGAGGAGTTGCGGGAGTTTCTAGAAGACGTCCGTGGCTCCCGCAACAAAGTACAGCTTGCCCTCCAGCGATCGAGGGACTTGAATCAAATCCTCCGGGCCGCAAGGGCCCTCACAGGGGAGGGTAAAAGGACCGGGAGGCAGCGCGCCGCAGCCTACCAGCGGGTCCGCCTCTTCCGTGACTCCTTACTCACGTACGGGGTGGGTCACGGACTGCTGCGCTGCCCGCCGGGAGCCACGAGCGTCCCTGCCGGCGAGGATCCCCCCCAGCCCTCCTCATGGCACCCTTTACCATCGCAACATTGAACACCCACGGCTGTAGGATGGGTCTCCGCAGGTCCCAGGTGCTCCCCTTCCTTCGGGAGGGGAGGTACTCTGTGGTTTTCCTGCAGGAGACCCATACGGATCCGACCGCCGAAGACAGCTGGCGGCTGGATTGGGGGGACAGGGTCTACTTTAGCCACCTCACAGTTCGTACGGCTGGAATGGCGACCCTGTTCTCCCCCGACCTATGGCCCGAGGTGCTGGGGGTTGCCGAGGCTGTGCCGGGCCGCCTGCTGCACCTCCGGGTCCGCATGGAGGGGCTTGTAGTCAACCTCGTCAACATCTATGCCCCAGCAGCGAGCCCGGAGCGGCTGCAATTCTATCAGCAGGCTTCCGCCTTCCTCGGCACCTTGGATCCTCAGGAGTGCCTGGTCCTGGGAGGGGACTTTAACATCACCCTTGAGGAACGGGACCGAGCAGAGCCCGGCCGCTGTCGCCGTCCTCCAGGAGATAGTCGAAAACCACTCCCTGGTGGACGTCTGGCGCGACCACCACCCAGATGACACTTCCGCATTCACCTTTGTCCGGGTGGAGGCCTGTCGGTCGCGCCATTCCCGGTTGGACCACATTTATTTATCACGCTTTCATCTTTCATGAGCCCACTCCTCCAGCATCCGGCTGGCCCCATTTTCTGACCATCATATAGCCACCGTGACAGCCTCCCTCTGCGCGGAGAAGCCAGGGCCGGCCTATTGGCATTTTAACAACAGCTTGCTGGAGGATGCGGGCTTCGTGGCGTCCTTCCGGGAGTTCTGGCTGGCCTGGCGAGGGCAGCGGCGTGCCTTTCCCTCGGCGCGACGATGGTGGGACCTAGGGAAGGTGCGCGCCCGGCTCTTCTGCCGTGACTACACCCGGGGCGCCAGCTGACGGAGGGATGCGGCGATAGAGCAGTTGGAACGGGAGGTCTTAGAGCTGGAGAGGTGTCTGGCCGCCACCCCCGAAGATCCACCCCTCTGCGGAGCGTGCCGGGAGAAGCGGGAGGAGCTCCGGACCCTCGAGGACCATCGGGCCCGGGGTGCCTTTGTTCGATCCCGCATCCGTCTCCTTTGGGAGATGGATCGCGGCTCCCGCTTCTTCTACGCCCTGGAGAAAAAGAGGGGGGCTAAAAAACATGTCATCTGCCTACTGGCAGAAGATGACACCCCCCTCACGGATCCAGTGGAGATGTGTGGGAGGGCGAGAGCCTTCTACGCAAACCTTTTCTCCCCGGATCCGACCGATCCTAACGCTTGCAGAGTGCTGTGGGAGGAGCTCCCCACGGTCAGTGCAGGCGACCGAGACCGACTAGAGCTGCCTCTCACTCTGGCCGAGTTCTCGGAAGCCCTCCGTCGCATGCCCACCAATAAATCTCCAGGTATGGACGGGCTGACCGTGGAGTTCTACCGCGTGTTCTGGGACGTCCTGGGCCCAGACCTAGTCACCGTCTGGGCCGAGTCTTTGCAGAGCGTGCAGGCGAGCCGTGCTCGCCTTATTGCCGAAGAAGGGGGACCTCCGCGATTTACGAAATTGGCATCCCGTCTCGCTCCTCAGCATGGACTACAAAGTCGTGGCAAAAGCCATCTCGCTGCGGCTAAGGTCCGTGCTGGCGGACGTGGTCCACCTAGACCAGACCTACACCGTCCCGGGCCGCAGCATCTTCGACAGCCTATATCTGGTCCGGGACCTATTGGAACTTGGGTGTAGGGATGATCTGTTGTTCGTCCTCCTGTCCTTAGATCAGGAGAAGGCGTTCGACAGGCTGGATCACGGGTATCTCCTGAGCACTCTGCAAGTGTTTGGCTTTGGATCCAGGTTTGTGAGTTTTCTCCGGGTGCTGTACGCCTCCGCAGAGTGTTTGGTCAGGCTCAACTGGACCCTGACCGAACCAGTCAGCTTCGGGCGAGGAGTACAGTAGGGGTGCCCCCTCTCGGGCCAGCTGTACGCTCTGGCGATCAAGCCCTTCCTCTGTCTCCTCTGAAGGAGGTTGACAGGGTTGGTGCTGCGGGAGCCGGAGCTGCGGCTGGTCCTGTCGCCGTACGCTCATGACGTGCTCCTCGTGGTCCAGGACCCGGGCGACTTGGCACGGGTGGAGGCTTGCCAGGCCATCTATTCGGCAGCCTCCTCCGCGCGGGTCAACTGGGTCAAGAGCTCTGGTTTGGTGGTAGGGGACTGGTGGCAGGCGAGCTCCCTCCCACCCGTGCTTCAGGCCATCCGGTGGAGCACGGGTCCGCTGCTCTATCTGGGCGTTTACCTTTCTGCCACACATCCCTCTCCGCCGGAGAACTGGCAGAAGTTAGAGGGCGGGGTGATAGGGCAGCTCCGGAAATGGACAGGACTACTCCGGTGCCTCTCCCTTCGAGGGAGAGCGCTAGTGCTTAATCAACTAGTCCTGTCCATGCTCTGGTACCGGCTCAACACCCTGGTCCCGGCCCCGGGTTTCCTGGCCAACCTCCGGACATTGATTCTGGAGTTCTTTTGGTCAGGACTGCACTGGGTCCCTGCAGGGGTTCTTCATCTACCTCTGGAGGAGGGAGGGCAGGGCCTAAAATGTCTGTTCACTCAGGTCCACGTCTTCCGCCTCCAGACCCTGCAGAGGCTCCTTTATGGTACAGGTAGTCCGGCGTGGAGCATACTGGCACACGCCTTCCTGCGCCTCTTCGGAGGGCTCCGATACGACCGGCAGGTCCTTTATCTCCATCCGAGAGGTCTTCCGCGAGACCTCTCCGGGATTCCGGTCTTCTACCAGGACCTCCTCCGGACCTGGAAACTCTTTACAACGACCGGGTCCGTGGCGGCCACCGAGGGGGCAGATCTCCTCGCGGAGCCCCTGCTACACAACCCCCAGCTCCGTGTGCAGGTGGCGGAGTCCCGCTCGGTGCGCCAGAGGTTGATCCTGGCAGAGGTCACAAGAGTCGGAGACCTCCTGGACTATGACCGGGGAGACTGGCTGGATCCCCTGACACTCGCTCAGCGCATGGGGCTTTCCAGACCTTGTACTCCCCGGCGCATACTTCAGGAGGTGAAGGCCGCTTTGCCGCCCGCTACTCGGGTTCATCTCGACCGGGTCCTGCACGAGGGCACGCCCCGCCCACCCTTTACCCCAGGCCCGCCGGACCTTTTAATTGGACCCCTACCCCGTGGACCCAACCGACCCCTTCACTAGAAGCCGGCTGCACGAGAGGCATGTGGTCTGCTTTCAAACCGCGCCAAGAAAACATCTCTACACGCTCGTGCTCCACACCCTTCACGCCCGCACCCTCGTGTCCCGCCCCGATACAAAATGGCAGGACCTCCTGCCACCTTTGGAGGGTGAGGAGCCCCAGTGGGCCAGCCTATATTCCACCTTAGTCCCAAGGCCCGCCGGGGATGTCAGTTGGCAGCTCCTTCACGGAGCCATGAGCACGGGTGTGTACTTGGCGCAGTTCACTTCAATCCCAGACACCTGCCCCTTTTGCGGCATGAGGGTTACCCTGGCACATCTATACCTGGAGTGTGCCAGGCTGCAGCCCCTATTCTGGCTCCTCACCAATATTTTATTATGTTTTTGGTTGCACTTCTCCCTTCACCGTCTCATTTATGCATTCCCTATCCGTAGCCCCACAAAGTCACGGGATCTCCTGGTCAGCCTCCTCCTGGCCCTAGCTAAAATGGCCATCTACAAAACCAGAGTGAGGAGGTTGGCCGATGGAGTCTCCTGTGAGTGTGGGGCCTATTTCCGATCCTCGGTCCGTTCACGTATCCGGGCAGAGTTCCTCTGACTCCCTTGACGCCTTTGAGGAGCAGCGGGCGCTGTCTGGGGTTCTCTGCTCGGTGTCCCCGTCCGGTTCCCTTCGTTTGACCCTTTGACCACACTCCTGTCCCTATTATTTTATTAGTTGTCCCCCGGAATTTTTTGGGTATCTAGGTTCTGTGGATCCCCCTTTTAGGCTGGGGGGGATCCTTTAGCGGTGGACGGGCTTCGCATGCCCACTTCCCGGATCCCAATAAGACTATTTTTCTATAGCCATCTGGCCTTGCCCTGTCACAAGGGATAGAGGTAAACTTACCTGTTCAACCTTAACTTCAGCATTTCCTGACTGAGTGGTTCACTTTGCACCCTTAACATTCTTTATTGTGTGGGATGGCATACAAAGTGCAGAATGTGGCTTATGTGTATATAACATCTTCAGTAAGAATCCTGATTACCAAACATTTGAGACCTCTGGTCTCACTGGTTTGGTAGAAGACTTCTCTCTATGCCAACCTCTGTCTCTCACCAAACTGTGCAGTCTCTAAATAGATACCCTTTCTTTCTTAAGAAACACACTGAAACATGCTGGATAACTTCCTATATGAGTCTTTCTCTTCCTGCTGAAACCAAATTACATTGTGTGGATGTGGCTACAAGGCAAACCTTGTCTATGTTCACTCTTATAGCACCTTTCTCTAAATAGAAGCTTCCCGGTGTTTTTTTCCGGAGTACTACAGCTGTAATGCTTTCGTTGCCTGTGTAAGTGCTGAGAGCATCTGAAAATCTTTTTTTTTTTTTTTAATCAGTGAATAGGACCATGGATAAAAAGTGAGCTATCCAATAGCTTTTCATTTGAAAGATGTTGACTATTTATCTAGTTGACAACCCTGGGATGCTACATCAGTTATCTTCCATTCCCATGGATAATACAGAGCGTTTCCCCTAATGAAGAGGCTGTCATGCATTATCAGGCTGCAGGAGCTGTCTGTTCAGAGAGTCCAGGCATTAACAGAAAAGGAATTGATTGTAACAGGACTGTTTCCTTAGCATGCCCACAGCAAGGGCAGTGTATGTACACTATTTAAATCTGTCTCCCTTCCACCCCTGCTCACTTCACATATCCATGATGGGGGATGGTTGAGGCTAAGCTTGAGGTACTTCAGGGGAGGCATGTGCCAGACTTATGGATAAAAGGAAGTCTTTGGGCTGAAGTGCTGTCAGTCCCTCTCTGCCCTTTCATAAGCACTACATTTTTAGCAAAAACAAGGCAACATTGTAACTTTTCCAGAACTCCGCCAAAGCTAACAAACCCTGCAAATGCTAACACAAACAGTTAAAAAGTGGCTTATAAAATGTTTAAGCACCAGATGTAGGAAAGTACGAGGTTTTATTTGTTACCATATGTATGACCATAGTTCAAGCTTTTGTTAGGTTAAGTATGCACTGGACCTGTCACAGTGCCTCTAACTACCCGCTCTAACAACAACCCCAGCTCCTTTAACTGCCCAGACATCTGTTGGAAAAATAATGTTAAAACACAAAATTTCCACTAAGTTCTTGGACTATATTGGGGACAACTTTTTGTTTGAGAAAGTGCAGGAAGTAACCAGGGGAACAGCCATTTTAGACTTGATTCTGACCAACAGGGAGAAATCGGTTATCCATCTGAAGGTGGAAGGCAACGAGGGTGAAAGTGGTCACGAAATGATAGATTTCATGATTCTAAGAAAATGAAGGAGTGAGAGCAGCAGAATAAAGACAATGGACTTAAAAAAAAAAACAACCAACTTTAACAAGCTCAGAAAACTGGTAAGGTCCCATTGGGAAGAAAATCTTTAGGGATAAAGGAGTTCAGTAGAGCTGGCAATTTCTGAAGAAAATAATATTAAAGGCACAACTGAAAACTATCCTGATACGAAGAAAAGATAGGAAGAATAGTAAGAGGCCAATATGGCTCCATCAGGAGCACTTTAGTGAATTGAAAACTAAAAAGGAATCCTACCAAAAGTGGAACCTGGACATATTGCTAAGGAGGAGTACAAAAGAACAACACAAGCATGTAGGGACAAAATCAGAAAGGCAAAGGCACAAAATGAATTATACCTAGAAAGGAATCTAAAAGGCAATAAGAGGAGGTTATTTAAATACATTAGAAACAAGAGAAAGCTGAAGAATGTATAGATCCTCTACTTAGCAGGGAAGGAGAAGCTAATAACTGATGACATCAAGAAGGCTAAGGAGTTTAATGATTGTTTTGCTTCAATCTTTACTAAAAAAAAAAAAAAAAAAAAAAAGAGTCAATGGTGACCAAATACAACTAATATTAACAACAATGGGGAAGGGACACAAGCCAAAATAGGGAAAGAACAGGTTCAAGAATATTTAAATAAGTTAGAAGTATTCATGTTGGCAGGGCCTGATGAAATTCATCCCTGGGAATTTCAGGAATGAGCTGAAGCAATCTTGGAACCATTAGCAATTATCTTCGAGAACTCATGGGGGAGGGGAGGGCCCCAGAGGAGCAGAGAAGGGCAAACAAATTTTTACCCTTCATCCTGAAAAAAGTAGATGTATTGTTTTGTTGGTGGCATTATTAGATATTGTGTGACCCAGTATGCCCAAAGGTTTGGCTTTTGGTGATTTATTTGTTTTGTTTTTTGTTGGAGAATTGTGCCAGGTTGGTGACCCATGCTAGTACTGCTGAAAGGAGCTGTTAGGAGAGGAGACCAGAGGTGCTGCAGTGTTGTTAAAGATTCCTGTAATAGGAGCAAGTTTTACACTAAGCAAAGGGAGAGAAAAATCCCTTTTACTTTTCTCTCTTTCTTTCCATAGAGATATGCAGAGCTGCAGCAGTGGACATCTGCTGTCTTCCCCCCATTACTCACATCATTATCCCTACCATTGTATAGAAAGCACATTTCTGTAAGAGTTGCCCTTCTTGTTTTGTGTGGTGTTATTTCTAATCCTGTTCACTTACCCAGGTGGTTTTACATCAAGGGCAACGGGAATGCCATCCTGGTAAACTTCTGCGCTCGATATAATCCAGCCTGTATACTCAGAGGAAATTTAAGACTCTTCCTTTTCCCTTTCCCCCTCCTTTGCTTTCAGGTGGCAGCCAAGGCTGGAGTTTACGAGATCCTGAATCAGCTGGGGTTTGCTGAGTTTGAGAACCTAGAAGACAAGTCTCTCTCCAAGCTCCGCTATCGCTGGCAGGAACAGAGCTGTAGCCAACTTCCATTCCGAGGGGAGTTCATTTAGGACTTGACGCTGTGAGGCACCTTGGGAATTTCTGCGTTTCTCCAGACTTGGCTGGTTCTCTTGCTTTTTATGGGTGGGGGAGGGAGAATTTGCCTTAAGGAAAGACTTTGTTTCCAGAAAGATTGGAGCGGGACGGGACACACCTTAAACTGACTTTAAAAAACAAAAATTTATAGTGTTCTGTTAGACACAATAAAAAATATTGTAAATTAAATATCAGCTGTCTAATTGAAAACATTGTGTAACCTTTTAAAAAAAAATCTCTGAAATGTTTAAAACACAATCTTATTAATTTAGTGAATGTATTAGCAGCAAGTGCCAAATTTTTCATGGCCTTCCTCACTTTCCCACTATAGTAGTGCAGTCTATGCACTATATATAGAGAAAGTCATATAAATGTAAAAGAATTTGCAGGCCAACTTGGGATTCATGAAGAATCCCGTAGGCACTAGAATGAGATCTGGATTTTTATGTTTGTGCATATTTATTACACTTTTTAAAATTAACTTTATTAACAAACTGGAGGTGTTTGAGAAAAATATAAGCCAATAACTTCCCACAGCCCTGCTACAGTCAAAAGCCCTGTTTCCAGAGCTTGTATGCTTATGCTGCAGTATGGCACCAAAGCTTCTGTTCAACAAATAGCCACATTTTGTGGATCCAGAAATAAAAGATGAAATCTTGGCCCAACTGAAATAAATAGGAATTTTGACATTGAAATCAGGATTTCACACAGTGTATCTAAAGCAATTTTTAAAAAAACCTTCACAGAGGAAATGATAAAAAAAGAAGGGATTGGAAAGATTGAAAAATAAGGTGAATCAAGTGTGTTCAGATACAGAAAAAAGTCGCATTCCTGCTATCACATCTGAGGGAGAGGCTGGTTGCAGAAGGTTTGGTGAGCAGAAATGGAATAGTCCAGAGTGAGCATGAATAGGATGACAAAATAAGATATGAAATACAATTGCACAAGCATGCAGTCTGTCTCTTTCCAAATCTGCTTTCGTCGGCTGCAAGCAGTTCAGGAGGTGCATACATCAGAAATTAAAAAGTGAATTTTTTTAAAAAATTAAAATACCAAGAGGTGTGTATTTTATTTGGAATTGTTCCTACTTCAAAATCCAAGCACCAAGGCTTCTGTTTATCAAGCATTTTATTTTTGGCTTCTTTCTGATGGAGCATTTTGTTTCATTTTCTTTTTATAAATGTAAAGCATCAGATCAAGTATTTTACATCTCCAGCAGGATATTTCAGGGTTTAAATTATTTGCTGGTGATATAACCAAATAGATAAATTGGTAACTTGCAAGAGGCAGTTGCTATTTCTTTTTCTTTTGTTACCTCTAACACAGCCATCTGACAGCATAAAATTTTTTCACTTCTCCTCATCGCTTATAGTAACTGAAAGGTGGCTATGTTGAAGTGACATAAAACCAAAATAAATTTGCTCGTTGAAGGTAGTTTATGGCACAGGTATGCAGAGAACTTTGAAACAGCCCTGTTCTTTACTGATTTCTGTTACAAACAGATGTATATCAATTTTTGTATTCAGTTCCTTTCTGATAATGGAACAGACACTGTATTTTTTGCAAAACTACTGTACAGCTGTATGCCTCCACTTTGCTTCTAAATTTTATGTGATCTTCTGGGTTTCTCTACTGTGTGTTTATTATTTCATTAAGGTGAAAGATCTTTATGAGGAGTAGGGTGCCTAAATACCTTTGAGGATCTGTGCCTAAGTGTTCCCTGCTTTGCCAAAACAGTTTTGCAAGAAATTCTTGTGACTAACCTGGTAACTTCATGTTTTATAGAGTGCTACTAACAAATCTGTCATATTACAGGTT
This sequence comes from Dermochelys coriacea, assembly GCF_009764565.3. Lineage (NCBI taxonomy): Eukaryota > Metazoa > Chordata > Testudines > Dermochelyidae > Dermochelys > Dermochelys coriacea. Next base: position 85,204,769 of record NC_050074.1, on the reverse strand, counting down.
TCCTGAAAGTTGTACCTTTAACATTTTTTGTAACTGGGCAAAGACCATTGCGTTTCTCCAAATGGACATTTTGTTCCTTAAAGGTATGATGTCTGGGGTGAATCCTGGCTCCATTGAAGCCAATGGCAAAACTCCCAGTGACTTCAGTAGAGCCAGGATTTCACCCCTCAAGTCCACATTTCCATAGGCCATGAACATTCAATGTATGGTTTCAGAAAACCTCTCTCTTGTACAGAATCTTTATTACTGGGCTTCAGCATTATTCTGCCTAGATTGTCATAAGACAACAAAAATGGCTAAAAAGCAATAAGCCCAGGTACTGGATAAAGCAAATGTGGTCTCTTTACTACTCGTAACCAGTTCTAAGAGGTGCGTTCTAAGCACCAAGCCTAGAAGAAATTGGAGACAGACCGTGCCTGCTCTTCCCTCAATGGGGACTTCACATAGATCCTTTAAGGCATAAAAGGCTCTGGTAATTCAGTGGTTGATGCAACTGATGTTCTTTGACGTCTCTTAATGAAATTAAAACTATTCTGAAAGGGGATTGTTTTCTGGGATCTAGGTACCTATATATTGGAAATTTCTGGGGCCACATTTTCTCTTGTGCAACTGAATAGAATGCAAACTACTCTGAACAATGGGTAAGGATTCATTAACAAACTTTTGTTATATTTTCAAAGGGAGCATTTCTCTTTTGATCTTGTTTTGGGTATTTTTTTAATGCCCCTTTTTAACCTATGGACCTGAATGACCCAACTGCATGCTTTTCAAATGTAATATTTTGCTAAACCCCACATTTGTCATAACATTTCCTCACCATGAAAATGGACGGAGTCAGGCAGGAAGTGGCTGAGTCTAGAGGAGAAGAATGCTCTTTGTACTCACATGCTGTATCTGAGTTACCACAATGATGCAAAGAAAATACAAGCCTATTAAAACGGGAAGTGGCTCAGTTTTGGAAAGTTTACCTTAGTCTGGCATGGGCTCATTAATTTGGTCTCACCAGCAGACATTTCCTCCCTGTAAGTGCTTCTATATTTTACAAAAGTTTAAATTCCAGCTAGTCATCAAGTATCCCCTCAAGCTGGCTGATGAATCTATTCCCTGTGAGGTTTCAGAGTAGCAGCCGTGTTAGTCTGTATTCGCAAAAAGAAAAGGAGTACTCGTGGCACCTTAAAGACTAACAAATTTATTTGAGCATACGCTTTCATGAACTACAGCTCACTTCATCTCCAAAGAAGCAATCTACTGTATTTGGTTATAAGATGTTCGTGTAGCACGTCTTTGGACACAGTGCTGGACACCGCTAATGTTCCTGTTTTCCAGGGTTGCTGGGTGAATTCAAACCAGGATCCAGGAACTTGGAAAGTCCACAAGATTGCCACCAACTTCTCCGCCATTCCCATTACTCTGCTTATTAGTGCTGGTTGAAAAAAAAAATCAAAACATTTTCATAGCAAAGAAGAACAAATCATTCACAAAAATTCCATGAAATAATATTCCCATTTTTTAATTAACTTTACTGCCTATGTTGACTGGTTTATAGCTAATATAAATAGTGCCCGGTATTTCACAGTGGTTTATGTACAGCCTGCTAATCCGTATGAGAAATCTGTATTTTTTAAAATCCTGTCAGATATAAAGTGCGAAGTAACTGAAGTGCTCTTTGTCTAGCTAGCTTTGTGTGGCAGCTAACACTGTGGTTCTTGCTCCCCTGGTCGTTTAAGACACCATACGTATTCGGGGGATGACCATTGCTTAGTGGATGAGACATCGAGTGGGTGGCAAGCACCACAGAAGGTTGCCTGTTGACTTAAGGCATCATTTTCGGAGGAGCTGAGTGCCCACAACTCCACTTAAAGTCCATATAAGCTGCAGGTACGCAACACTTTTGAAAATCAGGTCCTTTGAGTCCTTGCGGTATCTGCCCAAAACATTATGGGTGGTAGTTGTGTGAAGGATGGAGGGGTGGGGAGCTCACCCGCACTGGCCCTTAGTTTGTGGAAAAGACCAGGTGACAGGATACTTAGAATAAGACAGAAAGCAGTTCCCAGGTGTGGTCATAATATTCCTCTTAAATATTAATTACTACCCTTGGTTTCTTATTTATTTATTTTGTAGTTGCTCAGCCTTGCCCTGCAGGGAGACCAGCATCTCTCTAGGTTGTGGGTGCAGTAATGTCAAGTTTAGCCTTGAATACACAAAGTAGCAACTGAACCTCTTTAATGTTACAAAATGTTCTGATTAGCTTATAATAAAATGAATATTTTTTAAACCTCTTGCCATTTCACCCATAGGGAGAAAAAGCCCCTTTCCAGCTTTATCAGTGTAGACTAGAAACTTGAATGACATTACCTGGATTCAGAGTAGCCGCCGTGTTACTCCTTTTCTTTTTGCGATTACCTGGATTGTGATGTGAAAGGTCTCTTCCCACAACTCCATCTTTACATCCTGCTGTTTTAAAGAGCAGCTCAAACTTTGGAAAAACTCAAAAGAAAACAAAAGAAAAATCCAGGAAAATGGCCTTTTAAAAAACCCCATGAATTTTGTATGTGGAAAAATTGCCATTGTCAATATTTTTCATTTTTTTTTTAAATTTAGTGCCTTTCTCAATATTTTGAATTTTTTATAGAAAACTGTAATAATGTTGTTGAACTGGCTATTGAAATTATACATTTACTAGAAATTGGATTTTCAGTAAATGAAAAATTATTATAATCATTTTGATACTGCTTTTGTTGTGTTCTCAAAAATTCTAAAAGAAAATCTGACAAAATGTAATCTGCAACCTGGTCCCTATGATTCACTAGTTAGCACTAACCTAGGCTACTTTACTGATCACATTCCTTGCAAATCTCCCTGCTTCTCCTTTTAATTGAAAAGTAACTTTTTGTTTAGATTTCCCATTTGTTCAATCCAATGAAACCTCTGTGATTCTCTTACCTTTTGTCCACTTTCATTTCTGGCCTCTTTGCAACAAGAATTTTAGGGATAAATTCAGGCTACTGGTGAGAGTGACCTGCCTCTTTTTTTCCCCATGTGAATGCTCCCTAAATGAGCACATATATGACCTGTACAAGTGACATGAGTATGTGCCTGTATGATCCTGAACAAACCCAATGCACAGTCCTCTCCCCCATTCGATGCCTGCTCATTGAGCAATAATTTTTGTGGAGGCCTTTATATTGGGACCATCGCTTGGACAGGACATCTGCAAATGGGCATATATACGGAGGGGTTTCTACCATTCCCAAACATGGGGATATTGCTGTACCAAATTGTTTTAGCGCTATTCATCATTCTCTTGGGCCACAAAGCATTCATTATGGGCCATCTCCATAGCAGGTGTGTTATATTTCCATTCTCTTCTCCACAGTTCGAGCATTCTGTGATTCTTCTTTTCTGCTTTCAGTGTTTTTAGCCCCCTGTGTTTTTACTGGTTTTTTTTTCTGCTAAACTGCTTTGAGTGACTGTTAAATGGCATATTTACTATAAGTATCTCTTAACTGAGTTCTTCCATGTTAGTGAAGAAATAGCTGAAAGCATAGGAGTTCAGGTTTTTTAGACTTGGATATGCACATTTCCCCTAGTGTGTTTAATAGTATGAAGCTGAGACTGATTCGTATTATAAAATTGGCAGCTTAATGCTGCTCACAGGGGAACAGGCCTCACACATTCTTCCTCTTTGGAATTTACCCATTCCCATGTACTTCTATTTTTGACTGCCAGCCAGGATATGGCGTGCTTCATGATTTAAAAAAAAAAAAATGTCTTGGTAGGATTTTTAAGTTGGGAAATCCTAAATCTTCCATTTTCTGTGTCAAGAGTCAACTGTGGGAACACAATTCTACTAAAAGTTTGGGACATCTTATTCTCTTTGAAAAAGAAATACTTAAATCACTCAGCAATGAGATCAAAATATCTATCTATCTTGTTTAGTACCATCTGCTAATCTGTAGAACCTTTGTCTTGTTACATTTGGTATGTGTGGGGTATTCACACAGCTCACTAAATCGAATTGTATTGAACGTAGAGTCTGGATTTATAATGATATGTGTGTGAACTGAGATGTTTGGTACCTTTCTAAATGTCATTTCAAATTCATGCCATTCCAGGAGTGAGCTCTGTAGCAGGCTTTTTGGGCCAGATTTCTAAACATGGCCTTAAATTCTATGCCAGCGAAAATGCTGAACTTTCTTTCACCCATGGTATTGGGATTCACACACTTATTATTGTAGTGCCATTTTGCTATCCATTTTGCATGAACAAGTACAGTTTTCAGGCTGATGCTGGGGTACTATTACCAGAGATGACCATCACTTCATACCACTGAGAGATGTCAAAATGGGGGCAGGTGCTGTACAAGCCCCTCAGATGAAGCCTTTGGATTAGCTCGGTTTGAGGTTATATTGGTTTTTTTTTCTCTTCAGAGATTGCAGAACATATTAGCACAGACCATGCTAATTATGGCCTTGGAGTTCCGGTTCTGAAATAGGTTTCAGAGTAGTAGCCGTGTTAGTCTGTATTCGCAAAACAGAAAAGGAGTACTTGTGGCACCTTAGAGACTAACAAATTTATTTGAGCATAAGCTTTCGTGAACTACAGCTCACTTCATCCAATGCATCTGATGGAGTGAGCTGTAGCTCACGAAAGCTTATGCTCAAATAAATTTGTTAGTCTCTAAGGTGCCACAAGTACTCCTTTTCTTTTTCACTTAAGATGAGCTATTACCAGCAGGAAGGGGGGGGAAGGAGGAAAACCTTTTATGGTGATGATCAAGGTGGGCCATTTCCAGCAGTTAACAAGAACGTCTGAGGAACAGTGGGGGAGAGTAATAATATGAACGAATTACCTAAATTAGCATTACTGGTTATTTGTGGAATTCTTTCTTGCTGTTCTCTTAATTGCAACTAGAGGAATCTTTTTCCGAGACTGGCTCCACATGCCACTAAGAGGGCAGAAAGGAGGCGGAGAGATGTGGGGATACATGGAGCCATGACTGTGCTCCCCCAAATGCATCACCCAATAAAGGCTAAAGTATGCTGTGTGCGGTGCTCCCTCTCCACCACTCCCCAACTACGGATTGGTGGTTTTCCAGGGGAATTTTGTCTTGGGCACAATTACTTCTTGGAGCAGCGCAGCAATGACTCCCACCCTACTCAGGTATTGAGCCTAAGGGCTCAATCTAGCTCTAAATTTGTAATACCCCATACACACCGGTTATTCCAGCAGGGGCTGAAGCTGTGAAAGGAGACGTGCTCTGGTTTCACATTGCCCATCACATGCTCCCTTAACAGGTACAGGTGTGGAGGTAGTTGAGGTGGCTGCGAAAATGTCAGGCACACTCTAGTCAAATCTGTAATACAGCTTCTCAAGGGATGTTTCAAATGATTTTTTTCCCTGCAATAAAAGGTAAGAAAGATCACTGTGAACTCTGAGAATAGGATAGATATAGGGGAGAGGAAATTCTGGCCCTGCTGAGTGGGTGGACCCTTGCTCCAATAGGGCTTTGCGCAGGCACAAGAGTTCATTTGCAAGGGTGTGACTGCAGGAATTTGGGATGGGATGGCCATAGCAGTTGTGGATTCCAGTATTTTCATGTGTATTTGTTTAAATAAAAGGTGATAGCCATTACTTTTACCATTCAGGGGTTTTTGTGATTGGTGCATGTGATGCCAAGCATCACGGAAAGCTAGAAAACGAAACCCTTTTGTTGGCTAGGAAGCTAGTAGATATTAGGAGCTCACACCACCACCACCCTGACGCAAAGGATCAGATCAGCTGACTACTGTTAAGAACAGCAAAACTGGACTGGAAAAATCAGTGATCACAGGCTCTCATTTCTAGTAGTGCATCTGCCCTGAATTTGTGTACCGTGTATGTGGGCCAGACAAGGTGTCACAAAGGTGTTTGTTCAAGCTGCAGTGATGGATCTGAGACAGAACAATAGCAAATGGGCATGATCTCTATTCCTTAAATGCAACATTTAAGAAGTATATTTGGAAAGTGTGGAGCAGGAAAAGGTGGAGCAAAATCTCAATGCTGTCTTTCTTATAAAGCAGACTTTTTATTATCTTTTCCTCTTTGTGCACAAGTTTCCATTGAACATCCTTGTGATTGAGAGAAGGTTTCTTTAGAAATGAAGGGCCTTACACTAAGAGAGAGGGAAATGGGGAGAGAGAGAGAGAGAGAGTTTCTCCCTTGACAGATAAAACATTCAGTTCTAGACCGGAATGATCTCCATCCTATAACATCTCGGTTTCTATGTGGTGCTGAAGATCCCACAAGTGTTAGGAAAGAGTGTGACATTCCTTAGGGGGGCTGTTTCCAAGTAATAGGATCTTTACTAACTACCTTGCACCAAACCAAACTGCTGCATCAGCAGAATATATGAAACACTGGGAGGGGAGCGTGAATTCTAGGGATGATTGTGGTACAGTCACAATCCACCATTCCATTGGGGCGGGTGATGGGTGTTGCTATGGGCAGAAGAACAAGAAAGCTTTGGGGAGGATTGTAAAGTGAGGAAAAAAAGAACCAGATGGGACATTAAAGAAGGTGAGAATGCAATGCTAGCTTTGCTTTCTGTTTAACATATGTATATATAGTTGCAAGTTGTCCGAAATAAATCCATTTAAAAATAACAAACCCTCAAAGTATCAAGATGACCTCACTGAATTAGAAGCATACCATGGAGCCTATGAGCTGGGAGAGGGATTTCTTGTCACATCACAAACATGTTACAGGAAGAAATTCCTTTGCCCCCACCAACAGGGCAAGTAAACACTTCAAGCTACCATTACACCAGCCCGAGGGAGAGTGGGTACACTTGATTTGTTTCTGAGCTGGCTCTTTTGGGAACTAAAATTCTAGGTGAAATAATTTTTTAACAGCGAAAGTAATTAACCACTGGAACAATTTACCAAGGGTTCATGGTGGATTCTCCATCACTGACCATTTTAAATCAAAATTGAATGTTTTTCTACAAGATCTGCTTTAGGAGTTATTTTGGGGAAGTTCTATGGCCTGTGTTATACAGAAGGTCAGACTAGATGATCACAGTGGTTCCTTCTGGCCTTGGAATAGATGAATGCCCCAGGTCCATTCTAAACCTCTGTGGTGTGAAAGCCTCTGGATCAGTAGATTCTCTTTTGCTGCTCCACAAGCCCCCAGTGAATTCTGTGGTTCCACTATTTGCCGAGAACATTTCCTCAGATTGAAGTGAATGGAACATCAAGCTATAAGAGAATGATATTAGTAGGATGTATGTTGAAGAATCAGGATCACTGAAACCCTTGAAGCATACACTACATACATGATCACATCCGCAATATCAGACTCTTAATGGAATGAGACTAGAGTAAACCCCCCACTGTCTGTATAAGAGGACAAGTATATACAATGTTATCATAAACATAGACACTATGGGACTTGCTAGCACAGCAATTATTCCACTAACCTTTTTTGCTAGTGGTGTCAGTGCTTTGGCTAATACATTTCCATCCTGGCTCAAAACACCCTGACCAATCCCATTCCTTGCCCTCCCTCACCCCGTCTGTGCTCTCTCCCTCCTCTCCCAGTAGTGCCGTTGATGCACATCTATCCTGTCCTGCAGCAGCCTTGCTATTCTAGTCTTGGACCTTTCACTCAACTTTCCAATACACTTCATCCCTGACCTGCAGTATTCCGTGCTGTTACAGGCTTGGGCCTTTCTGAGGAGGTTCTGCTGAGTTTGTGAGGCTGTGGTTAAATGAGCAACATGGAGAATGAGGAAGTCACCACCCCAGAGAAATTAGTCACCTGAGGTCAAAGGCTATTCCAATAATTAATTATCATCTTCCCCCTCTTCCCCTTATTTGTTGAAATTCCTTGAAATTGTAGCCATCATCAGCAAGGAAGAGGTTTCAAAGATTTCTTTGTCTGGAGCTGCATGAATGTTCCTTCTAGTTTATGCCACACCTCAAGGGAAATTGAAGATTCTTAGTCCAAAGAAAATATCAGCAATTGAAAAGCATTCAGTCTGATACAAGGAAAATATGGCTATGTATATTAGGAACCTGTTATTAAAATATGGTTACTGAACAGGAAACTGACCTTGTTACTGTATCTTCAATTAACTGCATTTGATTATATCAAGAGTTTCATTCCATCAGTCCTGTGGAGGCAAAAGCTGCCTCACACATCATTAATGAAAGCACCAGCTAACTGACTCCAGAGTCCTTATTGCTGGAGATAATGTATGACGTGGGAAGGACCCCACTTGCTTTTCAGATGCCAGGCTGAGTTGCACACATCCCAGCCTTGGACATTAGGAACAGAGTAAGTCCTGCAGACACTGAGTCCATTTAAGGAATTCTAGGGGCATTCTCCTCTCAGAAATGCTCGTAAGATAGAAACTCAAAATTGTACCATTTTCAGGCAGATGATTGTCTAGTTGACCTTTTAACTGATAACTATTTTATTTAAACCCCAGGGACCTTATACTTTTTGTTAGACTGAAAAAACAACAACCTATACCGACCCTATAGTTCTTTTAAAAAAAAAAAAATCTGCTCACTCAGTTTTTAAAAAAATATTCTGATTTAGCTGATTGATCAGATATTTCCTTGTTCAATGTGCAGGTCCTGCCCTCCTAGTAGTGTTTGGCTGGAAGCTAAAAGTTTGCAGCATGAGCTGGCAAAAAAAATCCTGTTTTGACTTGTAAACTGAGCACGTTTGATCTAGAAGGTAAAGGAAGGAGAATAAATATTGGACACTGAGATGTCATTTAGACAGAGTCACTTTTCTGACCCTCTCCCCTTTTTAACATAAAAGGGATGTGGAATTAATGACCTGAGGGGCAACCTCTTGGAGCTTTTTAAAGCTGAACTTTTAACATAAGAGACTCTAAATGATGGTTAAAAAAGGAGGCAACAGATTTGCGCGGAGGCCAGGGACTAGAGGAAGGAGATGGTGCTGTCTAATTTGAGTGCAGCTGCTCACCTCACGCAAAGGAAACACCTCGGGGTGCAGCCAAACCCTTTCATTACCTCCTTCAAGTGTCTGCATCCCCCTATCCTTTGTATGGGTCAGCACCATCTGCTACTCCTGCTGAGACATGTGAATGCCTAAAGAAAATATTTAGTTCCAAGAGAGGTGATAACTGTTTAGGTTTTTGTTTTGTTTTTTGCCCTGAGTGACAATTATATCTGTCTACATAACCACTGCACTGCAGGGGACTTGTATGCTTGGCCACACACACTGGGAAAGAAAATTAATTTGTTGCATTAAGAGGATATAAGGCAGCAGCACTAGCATGTTTTAGTCTTGGTTTTGCTCACTGTGTCTAAGAAACGCTTGGAAATTGAAACTCAGTATGTACGGCATATGTGCATATCTGATACTAATTGTGATGATTTGGAACCACACTAATGTCTGCTCTTTTCCTGGAAGGGCTGTAATATCATGATCTGGACATATAATGTTTATATCTAGAGATACTCTAGTTTAGCTCCATCTTGAAAGACACATGAAAAATTAGCCATTGCATGGAAACATAGGGCCCAGTCCTGTGAAGACTGAAATTGTATCCAGTGATGCAACTTAGGTGCCTAAATTCCAGATATAGGTGCCTAAGTGCCCATGCGGGCACCAGTGTGATCCATGAAACTCCCATCTAGCTGCTGCCTAACCCTATAGGTTCAGAGTGAGTTTAACTTTCTGTAGTAAAAGTCTCCTAGGTGCCTAAGTTCTAAACCCTGGGGCATGTGCATTGCGGTCCCACTCTAAGCATCTGAACACCCATCTACCACATAAGCCCCAGAGTGAGTCACAAACTGGAGGAAGATAGGCATTTGGCCCCTTACGTCATGTGGGGCCCAATCTGGTCCTTTTACTGCCTGACCCTTACCAAAGGTGTAGAGGTCCCTGATCCTTCTCCCCACTCCAGTTGTCAGTGGTAGTAGCGACCTGCCCTGAGCACTTCAGTTCTCCTGTGAACTCTATTGATCAGCACAGATGAGCGTGGATCATGCTCCAAGAGCAGCCACCTGGTCTCCAGGGCACACCCAGGTGCTGATCAGTGAGTGGTGAGAGTACACTACCCTCCAAGCCTTAGCCCAGAGCAGCAGGGACATACACCTGTACCAGGACATGTCATGGAGGCTAGAAGAGACCAGCATTTCCTGGATTCTATCCTAGTGCTGGGAGTCCATGAAGCACCTCAGGCTCTGTCCTGGATGGTGAAGGACTCTAATGGTCGCTCTGGGAGGGGACCTAGCATATGCTTATGTTACAATGAACAGGACTGGGTGCTCTCCAGGACTGCAATTACGGAGACTGAAGTGACTTACAACCCCTTCTTTAAACCTGCCAGCCTCCTCATAGGATGGGAAGCCAATGAGGGGCAAGGCATGGAGGCAGCAAGGACCTTGGAGGAAATCTTGGGAGACCCAGAGGAAGACAAGTATATGATTCTGCACCTCTACCAGCAGACTTAGTTGGGGAAGTCCTCCCTCCCACGAGGAGCCCTAGGAGGACCCCAAGCTGCAGCAGGAACCAGAACCCAAGGCTGGTAAGTTACAATATACCCCCACGCTCCCTGGAAATATTCCCTCTTGCTCCCATAATATATATCTGAAGCCTCCCTGCTCCACCCTGACGTGGTCCCTGAAAAAGACATGACTGTAAATTGAGACTAAGGGTATGTCTACACAGCCAAAGAACACCAGCAGCAGCAAGCCTGGGACAAGAGACTCAGGCTTGCGGGGCTTGGGCTGTTTGGCTAAAAACAGCAGTGTATACAATCAAGTTAGAGTCTGGGCTCCAAGGCCCTTCCCTCCTGCCAAGTTTCAGAGCCCAGGTTCCAGCCCGAACATTTGCTACTATTTTTAGGCCTGCATCATGAGCCTCGCAAACTCGAGTCAGTTGACTCAGGCTCTGAGACTTGCTGCCGCAGAGTTGGGGTTTTTTGTTTTTTCTTGCTGTGTGGAGGTAGCCAAAGGAAGCTAAAACCCTCATCTTTATGAACATAATTCATTTTTCCTCAAGACAAGACTATTCCCTTACAAATTCCCTCTATTAATGTCCAGATGCAGCACATTGTACTGCCCTGGCGGTCTGTTTGTATCATCCATTATCTTCTGTCTTTTATACTTAGATTGGAAGCTCTTTGGGGCAGGGGCTGTCTTTTTGTTCTGTTTGTACAGTGCCTAGCACAATGGAGTCCAGATCCATGACTACGGTAGTGGTAATACCAATAATAAATAATTATAGTAATGTTCTGCAAACCCCCTAGGCTATGGCTTATGCTGAGCAGAACTTTGCAGTCAGACTGAGGTGACCTTTCATCCTTATAGGAAGTGGGGACTTTCTGTACACAACTGCCAACAGTATGGAGGAGAAGTGTGCATTGAGCTACCTCCTTTTTGCTCAATACTTTTTAAGTGGTACCCTGGTCAAAAAAACAGTTTTACCAACCTCGCAAGCAAGACCTTTCCCCTTCAGATCTGCAGTTCCTTATTGGACTGCTAACTAGAGAGGTTTCTTACTCTGTTATTGTTTAGTAAGTTGGAGGAAAGAGTGCTCCTTTCCTCAGGAGTTTTTAGCACTCAGTGAAAAGGACTTGTGGTGTTTTCACACTTGGCTTCCTGCTAGGAGGTGGCAGCTCTTCATTCATTGCTTTAATGTGAGTTTAAAACATCTAAAGGGGAGGGAGAGTCCTGTCACTGTAACTCCTCCTTGCCTCCCCCTCTGATCTCATCCTGGTACAGCTCAGAAAGGAACTGTGTTAGGGCTTGTCTGTACTTAAAATGCTACAGCTGTGCTGCCATAGCGCTTCAGTGTAGACCCTGTCTATGCTGACAGGAGGGATTCTCTTGTCAGTGTAGATAATCCACTTCCCCGAGAGGCAGTAGCTAGGTCGACAGAAGTATTCTTCCATCAACCTATCGTTGTCTACTTGGGGACTTAGGTCGCTGAATTATGCTGCTCAGGGGTGTGGATTTTGCACACACTTGACCGATGTAGTTAAACCAACCTAATTTTTTCATGTAGACCAGTTCTTAGACAGCAAGAGAGAGAACTGGAAAATGAAACATTAGGAGGTACTGATGGGTTGCCACTGATAAAATCTATCCTGCGGATTAAAAAAGCGTTGGTTATAAAGGATAGGTTATAAGGGGACCACCATTACCATAGCTGCTGTCATTTAGTATGGTGCCTGATCTCTTAGGTGGCCTCTGAGAACACCCACTGAATCAGGCCCCACAGGTGAGATAGGTGGAGAAATGCCTAGTTTCCTAGAATTAGGAGCCAAGCATCTTGGTGGTGTCAGGACTTAGGCAGCTGTATGCATGCCCAGCAGCAGAAATTGAGATGCCTAAGGTTACTGACCCCATGAGAACTCCGAACATTGTCCCAGACTGCTTCCGATATGGATTGACTTGCTGGTTATCCAACCACTTGCTCAAACTTGACTACTGCTATAGACTATCCCCTAGCCCGCATTGACCCCCAGGCATTACAGTTCCATGCTTTAGGATGGGTTGAATTACAGTTTTATGCACTCTACCTATTAATTTTCTTGGCATCTTTTTATCACAGATAACTGGGCTCCCATCATCTGCACCAAGCAGCTTTGGTACAATGCTGGGCATCTCTCCAGAGAGCACCATTGTCAGCAACCATTGATCCCAGGTATTTAAATTCTTTCACTCTCCTAAGTTCTCTGCCTGTGATATCCTTTAAGGTGAATTTCCTCTCCCCCACCCCCCAAGTATTGTAGCCTCAGTCTTACCAATGTTCACTCTAAGTTCCGCCTGCTCACTGTGTTGCCACCATTCAGAGTTGGTTGGTTTGTGAGATCTCATAATCTTCCACACACATCATTAAGTCATCAGCGAACAGCATATTCCAAGGCTGCTCCCTTTGTAGATATTCACTTATCACGTCCAAAACAACTGCAAACAAAAAAGGCTCAATGTTGACCCCTGGCGCAGGCTGATGTTTACCGAAAATTCTCTGCTGTAGACCCATATGCTTTTCACTACAATAGTCACTCCGTCATGCATACTCTGGATAATATGGACAAATCCTTCCAGCACATCTCTCCATCGCAAATTCAGTCCAACTACTTATCTTGGTACCTGATCACATGCCTTCTCCAAGTCCACAAACACCATGCCCAGTTGCTGTCTCTTTTTTCTGAACTTCTCCATGAACACTCATAGAGCAAAGGTGGCATCAATTGTATTCCTTCCTGGCATAAATGCACATGGACCCTTCCAAATTTCATTTGTTCCATGCAGACATTTTTCAGTAATCTTCTCCATACTTTCATAGCTTGTGATGTCAGGTTAATTGGGAAATAATCAGCACATAGCATAAAATGGGCACCAAAAAGCTTTCATTAGGCATTTTCTCTATCTTAAAAATGTCGTTGAACAGACTTGTAAAATAGCTGCCTTTCCTTCCCATTGACTTCAGTGCAGCCACCTGGTGCCTCATCTGGTCCAGGTGCTGGAAGATATTAAAGAATAATTAACAAACTGAAAATGAGCTATATCTGCCAACTTGGCAACATCTGAGAGAATTCAGGTCACATTAGAAACTGCTGAAAACCCACAGATCGAAGGGTAAGTTCTGTAAGGACTGTTTGTCCATTACAACTGAAAATATTTTGGGAAAATACTGCAGAATTTACCTGAGAAGACTGTAGCAGTCTGATTTGATGTGTTTTTTCATGTGTATAATAAATATTTATTTAGCTGTCTGTCACATTATAAGAAATCACTGCAGGTTTCCTTTAAACAAAATAGCTCAAACAGCATGACTATGGCAAATCCTTCCTTTGAGGTGTGTCTATTAGCATCTGACTCGGTTTGCCTCAAAGGTTTTATACAAAAGAGACTTGGGGGAAAAATAGTGAAAAATATTTCGCTATCCCCAATTACCCATTAAGAGTTGCTAATGAATATGATACTGAGACACTCGATAGCTAGTGTGAATCCAACAGTGTGAGAATGACTGTGACACCCATGAAAGGTTTATTTTGCTCTTTGATGTTGCTAGACATATGTCCTGCCCTCAGGATCACTGATCATCCAATGAGTCTTTTTTTCTCATGACATAATGGATTCAGTTTAATATTTGCTAGAACTTGTGTGGATGCAGTTCTTTGAACACCACTAGAACCTGATCTCCTAGTTCAGAAAAGCTACCAGCTCTCCTCCTTATGTAGTTGAATTATACTGTTTTCTTTATGCCCCATTTGAGTATATTGTCCCAGTTCTGAGAGGTAGTGCAATGTACTTATGTTAGGACAGATGACTACAAGCTGGGAGGGGCTGCAAATGCTTTGGGAGATAGGATTAAAATTCAGAATGATTTGGACAAACTGGAGAAAGGGTCTGAAATAAATAGGATGAAATTCAATAAGGACAAATGCAAAGTACTCCATTTAGGAAGGAACAATCAAAATATTCCTTGTATGCACACATACAAAACGGGAAATGACTGCATAGGAAGAAGTACTGTGGAAAGGGATCTGAGGGTTATAATGGATCACAAACTAAATATAAGTTAATGGTGTAACACTGTTGCAAAAAAAGAAAACATAATGCTGGGATGTATTAGCAGGAGCATTGTAGGCAAGACACAAGAAGTAATTCTTCAATTCTACTCTGCACTGATTAGGCTTCAGTTGAAGTATTGTGTCCAGTTCTGGACCCTACATTTCAGGAAAACTGTGGATAAATTGGAAAAAGTCCAGAGAAGAGCAACCAAAATGATTAAAGGTCTAAAAACATGACCTATGAGGGAAGATTGAAAACATTGGGTTTGTTTAGTCTGGAGAAAAAACTGAGAGGCGACATAACATTTTTCAAGTACATAAAAGGTTGTTACGAAGAGGAGGGAGAAAAATTGTTGTTCTTAACCTCTGAGGATAGGCCAAGAAGCAATGGGCTTAATTTGCAGCAAGGGTGATCTAGGTTGGACATTAGGAAAAACTTCCTAACTGTCAGGGTAGTTAAGTAACTAAGTTGCCTATGGAGGGTGTGGAATCTCTGTCACTGGAGATTTTTAAGAGCAGGTTAGACATACACCTGTCAGGGATGGTCTAGATAATACTTAGTCCTGCCTTGAGTGTGGGGGACTGGACTAGATGACCTCTCAAGGTCCATTCCAGTCCTATGATTCTATGTCAGGAGATCTGTATTCTATTTCTAGCTCTGCCGCTGACTGTGATGTAACCATCGACAGGTTACTTTGTCTCTTTGTGCCACTGTTTCCCCTTCTACCCTTTGCCCTGGTCTACACTGGGTCGGGGGGGATCAATCTAAGTTATGCAACTTCAGCTACGTGCATAACGTAGCTGAAGTCGATGTACTTAGATCTACTCACCACGGTGTCTTCACTACGGTGAGTCAACTGCAGCCACTCCCCTGTTGACTCTGCCTGTGCCTCTCACGGTGGTGGAGTCAACAGGAGAGCGCTCAGGCGTCGATTTATCACGTCTAGACTAGACGCGATAAATCGATCCCCGCTGGATCGATCGCTGCCCGCTGATCTGGCAGGTGGTGTAGACATACCCTTTGTCTGTACTGACTAAATAGACTCAGTTCTTCAGGGCAGGTACTGTCTTGTATAATGTGTTTGTCATTGCCTGACACAATGGGGCCCTGATCTAAATTGGGGCCTCTAGGTGCCACTGTCATACAAATAACCATTTCTTTCTAATTCATTTCTGGACTCTTAATACTGTAATTGTTGCTCTAAACACAAAAGCCGCCTCAACAGAGATTCAAAATGCTAGCACACTGTTTGTACACTGAAGAAAATGCATTAAAAAACCTACCTCAGAGAATTTTCTGTAGCTTGAGAAAGAAGAGACAAAGACTCCAAGAAGAATACTTGGGGCTTTGCTGTCACCACACTAATTCATGTGGAAGGCTTTCAGATGTTCTGATGATGGGCAGCAGCACAACGTTAACTAGAAAATATATCTGGGGAGCACATCTCTTTTTATATATTGGCGATCAATAAATAGTTCTCCCCTTCCTCACTCTATCTCTTTCTTCTTTCTGTTCTTTTTCATTCTGCTCTTGGAAATATGCTTTTGAGCACAGTTGGGTGGTATTGGAATTGACTAATGCTGAAACTGGTAGATGCTTGAGGTATGTGCGTGTGTGTACAGATATGCAGGCCTATGTTTTCAGCCCAATTAGTGTGGTTACTAGCAGCATTGTGAGAAGGACTGGCCTCTTTAAAAGGGAGGCCAGGCTCTAGCACCTGTGACTTGTAAGCTGCCACCCAGCTGGGGTTAAAAGAAGGCACCTGAGCTACTTAGAGACTCTTGAAGTGGCAGGAGAGATCTGCCGGCGGGGAGTGGGGTAGCAGTCAGTGAGGAATGGGGCAGCTGAGAGTGGCCTGAGAACCAACAGACACACAGATATCTGCCTAAAGAAGAAAGGAGAGAGGCGGGAGTAGCAGAGGATAGCAGTGGTTAATGGTGAGGCCTAGCCGGAGTGTGGAGAATCCCTGCTGAGTTAAAGGAGAGCTTGTGCAGACTCCTAGGAAGAAGGGGAAGAGGCCACCTGGTTAGGATATGCTGAGCCCAAAACAAGAGGGTTGTGTTGGAGGGTGGATCCTGGGAGAAGTTGGCATGGGTGAGTGGAACACTGCAGGAGGCCCCCTTGCAGCAGGCCTGAGTGGAGAGCTGCAGGAAGCTGAGCCCAGAGTAAAGGGCTGGTCCTGGAGGGATGTTCAGGGGTAGGATTCATGGGGAGGTTGGGCTGGCTGTGTGGAACATTGCAGGGAGTCCTCTCATGGGAGACTTGACTCAGAGCTACTAGAGAAGTTTTGGGAAAGAAGGTAATCTGGGGGCTCCCAGCCTGATGGCCTGAACAGTGGAGCCCTGGAACAAGAGCAAAAAAGGTCTGAGGACAGACTGGTTAATGACTCTCAGGAGGGTGAGCTGGAAAGGACATCCTGCAAGGGGACATAGAAAACTAGTGTGAACCTGTTGTACTTTGGGATTTTAGAGAGAATGGTTTTATTATGAGGTTTCTGTGGACTATGGTAGAGGTATAGGAATAAATTGTGCCTACAGGCAGGCTTTTGAATTGGACATTGAGAGAGACTGTGTTCCTTCTATGGCTAGACCAAGGGGAAACTGAGGCAGGTTTATCTGTTGTGCCACAGCCTGACACAGGTGGGGGGATGCCTTAAGACAAATATCTAATATTGTATATTATATCTGTTATGTGTAATATAGGACACATGATGGGAGTGGATAAAGGTTTTATCAGCATGAGTGCAATGACTTCATATGCCCTTAGAGTGCAAGATTGAGCAACTTCATGGTCCTTCTGCCCTAAAAATTGTGCCAGACAGAGCTCACAACAAGCCAAGAAGTGTGGTTCTCAACCATATTGCTGAAGGAGCAACAAGTTATCTGCTTTCAAGGGTAGGTGTGAGCACACTGTGGCCTCCTGAGTCACTTATACGAGGGGGGGTGGGGGGGGGAAAGCAGGCAAGGCAGCAGCTACTGCTGCAATGGAGAGGTTTGGCTTGAACTTCTCTCCTGTTGCATTTTAAGCAAGGAGATACTTGCCAATCTTGACTTTATAAATAAAATATCCTTCTGAAGGGTTGGCCTGTTTTAAAATGTGCCACCTGTTGAATGCATCCGATGAAGTGAGCTGTAGCTCACGAAAGCTTATGCTCTAATAAATTTGTTAGTCTCTAAGGTGCCACCGGTACTCCTTTTCTTTTTGCGAATACAGACTAACACGGCTGCTACTCTGAAACCTGTTGAATGTGTTACTACACAGGCTCCAGAATGATGCATGAACAAGAAGGTAATTGGTGGGGTGAAGGGACAGAACAGAGAGGCCTGTGGGATGGGGCGAGTGTTAACATGACCCACAGCATTTTTTGGGCTACCCATGGTTGTCTAGACCTCAGCTCACTGTTCTAGACGTGGGTAAAATGTATGTTTGCTCTTGCGCTGTAAACCTGAAAGGCTTTCCAGCAGGCCACTTCCTAGCTGTAAAAAGGCTGCTGCTGACCTAATGTTTGAATTGTAACTAGGTTTGGGGGTGTGCGCATGGGATGGGGGAGCTGGTGCAGTGATGTGGTGTTCTGTGGCTGGAACTCTTTCCTCCCCACTCCCTAGTGAGTTCATCACCTGTGTAGAAAAAGGAGCTTTTCATGAAAGGGCCACAGTTTTGCACGGTGTAATAAAAACAAGAGGAATACCAACGACAGGGCAGGTAGGCCCGTTACTCAATGAGGGGGGTGGGAACAATAACATAAAATGTGGAAATGGCAGAGGTGCTTAATGACTTTTGTTTTGGTTTTCACCAAGAAGGTTGGTGGTCATTGGACATCTAATATGGTGAATGCCAGTGAAAATGAGGTAGGATCAGAGGATAAAATAGGGAAAGAACAAGTTAAAAATTACTTAGACACGTTAAATGTCTTCAAGTCACCAGGGCCTGATGAAATATATCCTTGAATATTTCAGGAGCTGACTGAGCAGGTATCCGAGCCATTAGCGATCATCTTTAAAAAGTCATGGAAGATGGGAGAGATTCCAGGAGACTAGAAAAGGGAAAATATAGTGCCAATTTATAAAAAGGGAAATAAGGGGAATTACACATCAGTCATCTTAACTTCTGTATCTGGAAAGATAATGGAGCAAATAATTAAGCAATCAATTTGCAAACATCTAGAAGATAATAAGGTGATAAGTTACAATCAGCATGGATTTGTCAAGAACAAATTATGTCAAACCAACCTGATAGCTTTCTTTGACAGGGTAACAAGCCTTGTGGATGGGAGGAAGTGGTAGACGTGGTATATTTTGACTTAAGCTTTTGATACTGTCTCACATGACCTTCTCATAAACAAACTAGGGAAATGCAACCTAGAGCTACTATAAGGAGTGTGAATAACTGGTTGGAAAACCATTCCTAGAGAATAGTTATCAGTGATTCACAGTCATGCTGGAAGGGCATAACGAGTGGGGTCCTGCAGGGATTTGTTCTGGGTCTGGTTCTGTTCAATATCTTCATCAATGGTTTAGATAATGGCATAGAGAGTACACTTATAAAGTTTGCAGATATTACCAAGCTGGGAGGCGTTGCAAATGCCTTGGAGGATAGGATTAAAATTCAAAATGATCTGGACAAACTGAAGAAATAGTCTGAAGTAAATAGGATGAAATTCAATAAGGACAAATGCAAAGTACTCCACTTAGGAAGGAACAATCAGTTGCACACACACAAAATGGGAAATGACTGCCTAGGAAGGAGTACTGCAGAAAGGGATCTGGGGATCATAGTGAATTACAAGCTAAATATGAGTTAACAGTGTAACACTGTTGCAAAAAAAGCGAACATCATTCTGGGATGTATTAGCAGGACTGTTATAAGCAAGATACAAGAAGTAACTCTTCTACTCTACCCCGCATTGTTTAGGCCTCCACTGGAGTATTATCTCCAGTTCTGGGCACAACATTTTCAGGAAAGATGTGGACAAATTGGAGAAAGTCTAGAAAAGAGCAACAACAACAACGATAAAAGGTCTAGAAAATATGACCTATGAGGGAAGATTGAAAAAATTGGGTTTGTTTAGTCTGGAGAAGAGAAGACTGAGAGGGGACATGATGATAGTTTTCAAGTACATAAAAGGTTGTTATCAGGAGGAGGGAGAAAAATTGTTGTTCTTAACTGCTGAGGATAGCACAAGAAGAAATGGGATCAAACTGCAGCAATGGAGGTTTAGGTTGGACATCAGAAAAAACTTCCTAACTGTCAGAGTGGTTAAGCACTGGAATAAATTGCTTAGGGAAGTTATGGAATCTTCATCATTGGAGATTTTTAAAAGCAGGTTAGACAAACACTTGTCGGGGATGATCTAGATAACTTAGTCCTGCCTTGAGTGTAGGGGACTGGACTAGATGACCTCTCGAGGGCCTTCTAGTCCTATGATTCTATGAAAAGGCTACCATTCCCCTTCAAACAGAAAAATCCAGAAGGTGATCTCTGCATGGTGCCCTTATACAGTTATTCCAGATTCCTTCCATTCAGTGATAAGTTGGGGAAGGGGTTCCCTTCTATTGAATGGGCTGCAGAGTGGCCTCCAAAGCCCATAGATTGTGGAGAATCTGCCAGAGATATGCAGCCCTCAGCATTGAGGCTGTCTGCCTCTGCACTTCCTTTGGGCCCTCAGCTCTGAATGCAGCTCTAATGGAGCCGCGCTGCCTGAGAGTCCTTTGCTGGAGGGAGCTCCCCAGAAATGAATCAGCCATAGGCTGCATTAACTTTTGGGCAGAATCAGTGGTAGCAGCTACAGTAGTGATACTGAATTAGATCTGCCTGTGGGCTGATTTGAGAATTTTATTACTAGAGGCGGGCCATTTATGCAGAAGGCTGACAAAATTAAAAAAAAGAAATTCAGCTGCCAATAAAGAAAGATCTTGATTGCAACATAAGTATTAATGTTTCTATATTTTAAAAAAGTTTATACATCAACATCAACAAACAATTGTGTTTGTGGCAATTTCTAATCGGAGAGGTGACAGGCGATCACTGGCAAGCTTTGTGAAGAGTGATTTGTACGAAGTCAGGTCAAAGCACATGCACTGATGACAATGCTCATTTGTTATGTGATTGTGGTGTTGGGTTTTTTATAATGTTCGTGGTAGAAAACCCAGATCCACAGAGGTATGTTGATCCAAACATTTTTAAAAGATAGATGGCTAGATACTGGTTGTTCTGTAACTGGTCAGCATATTGAGTCCAGAAATCATAAAGTCCCACTTCTCTGAATTTTTCCTTCAAAACATCTGAGCTCTGGAGCCTTACAATTTCTATTTGAAGGGCACCTTCATCAATTGAATCAAGAATGTTCTTTGCTTCAGAAGGACAAGGTCCATCAGCAGAGACAATAAACAGATCACAAACAAACAAAAGCAAATCTTTTGGCATTTTAAAATTCTCACATTGCATTTTAAAATTTTAGATCACATTGTTTAGGAATTCTTGCATTGTTTTCATCAAAGTTTCAATGGTAGCAACAACATTAAAGTGCAACATCTTTCCTGTTAAGTCTGAAAGATTTCAAGATTCCTCTGAAAGGCACCCACTCTTGCAAACAGATCCCTGATACTGCTTGCACAGCCTTTGGGCTGCAAGTTGAGGGAATTCAAGTGACCAGTAATACTGCACAGAAAAGCTATCTCTGACGTAGAGGGGACATCATTCATAAATTCCAGGAACTCCCAAGCCTGGTTGATCTTGTGATTTGAAAGAAATTCTATTATTTCTTTTTGAAGCACACAAAACCTCTCTAACACACTCCTCCTACTTAACCAGCCAATGTTGTGCTGCAACAGGTCACTGTATTTGGCCGAAATGTCTTGTAAAAGAGCTTTAAAAAGACGATGTTGCAAGGTAGAAATTGAGTGTATGTAGTTCACTAATCTCATCACAATGCCCATTGTTTTTTTTTAAGTCCCCAGACAATTTGCTATCCAGGACAGGCTGGTGAATAATGCAGTGAAGTATATTTAATGAAGGGTGGAGCAAAGCCCTTTTCTTTCCCTGCCAGGGAGGGAACTCCCTCTGTAACAAGCAAGTTTACTCTTTGCAGATCTAAACCATTTTTTTCAAAAAAGCCTTTTCAAAAATGATCTCTCCTGTGCTGTAGGTTACTAAAATTCTTAATTGAAAATCTCACTATCATAAAATCTAACAAACAGCGACAGCTGGGCAGTGTCATTTAAATCTCTTGATTCGTCCACTGCAAGAGATACGTATTTGGCCTTTTTTAAATCGGAAAGCAGTGCTGATGAGCAATCCTTTGCACTGCTGTGGAATCAGACAGGGAAACTTGCTTCACGCTGCTCATAATATCATCTTTGTTTTTATCTCCAGCAAAAAACTCCTCCAGCATGCACTCCTTCACAAGCTCTGCATCCAGGAAAGGCTCTTTCTTTTTAGCTAGTACCCACGTTATCTGAAGAGAAGCAGCCATTGCTTTTTCCTGTACAATCGTTGTTGTTGTGAGAACGACATTTGAAGGGAGATACGAAGACATCAGATTTTTAATTTTATCACGTCTTGCAACACTGCCAGGAGGACAGGCCACGCTGAAGTTACTGTGCTCTGATTCAAAGTGCCTCACCTTGACGACCTTACAGACAGATACAGTGGCTTGGCATATTAAACACAGAGGGTTTGTGTTTAAAGGACGTGGCATAATAAAAAGGAAATCTGCTGTCCAGGTTGGTTTAAAAGCTCAGGTTTCACTCGTGACTTTGCAATATTTACTCCCAGTCACATTAACTTTTTTTTTTCCTCCATTTCCATCACTACTGAAAAGATGGGTGGTGCCCAGGACCAGCCTTAGGAAAAATGGTGCCCTGGGCGAACTTATATTTTGGCACCCTTTCTTTGGGTTCAGTCCAGCAGCATTGGAACAATGTTTTTTATAGTGGGGGTGCTGAAACCCATGAACAAACTGTAAACCCTACATCTGATGAAAACCATTACAAACCTGGGGATGCTGTTACACCCACAGCACCCTTAGTTCCAGCACCTTTGATTCAGCTCTGGGTGGTGGGGCTCCGGCTGTCCACCTTGGATGGTGGGACTCTGGCTGTCAGCCCCATGCAGTGAATTTAATTATAAACTTTTTTTAAGGTGAGCAGGCAGGCCACTCAGGAAGCCTTGGCGGGCCACATTTGGCCTGCAGGCTGCCTATTGAGTATCATTGGGTTACATGTTTCAGAGTAGCAGCCGTGTTAGTCTGTATTCGCAAAAAGAAAAGCTTATGCTCAAATAAATTTGTTAGTCTCTAAGGTACCACAAGTCCTCCTTTTCTTTTTACTGGGTTACATGGCTCTCTACTGGTCTTGAGACAGGGTTTTAATGGTGCTGAAGAGACAGTCACCCAGCCACTAATTCCTTGTAAGAAGAGCCTGAACCATGCAGGGACCATCATAAACTCTGAAACCATTCATTGTTTCGCAAAAAGAAAAGGAGTACTTGTGGCACCTTAGAGACTAACAAATTTATTAGAGAATAAGCTTTGCAAATGCATCCGATGAAGTGAGCTGTAGCTCACGAAAGCTTATGCTCTAATAAATTTGTTAGTCTCTAAGGTGCCACAAGTACTCCTTTTCTTTTTGCGAATACAGACTAACACGGCTGCTACTCTGAAACCATTCATTGTTTGTAACTCTTCATAATGTAGCTTCAAAATAAAGTCCCTTTCCCTGCCAGGTTTTGTTCATTTTTTTCCATTTGCTGAATGTTTTGCTCCTTTCTAGTATTTCTAGCGTAGTGTGAAATGAACACGGCTTTATGGTGATGTCAATGGTGGGGGAAAGCTTTTGAGAATTGGGTGCTAATGCAGAACTGCTGGGGCGGCATCAGAACAGTGATTACTGAGTTTCAAAGAGAAAACAAATGTGTGTTTGAACAGGGCATGTCTAAGAACAATGCATTGACTTCTTATTCTGTGACTACATTCCTATGGTCACAAACTCTTGAAGTTCCTGGTGCCGTTACTCAGAATCTTTTGTGGGAAATGTGTCTGTAGCCAGCTGACTGTTTGATATGCGGGATGGTATAAAAAGCAGCTTTGTTCTACTGAGACGCATAAAAATGGTGTCAAATCTATTTAATGGAGAATTAAAGCTTCACGTAGGACTCTCACAGCCCACTCTGTGATGTACCAGTCTAACTGCACTCCTTTCCTTCTCTCTGTTTCAACAACTCTCTACTCCATTAGTTATCCTAACCATCAAGTGGAAAACTTTTGCTGCACTTCGTCATATTTGGCCACTGCAGTGATGGTGTGACCACAAAACCCAAGTCTGTAGCCCTCTCTAATGTAAAGACCTCCCTCACCATGTTGCTGAACTAGCCAGCGAGTGTGTCATTCTTGATGGCATCATCTAAGGTTGTTTGTCAGGCTTACTGCGTCTGACTCACCCGCTATGACATACTGTCTCCTCCAACACAGAGGCAGTCAGACAAATTGTCCAACTGCTTATAATAGCCTCTTCTTGCTGAGAGTGAGTTTAAACAATTGAAATGGAGAATAAATGCACACACAAAGTAAAATGATTTTGGACTATACATTTTGTGACATTGCATTCCATATGCTTTATGAAAATATGCTTATGAATGTGAATATGATGCAACTGGAATATGCTTGTACGGTATCTTTACAAAGCTTATGATCTACTGAGTGTGTTCCTCCTATTTGTTTGCATGTATTATTTCTATGTCTGGAGTTAGGAGAATAAGATATAAACTTGTATTACTGATGTAAACGTATTAAGTGGAAGCCATTAAGGGTGCTTCAGAATCAATGAACTGTAAATGGCTCTGTTTACTCGCAACCTTCCTGTGTATGCAAAAAAGAAAAGGAGTACTTGTGGCACCTTAGAGACTAACAAATTTATTTGAGCATAAGCTTTCATGAGCTACAGCTCATTTCATCGGAATGGAGGCTGAGGTCTCACAGGACATGTGACCATGTGAGCCAGGACATGTGACCATGTGACAGGGTAAAACAGATTTATTTGGCATTTGGATCCCACTGGGAGCTGGGTGTCTGGGTGCTGGAGTCAGGTAACTTGCAGAGCTGTTTTCACTTAAAGCCTGCAGCTTTTGGGGCATGGACCGGACCCCAGGTCTGTGTTGCAGCAGGTTAGCGTGTCTGGCTCAACAAGGCAGGTTTCTGGAGTCCCAAGCTGGCAGGGAAAATGGGCTCAGAGGTAACCTCTGCACATCAGGTGACAGTCCCAAAGAGGTCTCTGTGATTGAACCCTTCACACGCTCCCCTTCTTAGCAGTGTTGGTAGTTTTGACAAATGCTACTGAATAAGATCTTACATTTCAAAATTCTATTTGGTGGCACTTATATCGGTCCATGCAGCTGGGTGGATTTCTGCATGCTGAAAGAGAATTATACTGGTGAGTAAAGATAAAATATAATTTCAGTTCTTTGGTGATTGAAGTCATCAGTTTTGTGCCTTTCACCTGCACTAGAGATGTGCAATATAGTAATCGCTCCCAGGATGCCTGGATGTTTTAGATGAAATACCTGCTGTTTTAGTGATGTGGTCAAATGCTTATGTGAAATAGTCACTTGACCAGTTGACTGAAAGTTTCCATATTTATTATGTGCTATGAAGCTCCAGCCAACACTGTACATACATGTAGCGAGAGACAATCCCTGTCCCCAAGAGCTTACAGTTTATATAGACAAGACAGATGAAAGGTGAGAGGGAGAACAGGGGGGTGAAGTGATTTGCCCAAAGTCTTGCAGCAGGTGAGTGGCAAAGTTGGAAATAGACCTTAGATCTGCTGATTCCAGTCCAAAGCCTTATCTGCTGATGGAATTACTAACACAATTATCCCTTTCCAAAAAGGAATTTTTCTAGGGCAGTTGAAGAATGTCATCATTCACAAATGACACTCTTCAACCCATTCAACATTTCTGCAAATAATATGGAACAGTTTCTTGTGAATTTTGGGAAAACTTTTTTGGAGTTAGCTCTAATTCCTCAGGGGTGTTGCAGTGAGTGTGTGTATTAAGGAAGGTAAATTTAGGAACCTAATTAGAGCAGAAACCAGCTTGATGCAGGAGAAAACAAAACTGATGAAAATATTATTTGCACACCTTTAAATTGAAAACAGGGAGTAGGAAAAGTTATGGTTAATTATCATATGGAGCTCTTTGCAGTACAGTAGAGTCAACTGGTCAAATGACTATTTCACTTCGTTATCATTAAAATGGCAGGTATTTCATCTAAAACATTCAGGCATCCTGGGAGCGATTACTGTATTGCACACCTCTGGTGAAGCTGAAAGGCACAAAGCTAATGACTTAAATCACCAAAGAACTGAAATTGTATTTTATCTTTACTCACCAGTATAATTTTGTGCACTTCCAGATGCTGAGACTATGCTTTGCAGCAAACAAAATTCCACTTCCCAGAGGCCAGATGCTGGATCTCTAATCTTTGAAGCGTCAGGGAGACATATTCCTTTGACATCAGGGAGATATATGACCTGGAGTCTTCCAACCAACTTCAGCAGGCTTGCTTCATGCTCATGTGCAGATCTCTGGTCATAGACAACAAAAAAGATGATCTTCTAATTGAAGTGGTAAAAGGAATGCATATGTGAGTCTTACCTACTCTGATGCAGCAAAGACTCATTGGTGTGGGATTGATTATTGAATAACTGCTTGGATTATGATCCTCACCCCACATCCTTTCTTCTTTCTGTCTTGGTTACAGTGTATGTGCCGGAGTGTCTCAAGTAGAAATGGTTGGTACTGGAAATCTTTTTCTTGACATTTGTAAGCTGTGGCTAAGAAACGTCATGGAAACTCTTAAAAACACCACTTATGAGCCTCTGGAAAACATTATTCACATTGAGTATTTTCAGCATTGTGGCAACAGCACTGATGGAGATTTAGTGATGAGAAGGGCACCACGGCCTCCTTAATATATATTTCTCCAATGCTTTTGCCAGAGTAAATATCAATACAACAGTGCATTTAAAAGCTGCCACATTAGAGGGGATATACCCATGAATAATAATCCTGAGTGTTTCACTTTTCCAAAGAAACCAGCTCATTATGTCTTATTCATCTCTCCCTAATTTTAATTAAAAGGATGTCATTCCAAATATCATCTAGGTTACCATGAGGGTCTGAAATTCCGGAGTCTGAAGCATCAATGCAACAGATACAAATATATGTATAAAATGAGAATTAATGTTAAAGCAACATTAGGGTTCAAAATCAAGAGTTCAAAAGTCAGTACACTGAAAAGTTACACTAATTCACTCACAGAACCCTTGTTCCATTTGTTTTTACTGTATGTCAGAATCATTAAGGACTTGATTTTTCTCAAAGGTGGTGAGCACCTGCTGTTCCCATTAACTTCAGCTGGAAGCATGATGGCTCAGAACTTCTGAAAATCAGACCCCCACCTACATTTAAGAAGTATATAGAATACTCCTTGTGTGCCATGTCGTTGAGTTAATGAGGTGAGAGTTACCCCAACTTTTCCATTTCCCAGCTTCTGCATGCTTGATTTTTCAAGCTGAATGTTGCATTAACACTAGTTCTAGCGTCAAAGAGTCTTCTATCTAATTAGGCAAGAGAGACAAAGAAAGTTAGTATCCCCATTTCACGGATGGGGAGACTGAGGCACAGAGGGACTGTGATTTGCTTTTGGTCACACAGGAAGTCTGTGGCAAAGCCAAGAGTTTGAATCGAGGTCTCCTGAGTCCCAGTCTAGTATCTTAACCACAACACCATCTTCCTTCATGAAGGATGGCCAGAGTCAGATATAACAGTGGTCCTCAATCAGGGGTGCATGTACCCTGGGGGTACTCAAAGGTCTTCCAGGGGGTATATCAACTCATCTAGATATTTGCCTAGTTTTACAACAGGCTACATAAAAAGCACTAGTGAACTCAGTGCAAACTAAAATTTCATACAGACAGTTACTTTTTTATACTGCTCTATATACTATAAACTGAAATGTAAGTGCAATATTATTATTCCAATTGATTTATTTTATAATTATATGGTAAAAATAAGAAAATAAGCACTTTTAAAGTAATAGTGTGCTGTGACACTTCAGTATTTTTATGTCTGATTTTGTAAGCAATTAGTTTTTAAGTGAGGTGAAACTTAAGTGGGGGTACGCAAGACAAATCAGACTCCTGAAAGGGGTACAGTAGTCTGGAAAGGTTGAGAGCCACTGAGAAATGAGACCAAGTACTGTTCCCAGCACAAAGCCTGAGTAGCCAGAGAAGAGAGATCCTTCTTGCCAGTTCATAGAGTGGAAGCCTCAGGGGGACAGTAGCCCCTAGGAACTATCTTTGCAGAGGAAATGACCAGAGGATCAGTACAATGCTTGATCTGTAAGCCATTACCCATCCCTCCTCTTTCCCGCACCCACAAAAGCAGCAGGTGCACAAGGGTGCAGGGAGCTTATTACTCTGGGGAAATTCTGAGCCACTGCACAATGCAGAATTTTGCAGAAATTAATGTTGTGCGTGCCGAATTTCCTCTCTCCCCCCGCCCCCGAAATGGGCTGCAGTGTTGCTGGCCACCACTAGGGGCCGCTGTCCCCAGCAGATCCGCATTCGCAAGTAGAAGACATTGGTGGAGGGATGAGATAAGGAGCTGGAGGGTTCCCGGGATCTGCAGTTTCCAGCATGTCCTGAAGGCAGCATGCGGAAAATTCCATGCAAACCTGGGACCCAACATCAGGCTGTTTCTCCCTCTGGGTCCCTTGGCTCTGGGGGTGATAGGGTAGAGGGTGTGTCTGGGCTGCGGGAGGGAAGGGGTGTGAGCGTCTGGGCTGTGGAAGGGCCCTGCAACTGGGGTCTGGGGGGGAATGGGTGTGAGTGTCTGCGCTGGGAGGGGGATGCAGCTGGGCTCAGGGGGTGGGGAGAGGATGTGAATGTCTGGGCTGGGGGGGCCCCATGGCTGGGTTCTGGGGGGGAGGAGGTGTGAGTGTCTGGTCCCTCAGCTGGGCTCTGGAGGAGAGGAGGCAGAGAAACAGGAACTGGGCTGTTGTGGGGGTTTCTTTAACTCTCTACTCCTGGGGGAATTTTTTTGTGTGTCTGTATTGTTACAGGTTTCAGAGTAGCAGCCGTGTTAGTCTGTATTCACAAAAAGAAAAGGAGTACTTGTGGCACCTTAGAGACTAACAAATTTATTAGAGCATAAGCTTTCGTGAGCTACAGCTCACTTCATCGGATGCATGTATGTATTGTTACAGACATACTTGCCGACAGGTATTTTGGAATAAATTACCAAAATAATTGAAACTGGTGTGATTATATAGTGTTAATTTTACAAATAAAATTTGCAGAATTTTAAAATATTGCGGAATTTTTAATTTTTTGGTGCTGAATTCCCTCAGGAGTAGCTTATGCAGAGCTTTGCTCCACAATGTGCAGGTTTCTGCACATTCTCTGTAGCCTTGCAGAATCTTGCCTCTCTTCAATGGTTCAGGAGCTGCCACAGCCCCATGCCATCCACAGTGGAGGAGATATTTAGTCCATATATATATACTGTGCATTAAACACATAGATACACCAAAAGGAATTCGGTGCAAGGAGCTCCTGGCCCTCAGAGACAGTGTATGGGCTTTGGAGGTCAGGGTGGTAGAACTGGAGGAGCTAAGGGAAGCAGAGGGGTATGTTGATGAGGTTTTCTAGGACTCTATAGATTTGTCCCACCTTTGCTCAGACAGTCCCTGTGCTATTAAGGAGGCTGAAAGGCCCAGAGAAGGAGAGCAGACAATGGGAGCAGAGGGAAACCTTCCCATAGTTGGGACCCTCCTTCCAGATTATGATGGGGTATCCTCTTGCACTGAGGTTACCTCTCCGGGGGAGGGAACTCCAGTCATTAGGAAAAGGCAGGTGATAGTAATGGGAGATTCAATCATTAGAAACATAGATAGCTGGGTTTGTGATGACCAGGAGAATCGTATGGTGACTTGTCTGCCTGGTGCAAAGGTTGCAGATCTCTCGAGGCATCTAGATAGACTTATGTGTAGTGCTGGGGAGGAGCCAGTGGTCGTGGTACATGTAGGTACCAATGACATAGGGAAGGGTAGGAGAGACCTCCTGGAGGCCAAATTTAGGCTGCTAGGAAAGAGACTGATATCCAGGACCTCTATGGTGGCATTCTCAGAAATGCTTCCAGTTCCACATGCAGGGCCAGGTAGGCAGGCAGAGCTTCAGAGTCTCAATGCGTGGATGAGACAATGGTGTAAAGAGGAGGGGTTTAGATTTATTATGAACTGGGGAAACTTTTGGGATAGGGGGAACCTATACAGGAAGGATGGTCTCCACCTAAACCAAAGTGGATCCGGACTGCTGGCACTTAACATTAAAAAGGTTGCAGAGCGATTTTTAAATTAAGAGATGGGGGAAAGCTGATTGC
This sequence comes from Dermochelys coriacea, assembly GCF_009764565.3. Lineage (NCBI taxonomy): Eukaryota > Metazoa > Chordata > Testudines > Dermochelyidae > Dermochelys > Dermochelys coriacea. The sequence goes on along the minus strand of NC_050074.1, from coordinate 85,174,782 downwards.
TGCAGAGGAGCACGTGGATCGGACAGAGACTTCTCTTAGAGGAGAGTCTATTGATAGAGATTCTCTAGGTTTTAGTCAGGAGGAGAGGATGGAAGAGGATAAAGTATGGGCCACATCAGACGAGAAACATTCACATAAAGAATCTGACCCATCAGAAAAGGGCAGACAAATAAACAGTGACAAGTGTTTAAAGTGCTTTACACAAATGCTAGAAGTCTAAATAATAAAATGGGTGAACTAGAGTGCCTCGTGTTAGAGGATATGGATATAACAGGCATCACAGAAACCTGGTGGAGTGAGGACAATCAATGGGACACAATCATTCCGGGGTACAAAATATATCGGAAGGACAGAACAGGTCATGCGGAGCGGGGGCGGGGCTGGGGGTGGGGGGAGGGGAGAGTGGCACTATATGTGAGAGAAAATGTAGAATCAAATGAAATAAAAATTTTAAGTGACTCCACATGTTCCATAGAATCTCTATGGATAGTAATTTTATGCTCTAATAAGAATATAACAGTAGGTATGTGTTATTGACCCCCTGACCAGGACAGTGATAGTGACAATGAAATGCTAAGGGAGATTAGAGAGGCTATCAAAATAAAGAACTCAATAATAGTGGGGGATTTCAATTATCCCCATATTGACTGGGTACATGTCAGCTCAGGACGAAATGCAGAGACAAAATTTCTCAATACTTTAAATGACTGCTTCTTGGAGCAGCTGGTACAGGAACCCCAAGGGAAGAGGCAATCCTCGATCTAGTCCTGAGTGGAGCGCAGGATCTGGTCCAAGAGGTAACTATAACAGGACCGCTTGGAAATAGTGACCATAATATAATAACATTTAACATTCCTGTGGTGGGAAGAACACCTCAACAGCCCAATACTGTGGCATTTAATTTCAGAAAGGGGAACTATGCAAAAATGAGGAGGTTAGTTAAACAGAAATTAAAAGGTACAGCATACAGATGTGGTCCCCTCATCTCAAAAAAGATATACTGGCATTAGAAAAGGTTCAGAAAAGGGCAACTAAAATGATTAGGGGTTTGGAATAGGTCCCATATGAGGAGAGATTAAAGAGGCTAGGACTTTTCAGCTTGGAAAAGAGGATACTAAGGGGGGATATGATAGAGGTACAGTAACTCCTCACTTAACGTTGTAGTTATGTTCCTGAAAAATGCAACATTAAGTGAAACTAATCCAATTTTCCCCTAAGATTTAATGTAAATGTGGGGGGTTACGTTCCATGGACATTTTTGGGGGGCAGACAAAAGGCATTATATACTGTACAGTACCATGCTGTACTGTGGTTGGGAAGTACCCCAGTCTTACCCCACACAGGCACAGCCTGCTGCAGGCAAGGATACTTGGAAGCGCCTTCCCTGCAGCAGCAGTGGCAGCTTACCCGGAGAAGAACGGGCGCTGACTTTGCTAGGGGATGCTCCAGGCCATCTCTTCTCATCCCTGCTTCGCTCCAGGCCCACCTCTTCCCACCCCCCACTCCACCTCCTCTCTGGAGCACGCCGCATCCCCGCTCCTTCCCGCCCCCACCCAGAAAGTCCTTAGCGCCGTCAAACAGGTATTTGACGGCGCTTAGGACTTTCTGGGAGGGAGGGGGAAGAGCGGAGACATGGTGCTTCCCTGTTCCTCCCCCTCCCTCCCAGCCCTTCGTGCTTAGGACTTTCTGGGAGGGAAGGGGAGGAGTGGAGACACGGAAGTGCTAGGTGGGAGGAGGGGAAGTGCTGGGAGAGAGGAGGCAGAGAAGAGGAACTTGTGCAATGCTCCCTTGTAAAGTTGCTGCTCTTCCACAAAATCTTACAAGCAGTGGACAAAGCAGGCTGCCAAACAACGTTATAAGGGAGCATTGCACAACTTTAATCGAGTATGTTCCCTAATTGAGTAGCGACATAACTTTGAACCAACGTTAAGCGGGAGGATGTTAAGTGAGGAGTTACTATATATAAAATCATGAGTGCTCTGAAGAAAGTGAATTAGGAAAACTTATTTACTTGTTCACATAATATAAGGACTAGGGGCCACCAAATGAAATTAATGGGCAGCAGGTTTAAAACAAATAAAAGGAAGTTCTTTTTCACTCAGCGCACAGTCAACCTCTGAAACTCCTTGCCTGAGGAGGTTGTGAAGGCTAGGACTATAACAGGGTTTAAAAGAGAACTGGATAAATTGAGGGAGGTTAAATTATTAATGTCTATTAGCCGGGATGCGTAAGGAATGGTGTCCCTAGCCTCTGTTTGTCAGAGCGTGGAGATGGATGGCAGGAGAGAGATCACTTAATCATTACCTGTTAGGTTCACTCCCTCTGGGGCAGCTGGCTTTGGCCACTGTCAGTAGACAGGATACTGGGCTGGATGGACCTTTGGTCGACCCAATATGGCCGTTCTTATGTCCTTAAGGAAGGAGAGAGAGCAACAAGCTTCTGCTGCAGTAACCAGTTATGGCAAAAACTGCAGTGCATTATGGGAGTGATTATTTATGCAAATCAACAGAGGTGACTGAGTTCCAGTTAGCAATACTAAGACTAGAGTATGTGGGGGTTTAGATGCATTTGTTTTCCTGTTTTAACTGAACAGGTTCTGGCTGGATTAGGTTCACCTCCAAGAGATGGCTGGTTGTTTTAGCTGTGTGGTCTACATAACTCTGTTCTCAGAAGAACTGATTCTCCCTGCCACTGAAAGTGGTACTTCCTGTAATGATGGCTTGTCACCAGTCCATGTAAATGGACTGCTACTGTGGTGTGAATTTTAAGTGCTGTCTTCTAGGGCTGCTACTGTTGGGAATGATATAAAAAATGTAGTTCAATAAGATATGGAGGAATTGTAATGTACAGGAAGATGCCTGATGGGTATTCAATAAATTTGTATTTCCCTAATTCATTTCATCAATGGAAAGTACTGATTAGCCCTGAGAGTTCTGATATTAATAAGGGAGGCATTGATTTTCCACTACTACTATGCACCTTGTGTCGTCATTTACACTTATGCAAAGTGAGCGTAAAACACTACCAAATCAGAATAGTACCTGTTTGCCATCCACTATTGTACTCATTTGCTCAGGGATATACTGCACAGAGTGCAAGGCAGTGAAGAATCAGGACCTAAACATATTTTTAAATGTTTGGTCTAACAAAAGCCAGGAAACTTCCACTCGTAGAGTGGTATCCCATCTCCCTTTTGCAGCCTCATTTTGGGAGGCATTCGTACAACAACAAATTAGTAAAGCTGGTTTGTAAATTCCAAAATACTCTGCACTGTCATCATAGGGGGTTTTGGACAGTTTGCAAGACCAGCTCTGCTGTCGTGAAAATAACGAGTGATGGCTATGGATTGAGTTAATGTGACAACTGCCATTTTTATATTACTTCACACAATATACTAATTTTGAACATCCACACATGACATTTGAATGAAACTGCCTTAATATGTTTTACTTAAATGTTGGTTCAATATAATAACCTTGCATTTTTTCTTTATTCATATTTTCTTTTAATATGTCATGGACAGAATTATTACTCACGAAAAAGGAACAAATACAAATAGCACAGAGGACAGCCTGGAATAATGTAGGCAAACATTGTATAATCTACTCTACGTACGGCATCTCTGTTAATACAGTCCTAAACTGCAACATCCCCTATTGATCCAGTCCTGGGTTTTACACAGCTGAGTTCTGCCAATAAACCTCAAACTCAGGGCTGGCTTTAGGCGTTTGTAGTCAGAGTACTTAATAATTGCATGATAAGCTTGCCACTCATTGCAAAAATCACTGGGTCACCCTGATTTCACTAGCCCTGCCTTGTGTCCTGCAAGCCCTGCTTATCAGATAGTTTTAAAGCACCAAATGCACATGCAAATTTAATTTTACTCCAAAGTATCTGCAATTCTGTTTTTCTGACATCAACAGTAGAAGAAAGGGTGGCAAATGTACAAAGTACTGTGAAGGCCAAATCAAGTGCTCAGTCCTCAGCCAGTGTAGCTGAGTCAGTTGCTGGGAAGATGTGTTTTGGTGTTAGAAGAAAAAGGAAGATAAGGCAGCACTCTCCTACCTAAGGCTGCAGAGCCACTACACAGAGGATGAAGTGGCTTTTGTGGGCCCTTATTCCACCCTCCTGCGAGGGAGTATTTGCCCACTGGCAGAAATTCTGCTTTCTCCTCTGGCTCCCCCAGGTCTCATCTTCATCCAGCCCCTGCAATTACTCATCAGGGACCCCACGCCGAGTAGCACTCCATGCTGTACAGGAGGCATGCAATCCTTCCTTTGCTTACCTACTAGTAGAGGCACACAGGTTTGGCAGCCATTTGAGGCTTGCCTCACCTGAAAAGTTATAATTTAAAATGAATAAGAAATACAGGTATATAGCAATTCCAAATGCATCAACTGGACTGTGGCGTACAAAACTATGTAATTGATCAAAGCTCTATTTTCTCTGTATTAAAGCTTTCAATTTCAAAGGAGTGTGTCTGCCAGCAGGGGTAGTAGACACTTTGCAAGCCAGAATTCAGACAGTGTTTTAGATCAGACACACACTTTCATTCAGATATTAGTTTAGTCATTTCTCTTCATCTAAAGTGAGTCATTCAGACTGAAAGTACACAGTTTCTTCTGTGTGTATGGAAAAATGAATCCTGGGCCAAATTCATCCCTGATGTAACTCCATTGTAGCCAACAGAGTAAAAATAGCTAGATATTATTTTGTCGTGTTAAATTTAGTCACAAAGCCAAATGCCTAATTCTACTGAAAATATATTTGCAAGTTTAAATTGGGGACCACGCTCCAGATGCTTCCTACATGCTTTTATTATTATTAGCAATCATTTTTAGGCTCTGAATTGTAAAAGTATGTGCAAATGCAGTTGTTCCCAGTCAGATGCTCAGTTTGTTTTTTACACACACCCCTCTCTGAAAACGTAGCTCACATTTCACAGTTTGGCCTCAAAGCAGAAGTGCAAGGAATGGAGCCCTGTTAACTCTGCCAGTTCTCTTTTCTCATGTGGGAGAATAGAACTCCTTAGAAGTTAGAGTTAACATTGCTTAACGTTTTTCATAAACAGAGAGGAAAATATAGCATAAAGCCAATATTTCACTGGCATATTGTACCAAGTTTCCCATTTAGGTTCTGTTTGACTTAAATCACTTAAGTGAGCAGGAACACAATATTTGCAGCTTTGTCTATATGAGGTATAAAGTGACAGTTGACAGGAGCTAGTCCATTGATTTAATTCACAACACCTGCTATATTGCCTTACAGATGTAATGAGACATTAGGGTTCATTAAAGAGAATGGGAGTCATGCAGCTAAAATTCCATGCATCTCTTTGGGAGCTTATGCCCCAGGTCTTGTTACCAGGATTGTAACTAAACCAACTTGCCTAGCTGTGTGTTGCTATGGAAGTTTTGCACAGCTGTAGTTGACGTATAAGGCTCAGTTCTATTTGGCTCTGACTGGCCTACTACAAGAGGTTGAGTATCCTCCATTGCCACTGCCTTCTGTGGGAGTGGAAGATGCTTAGGACCTGCCTGTATCAGCTCCATAATAGCTGCCAAAGGACAGCAGAGTCCGTATACATTGCTCTTGTTTGCGTGCTTGCACCTATCTTCCTTCAGTAATTCCAAGAGGACTATATAGACAAAATGCACCATCTTACATACCCTTGTCTTGGATTTGGCTACCCATCCATAGTTAGTAAAACATGTAAATCCTACTTACAGTGAGACATAAGCATGGGCTTAAAACTTTTGTTAACTAGAGGTCTCAGTGCTTTAAATTAAGCTTGTTGCAGTGAGAAGGACCAGAAGCAATGCCTCTCCCTTGAGAATATTCCTGATTTCTACCTTGGCCATGTTTTAATCTTTCTTCTGGCAGAAGCGAGAAAGAGGTACATTTCGCAGATCAGGGTTTACATATTCCCTATTTATTTGAATGCTAGGCTGGAGGCGGGATGAAGAGGGGGCCAAAAGCATGCACTTGAGGTGACAGAAGTCATCACAAGGGCCACAGCTATTGAGCCATACAAATGAAATAATTAAAACCGTGCTGGGAATGCATGTAGTGCTGAAAAGCTGCCACAACTCGCTCTGACATAATTGTTCTTATAAAATAATAGTAATTCCCATGTTTTTATTACTATGAAGCACCACTGTACACGAAATCCCCATTAAACTGTTGGCCCTCTGCAAAAAGAAAGCATCTGTGTTTCATTTAATAGCTAAAAACCAGTAATTAAGAAGCTTTTGTGGAGCCAGCTCTTGGAGAGCTTAAAAAAAAATCCATTTATGCACAATACCATCCCTCTGAGCATCATAAACTTTTCTTTTTCCCCCATCTTGTCCTTCCAACCCTGTCAGACCCTCAAGTGTAATTCATTTCTGTGCCAAATTGCTGGTTTCCATTTCAGGGTACTGGAGCGAACTCCTGAGAAGGCCCTGGATCAGAGCACAGGTATGCTATACACTGCTTGAGTTTATGTATATTAGTGTGATGCATATGTATGTATAAAATTAATGTTATGAAAGGAGGAATTTTGGACTGTAAATATTTGGTATAATTGGAAGTGTATCAGACCCACTAGCTTAGTATTACAAAAATTTACCAGAAACACTTATAAAAGAAACTATGTGTACTGATAAATATTGTAATGCCAGATACCCATACTTCTCAGATGGTTAAGGGCACTTGGGCATTCAACTTCCTTCCTCACAAGTAACTGCTATGACTGCATGCTATCTCGTGTGGTATATAGGCCCAGTTAATGCACACCAACAAAAAAAACTCAGGGAAAAGCTGAAGCTGGTTGGAAAAATCTGAACTCAGGGCTATAGAATTTCCACATCATGCTATCAGATGGGAGGGGGCTTGTCTATCTCAGATCTGTGTGTATAAGGTCTGGATGGGAAATCTCCTGGTTATCAGGACATCCTTGGAGAACCAAGGCATCAGTGCAGAGGCCCTGACCCTCTGTGGTTCTCCCCGAAGGTCCTTGTGACAGCCCTGGCCAGCCAGTCTGCACCTGGCCCAACCCTCCCACAATATGCAGGGAATGAAAAAATATCATGTGATGAGATGATTGATGTTAATAAAGCTTAAATGTCTATGAGCAAAGCCCTAAACTGAAATGCCTTTGTTCAAAAAAAAATACATACAGCAAACTCACAAATATGTCAACGAGCAGGTCACCATTTCCTCAATCTGCTGACCGTAAATGGAGCTAACTGCAAAGAATCAGTTGGGTGCTCTGAAGAGTGTGTCCACCTCTAGGTGGGACAAACTGTGTGTATGTTACCTAAGGCTGCTCTGCAGCTTGAACCATCAGGATCCTTTAAGTCTATAACCAGGTTGCCTATCATTTAAGTAGGTGCTTCAGTTACTTAGCCAAGCCAGTAGGAGCCATACTAAGCTTTTCTCAGCTGGAAGCTTAGTCATTTTCTCGTATATTGAAGCTTTTCCTGATAAGGAATAGTAAAGGAAAGGATACAATAAAAAAAATTTTGTGTATGTTTAGTTTACAGAAAAACTGTATGTCTGGACTGGTCTCTCTTTTAATCACCTTCTGTTTTAATTTTTTCTGGCTCTTAGAAACCTTAAACGCTGGTCGGAGACTGGGCTTTTTTCAACCAACAAAAAGGAATTTACATACCAGTGTCTTCCTTATGTTCTTAGGTTAGCAAGGTTGTGAATTCTCCAGTGGGTTGACACACAGTCAAGTGTCCAGCACAGTATACCTAGCACCTGACACATGCTATTGTCAACCATACATTTGCTTTCATCTTTCCAACGATGCAAAAGTGTGTAGAGCCTGATTTCATTTTGGCTTTAACCAGGCCTCCCTTGTTGTGCCTACAGTTCTCCAGGTACAAATAGCTGTGGCTGTAATTTTGCTCTCCTATATGAGTGCAGACATAATTTGTCATTTAGATGTTTTGCTACCTTATTATACCAGCATATCAGCTAGTAAGACATGTAAATGACAAATTACACCTGTTTTGCACATTTAATATGCAAACATATTTTGTGGACAACAGAATTTCCCGTCCATGAAGAATTAGCCTAGCTTTGGGTTGTTTTCTTTCTGAATTTCCCAAACACTTTTGCAAATGAAAAAATAATTTTCATGGTTCAGGAACCAAACAGAAGACATTGAAAGATACAGTTAAATGAAATTCACTCTAAAGTGCTAACTGAATTGGCAGGGATCATTCTGGAACCCTAACCATTATTTCTAAGAACTGCTGGGGGACAAATGAGGACCCAGAGGAGTAGAAAAAGCAAATGTCTTAGCTTTGAGAGAGAAAAGGAGATGTGGAATTTACACACCACTACATTGTAATATTAGTGGGAGCTTAATAAAAAATTAATAACCCAGTCACTGTGTACTGAGAGGAAAACTTAGCAATAAATAGAAAGCCACGTGGTTTTGTCAAAAACATATGCCAAGTTAACTTTTTTTTATCTTAGAGGAAAAAAGTGCATTGAATGCCATAGATCTTATTTATGTCTACTTAGGAAGGCATTTGCTGTCATTCCATGTGACATTTTCTTAGGGAAGCTAGAGAAATGATGTAGACTTGGTAGAGCAACTATTAAATGGAAATAATTCTCTAAAATCCTAAACTAAGTTGCATCCAAAAAGTTAGGTTGTGAGATGTTAAAATCAAGTGGTGGGGTTTGCTTTTGTTTTGGTTCTTACATATAGAAAAGTAAACTGATGTTAAGCACTGCCTAGAATCGGCATCACATTCTCTGATGTCCAGTAACTTATTTTCCTGGGGATCAGAGGGAGTGAGCTGGGTGTGCGACATGCTCCACTAATCCCCGGCTGGTAGAATGGCCATTAGGCCAAGTTAGAGCAGCTCTGTTGTCCAGCAGCTGCTTTAATTTGTGCTGGAGGATGGCTTGGTTCTCTGCCATCCCCAGGATCAAGGGGAGGAGTAAGATAGCTCAGAGCTACCCTTGCTTCTGCTCCCTGAGCTTTTGTTCAGCACAGCTGAGGATTGCATTCCTTTGTGAAACTCCCAAACTCATCTTGGTCCCGATGTCATTCAATCCACCTATTCATTAATGTCTTGGAAAGATGGATTGGAGAGTATCTTAATCAAATTGGTGGCTGGCATGAATGTAGGAGGGATCTCAAATTCTTTGAAAGATACAGTAGGATTAAAAACTCAGCTGGTATTTATAAAATGCAGAACTGGGTCAATATAAATAAACTGAGCTTCATGGAAGAGGTTCTCATGAGCAGGAGTGATAAAATGCACAACTACAGACTAGAGTGCCCTAGAAAAGGATGAAATCAGAATGGATAATACTTTGGACGTGAAGCAAAAGGATGATGCAAAAAAAAAAAAAAGACAAATGCTGCATTGGTGTTAGAGACTGGGCCATGGTGGTCTATTCTTGTGGCTAAAGTTCAGCCTACTGGTTAGATCTGAGTCCAGGAATGAGCTGAGGGTCAGTGCCAGAGGGGGACAAGCCAAATGCCAGAGCTGAAGAAAGGGTAAGAAGATTAGAGGTCAGAGGCAGAGCCGAGGATCAGTACTGGAGAGGCGGGAATTGAATGCCAGAGCTAAGAGGTCAGCCAGAGTCGTAAGTCAGAGGTGGAGCTAAGAATGAATACTGGAGAGACAGGAGCTGAAGGGGAACTGAGGCGGGAGCAGAGTCTGGAATAGGAACTGGAACAAGGGCTGCACCAAGGGCAAGTGCAGCTGCAGGCATGATTCATATTGATCAGCCAGAGCCAGCGGCCAGCCACCTGCTCTTCCTGACCAATTAGGTGGTGAAGTCAATCAGGTAGTCTGCTGCAGGCCAGCTATGCTTATTGGGTTGCCAGGAGACTGACTCCGCTGCAGGGCCTGATCCCTGACAATTGGTTAGAGAAGTATTTCATGTAAAACGTACGAGGCAATTATTTTGCTCTACTTGGCTTTGATTAGCACTACCCTGAAAAAAGACAGAGAAACTGGACAGAGTTCAGAGGCGAGAGAAGAGTTCTGGAAAGTCAGACCTATGGGGAAAAGTTAAGTGAATTGGGCAAGTTGCACCTAGAGAATAGAAGATGGAGGGGAGACCTGGTAGCTATCTACACATTTTGTAAAGGGATGTTAAGTGGACAGGGATTAACTACTCTCATTAGTAAATATGGACAGAACTAGAAGTAATGGACTTGAGCTGCAGCAGGGAAAGTGTATATTTCACACTAGAAAAAACTTCATAGCTATCTGTATGAAAGCAGTAACAGAGTGAACCAAGCTGCGAAAGGAAGATGACTGAAGATATTGAAGGCTAGACTTGAAATACATCCCAGGGGTGGTTTATGAATAATGAAAGATCTAAAAGCTCTCCTAATGCTCCAGGATGAGGACTGTAGTTGAGAACTTCCTTCCTCTGGCACAATGGAACTTTCTACAGTAAGGACATAGCTCATTGATGCAGGAAACAGAGCTTTCTGAGGGACCAGTCCATGACAGCAGAATAAAATCCCCCAGGACTAAAGACCATCACAAACTTTACCATCTTTGCCTCTAAGTGCAAGGTACACTCCTCCAACCTGGCCTTCTTTAAAATAAATGGGCCAACATATACACTTAAAAAACTCTACAAATACAAAACCTCACCAATACAAAATATTCCATTGCACACACAATTCCCCACTGGGGAGAGGAGGAAAGAAGGAACAACCCACACATGACCAATGTTCGTCATGTCATTTAATGCACTTTTGGAAGGCACTTGGCGTGTGGTGTAAGAGTCAGTTTTGAATAGAAATCTATTCTGCTGTTACCTTGAATGATCTATATGACTCACCAGAGGTCGCTTCCAACCCCAATGATTCGATGTAATTAGGAAATACTATACCTGGACCAAGTTTCCATAGATAAATTATTAAACATGTAAAACCAGGACTGTACACTGGAAACACAGGTACAATCAGAGGTGCTGCAACAATTTGTATAGTGGGGGTGCTGAGCTATGGAGCTGTATATCATAAACCTGTATATCATAGAAACCACTTCAAGCTTGGGGGTGCTGCAGCACCTCCATAACCCCAAGTTCCAGCATCTGTGGGTGCAACTTTAATCAACACTGTTTTATTCTTTTCAGCCAACCAAAATAGGACTTAATTTTAAAAAAGCATCTTCCACAGTCCAGTGCAGAACACAATACTTCATTCTTGTCAATCCACAGACATTTGTGTAACTTCCATCCTTCTATTTTTATGACCAAAGTGTCTCACTGTTTAATTTGGTGAGACTAATAGCACTGTCTGAAGCTAGATATAGTGTAGGCAGGTGCTATGCAAGCTTCTCTTGGATAAGGTCTGCCAAAGCATCTCATTCCTGACATCTACACCCCCTGCTCTGTGCCCTCCTTGGACACTCTTCATTTCTACTCATGTACGTGAATTTTGACCTGTAGCAATTGCTTTTGTTGATATTTATCTAATATGTGTGGTATTTACAGAGTGTACCATTCACCATAGTATCTCAGGCCCAGATTTTTAAAGGTATTTAGTTGTTGTTCTCAGGGTTGGAATGCCTAACTGATTTAGGAGCCTCAGTCTTATTTTTTAGGCACTTAGGAACAAAAATCTGCCTAAATCCTCTGAAAAATGACTGAGGAGGCTCCTAAATCAGTTAGGCATTGTAATCCTGAGCAACAATCCTTAGGCCCACATTTTTAAAGGTATTTATGTCCTAAGCAACCTTGCCAAGCAGTGTGACCGCTGTGGAGAGTTGGGTTAAGGATTTGTGATCTGGGCAAACATCTCCTGGGAACTGTACAGAGACAGCCTGATTTATTTTGTGGGTCACTTGGGGCAAATTTTAACTCAGATCTTCAGAAGTTAATTTTTGGCCTTAGTGGCTTTGGTGAGACCCTTCACAACAAAAGAAGTTAGAAGGGTGGGCCAGGGGGAATCCTGCTCCTGCACACACGAGTTGGTCTGCACTGTCACTTACCTTTTTTAGATTGTAGAGTTTTTATGTACTGAATTATCAGGTTAATCCTAGCCTGAAAACCAGGAAAATCTGCAATGTTTCCCCACCACTTCCTATTTTCTTGGAGGTCACAGCCTTTGAAGTGATGTCATTTGTATTTTTGGTTTATGCATTTCAGTGTGGACTGAAGCTTGTAAAAAACCTCTGTGTGGCTTTTTTATTTAATCTGAGGTTGTGCAGACTGTCTGAACTCCTCTGTGGTCTCGCTGACCTGGAGTTCAATGTCAGCTTCAATCATTCTCTAGGTTTGATTTATAATTATAAAGAAAGGACCTTTTTGTTGTTGTTGTCTAATTTCTACACTCTCTCACTTTCTTCCTCTCTCCTCCCCCACACTTCCTTTGTTCTTCTTTCAACAGTGTGTGACTTCCTAGTGGTTGGTTGCTTTTTCTAAAGCAGAGAAGAACTTTTCGTTGACGTGTGTCATGGTAAACATTTATCTGTGAAACTCTGCTTTCTTCTGAAACTATTAGTTACTCCTGCTTCAGATAAATGGTTCCTAGAAGGAGATCCATTTTAACTCTATCCTTTTTCACTAGCTCCCTCATTAGCCAGTTACAGAGGAGGTTGGAAAGCATCCAAGCTTGTCAGTATAAATCCTAATGACCCTGTTTCATCAGCTCTGACCTTGCAATCAAGTTTCTGAGATTAGCTGGGGTTGCATTTGTTTCCACGCCATGATTTAAGTCTCTGGCACATTTTACCTGTTTTTCAGCTCTACAGTTTCTTTTACCAGCTTTCCTATTTATCATTGTCTCTCCACATCCCCACCCAAACCAGGGAGGTTTTAGGCCAGGAAGTAGGCCAAAAGTTGCATGTTGGCCAATAGTTTGAGGGCATGGGCCGACATGCAACATTTGACCTACTTCCTGGCCTAAAACCTTCCAGGTTTGATCACACAATATCACCAAAGAAAATATCTTTCAGGAACTCTGAGGCACAAAGGTAGCTGGAGCTTTGCAAAGAAAGACTTTAGTTAATTATTCTAAAAGTAGCTAAAAAAAAAAATAACCATGTTGGTGAAAGGTAGGCTGTTTAAGTGCTGCTTTGGCTCCTGGTTCCTTTCTGTAGGACTCAGGTGAAGTTTAATGGAATGATGTTCGATCACAAAGCCCAAGCACTAAGGAGCTAAGAGCTGTATTCAACAAGTGTATTAAACAAAATAAAAAAAGACACTCTAATGAAGTTTAGGCTCAAACTTTGTCTTCTCCTTTATACTACATTAGCACTTTTTTGCCCAGAAATTAAAGAGTAGGGAAAATCAAATGACCAGTGGGCAAAATCATCCCCCCGTCTCTCTATACTAAAATCTTGGGGGAGGCCACAGATGGAGAATTGCTGACTCTGACATAATTTCCACTAGAACCCCCAGCTGACCTTTCACCAATCTCTGGCTAGCAAGAGGGCAGACCAAGGTCAGGAGGGGGCAGAGACAGGGACCCAACCACTATTAATGCATCACCATTCTCATCTCAACAGTGCAGTGATTGAGCTAGAACGTTAGTAAAGATGGAACCAGTATTAATTCATTGAGCAGCACCACGAACCAGGTGTGGTCTGGAGCCAGATGGAGAATGAGAGCTGAGTTGCCATTGAGCCAGAGGTCTAGGGAAGGAGAGTAGAGGCAAAGGGCTTCTGCTTGTCCTGGCCCTTCCTGCTCCCCCAAGATTTATGTAGATCTTTGGAGTGCAGAGGCTGAACCCTCTGATCATTCCACAAGGGTGTCAGGACAAGCACTGTTCTGGAGACAATTCAGAATGAACTCTGTGAGGGAGCTTACTGATTTTTCCAGTGTCTGCACAGGGAACTATATGGGCCACTGTATTTATAGAGCTCACATAAACCCAATGTATCATGCTTCCTTTGCAGAAACATACAATTAGTAACTTCTGTGATGGCTTGGACACAGAAACCCCCTTGGGAACTGCCAACTGATGTGCTGAGACTATTTCTGTCCCTGCTTTCCTGCCCTGGCAGCTTGAGACTTCAGTGCCCTGCCTGGTTTGAGCCAGACCCACTAGCCTGCTGCAAACCCAGACCCAGGCCTGAACCACTTCCCCTAACAGCTGTAGGCTTAATTGAAAGCAGGTTAAGAAGTGTTCCTGTCTTTAACACTCAGATGCTCAACTCCCAATGGGGTCCAAACCCCAAATAAATGTGTTTTACCCTGTATAAAACATATACAGGGTAAACTCATAAATTTTTTGCCCTCTATAACAATGATAGAGAGATTTGCACAGCTGTTTGCCCTCCCAGGTATTAATATATACTCTGGGTTTATTAATAAATAAAAAGTGATTTTATTAAATATAGAAAGTAGGATTTAAGTGGTTCCAAGTAGTAACAGACAGAACAAATTGAATTACCAAGTAAAATAAAATAAAACCCGCAAGTCTATACCTAATACAGTAAGAAAACTGAATACAGAAAAAACCTCACCCTCGGAGGAGGTCCAGTAAGCTTCCTTTTACAGACTAGTCTCCTTCTAGTCTGGGTCCAGCAATCACTCACAACCCCTGTAGTTATTGTCCTTTGTTCCAGTTTCTTTCAGGTATCCTTGGGGTGGAGAGGCTATCTCTTGAGCCAACTGAAGACAAAATGGAGGGGTCTCTTACAGGCTTAAATAGACTTTCTCTTGTGGGTGGAGACCCCCCTCCTCTCTTCTATGCAAAGTCCAGCTCCAAGGTAGACTTTTGGAGTCACGTGGGCAAGTCGCATGCCCATGCATGACTCAGAACTTACAGGTAACAGCCATGGTTCACATGCTACCTTGAATGTCCTCTTGTAGACTTCTTATGTGGATTGGAGTCTTCCAAGATTCATTGTCCATTAAGTGCTTCTTGAATGGGCACTTAATTTGCACATTCCTCTCTCAAGCAGCTGACCAAATGCTTTTCTAAGGCTACTTAAAAATCAAGCAAGTACACAACCAATATTCATAACTTTGAATAGAAAAATGATACATGCATACAAATAGGATGAATAGATTCAATAGATCATAACCTTTTCAGAGATATGTTAGATGGCATATGTAGCATAAAACCTATTCCAGTTATGTCACATATACATTCATAAGCATATTTCCATAAAGCCTTATGGGGTGCCCTGTCACAACTTTTTACCAGAGAGGCATTGACATTACTGATAATTTGACAAAGGACAAAATCCATTGAGAAAGAAATTGCATTTTGAGCTTCTAATCAAGTTACTGTAAGATCTGCAAATGGCTCCTTCCAGCTCAACACCATGGCACCAAGTCAGCTAAAAAAGGAGCAGGTGCTGTGCTGAGCCTCCCAGACAGAAGACAGGTGTTTAAAATCATAGAAACCTGGGTTGGGTGAAGGTCACAAAGGGAAATAACAGGGGCAAATGAGTGCTAGAACAACAATCCCAAGGACCAATCTGGAGCACCTGCAGTTCAGAGTTATAAGAAAGAGAGAACTCTTCCCTAGGAAAGAGCAGCACTGATTTCTATCAACCAGCACAAGAAGGAAATTTACCTCTATAGGGTAACATGCATTCCATTCCATGGCAAGCCATTTGGTCCCCGTGCCATATAAATGTCTGGATAGAAGGATACTGGATTGGAGAAATGCCACTCAGATGACAGACTATGGTCTTAGACTGCTGCTGTTGGGAAGCCAAAACTCCAAAAGAAAGGAAAAAGAAGAAAATATCTTCAATATATTTTCACAGCCCATTTGAGTCTTTGCTCCTGCCGGTTAGTGTGGAGATGCTGGCAGTTCGGTGTGTGGCCTCAGGCCTGAAAGAGCAAGGTTACTGCAGGTGAACCAGGTGCTAAATCAAGGTAAAACGGGAAACTCAGGACGCCAGCAAGCATTTGGAGATCACCTCGGGGGAGGAGGGAATGAACCTTTCAGTAATTGTAGTTCAGCAGAAAAGTCTTGTAATCGTGGATCCACTTATAGAAACCTATGCGGTTAATAAATGGTGGACATCCTCATAACCCCATTTAGTGGAAGATTTAATATTATCAGGAAGGAGTTTCCTGTCATTTGCATATATTTCCTCAAGAGCTCCCTGTAATAACTTGATTTCACAGTTTTTGGTTTATTGTTTCTAGTAAGCACCATAGAATCTTTTACCAAAGTGAAATGGCTTAATGTAACGATGGCTAAGAGCATCTCTATGACTTCATGGAAACCTAGAGGGCAGTCTCCCTTGCAAAAGCAAGCCATAAAATGTGTTTGTGTTTTACTAGTGTTCTTAGAAGGGAAGAGGTTAGGGCTCTGTTCTTATACGACATAACTGTAGTTTTCATCTATGGCTGGCCTTGACTGCCCAGGGGAAATGGAGATTTTCACTTAGGCATTTTGTGAAATGTATCAAAATGTATTGGTCCCACTGAAAAGCAATAGGACGTAAAAGAGGAATTTCATATCAGTGGTCGCTAGTTAAGTGCAGAGTCTCCATTAATAATTCATATAGTATATACTGTATTAATTATCTTTCTAACAGTGTCTTGAATAAAAGGTGCAGCAATGCTGAGGCGATTAAGATGCTTTTGAAAAAATTTGCAAGACATTTGAAACTCTCATTTAATGTCCCCAGTAGCCCACAATAGTTTTGGAGCCTCAAAATAGGAACTTGGCCAGATTTTCAGAAGTGCGCACACATTTTTACAAGTGTCCTTATTCACATGCCTGCAAAATTGCTAGTGTTGGCACGCAACTCCTGATTTGTGCACACAGATTGATATGTATCTCTATACGTTAGGAATACACTGGAATTTGTGAGTAAACAAGTCAGGCATGTGCATTTTTGAAGAAAAAGGCCTTTCAACCTTTACTACCATTTTTTTGCCAGGGATCAGTACAACCCTCTTGAAATTTGCTCAGTGTATCCCCACATTCTGCCTCTAAAACCCATATACCACTTGAAAATGCTCATTTCTTTCATCTTAGTAAGTGTTGCCCTTTTCAAAATCGGAGACTCTGTTGGGAGCAACTTTTTAATATGACTCTTAAAATCCTTCTTCACAGAACTCGAATGCTGGCCATGGCATGTATGGTGACCATGATGTCTTTGCAGGGAGCGTCGGGTAAGCCTGCCCCTCATCTCATTATTTTTCATCTCCGCCCTAAGCTGTGTAATGGCAATTTGCAGGATTGTCTTTGCACTGCAGTGCTGAGGCCTAAATGTCATTATACTGCATAGTGATGAGACAAGACAGGATGACAGAGCTTCACAACATTTTAGTTATTTGTCTTATGGGGCTCCAGAAAAGGTGATCAGCCCACTGTGCAGGTGTGCTCTTCCCCAGAAAGGCATTTATTTTACTTGCCCTCTCTCCTTATTTTGATACCACTTCTGCTGTGTATCTGTCATTTACCTAAACCTTCAAACCATTTCAGTGACTCCCACTTTTTTGCTGCAACCCCCAGATGCTTTTGATGATAGATTCAACTCCGTATTCTGGCAGACAGCAAGCCTTTTTAATGGGCTGGGGGGGGGGTAGGTATGTAGACTACAAATGACGGGGGAGGGAAGAAAGGGATCTGGATTTTACCAGTATTTTAAGACAACTTGACAAGAATGTAATGTGCATTATAGAGATTAAAATTGCTTCGTCCAGGATGTGGCTCTGGAATTCTATGGGGAGCTGTTTTCCTGACTTGCTCTGTCCCTGTAAGGACTTTTCCATGACACAGATGGGTTTCTCTGCTCATAGTTAACATGCTTTTTGTACTTGCTGTGGGATGGGGTGGGGGGGGTCTGATGTTTTTTCTTGCATCAGGGATGCTTCCCTCTCACCACTCATGGTGCAGCAGTAAATATTTTCCATTTTAATCTAATCGCAGCTCTGCACATCTGAGGGATGAGGTCATGCTCATTCATGGAGAGACTGTCAGCAGCTTCTCTTCAGTCCTTTGTGGGGGGAGGGCTGTCACTATCTCTATAAAGGCAGTAGGACCATGGACACCACACTACGCTCAGTAGCGTATACTGGTGTTCAATGTTGTCCTAACAACTCGTGCAACAATGCAGAGCTTAGGAACAAACTAAAATCATGTGGATTCCACCTTAATCAACCACATCAAACTTCCTCTCATATTCATTCTCTCTCTCTCTGTATATATATGTAATGTCACATACAGTGGCAATCCACTGAGCAGCTTCAGTCACGTTCAAGAGAACATAAAACAAAACAACCTGCTGGAGACGTGTCCTCTTTTTCCATTCCCAAATTTAAAATTTTTTGCCCAAATCCCCCTGCCCTGAGGTGCAGGATGGTCAAAATTAAGCCTTGGAGCAGTTGACCGGTTGAATGTCCAATATCTTTTACCACATCAGGTCTGTAAAGTGGGATCTTTATATTCCTGGAAAGAGAAAACGTGTAGCTTTTCAGTGGGAAATTAAACTCTCATTCTAGCCCTGGTAGGTCCCAAGATATTGGATTTTAAAATCATGATATTATGGATAGACAAGCTATTTTAGGTAATGTGTAGAGATTTCTCACATTTTATTAGTTACAACTCTCCTCTCCTTATGAGGCCTGCACAGTTGGACTCATGGTAACTAAGGCACATGGAGGCAAAAAATAACCCCAATTAATTTTCTTTCAAACTCCCTCCAGTATAATTAAAATAGATCTTCTGTAACATGTGGCATGTACAGAATGCATTTTAGTATGGTATAAAAGTTATACTGGCCCTTCTTTCGGATTAGCTGTCTTCACCACTTAGTATTCAGTAATTATAGCGCACCACACGATCACATGCAGCATATAAGTCTGTGTGTGCATGTGCATATGATATGATTTTATAGTTATATGTTTATTCATGGTTTTGACTAGAAAGGTGTTCGTTACAAAGAACAAATGTAATCCTGGGAACAAGAGCAGTGCTCAAAATGAGCGGGAACCAAGTGTCGATACTTTTTTTTTTGCCAACAGAAGCAAAGCGCCTCCAGACTAAAAGAGAGCTGCATACTTTTTCACTTGAACAAATGAAAATAATGTAAATATTGAAAGGACCAAATAGACAGCTACGGCAAATAAAATGAAAATGAAAATGAGATAAATTGAATCTATTCTCTAATACTTTGTTCTGCTTTTCCTTGCCCACGCAGCACTGCAGAATTACAGGAGTTCTCCACTTCTTTTTCCCCAAACACTGAAACTCCACACTCCAGATTCTTCCTGCCACAATCCTTGTATGTTACTGTGGGTATTTACAGGGACTGTAAAGGCCTCTTAGCTGGATGAAGGACAATTCCCACCTGATGTAGGACCTGCAGAGGCTGGTCATGGTGGTTTCACACAGGCCCCTTGCAAATCCCAGGGTAGGAGGGGTGCTATGCTGCACAGTAGCCTGTAGCCAGCCTGGAGGAGGGTGGGTGGCTGTATCCCATAATTAGAGCAACTCCTGGTAGCTCCAAATTACACTACAGGCTGCACTGGTCCCTGGAGCAGCACTGAATAGGGAGGAGGTCTTAAAGCCAGCTTTGTTCCCCTTCCCCAAAGGCTGTACCTCTGGTGGTGGAGGGAAGATGCAGGCGTCAGCAAGCTGGAGGAAAGACTTCTGATGCAGATTTGTTGAAACTGGGGACATATCACTGCCGCAGCATGTTGACTAGAGAATACCTCTCAGCACCTGAATTATGAGAAGTCCTTGGAGAGGCTACGCTCTCTATAATTATAATTAGTGTGGCCTCTTAATTTTGTACAAGAAAGGAGCAATATGCAGGAGCTCGGGCCCAGGCTGGTCCTGGTACTAAGTCTCCCAGAAAAATATCTATCTCCAAGAGCTAGAGAGATGTCATTGACATATCTGATGCAGAAGGGGAAAGCCTGTTCCATCAAGAAATGTGAGTTCTGACACCGCCCTGCTGTTAGAGGAAGTAGAAACCAAGGAAAAGAGAGAGAAAAAATAAAAAAAAATCAAAGGGGGGGGGTGGCTGGGGGAAAAGACAAGAAAAAGGCCCACTCTTAAAGTCAAAGATAAAAAAAAAAAAAATTAAGCCTAAAAGTCAAAGAGAAGGGTCAAACCAGAAAATGAGGAGGGAAAAGGCCAAGCATAAAGCCAAAGAGATGAATAGAAAGACCAAGCCAAAAAGAAGGCCAGGCTTCAAGTCAAGAAGGAGGAAAAGAGGAAGCAAAAAGTGAAAGAAGGAAGCATAGAAAGCCAAGAGAGCCAGTGGAATAAGAAGCATATTCTCAGCAAGTCCAAAAGTTCAGGTAGTCAAGTTCAGGGGTTCTCAAACTTCATTGCACCACAACCCCCTTCTGACAACAAAAATTACTACACCACCCGAGGAGGGGGGACTGAAACCTGAACCTGCCCGAGCCCAGTTGCCCGGGACAGGGGGCCAGAGCTTGAGAGCTTCAGCCCTGGATGGAAGACTCAGATTACAGGTCCCCCAACTAGGGCTGAAGCCCTCGGGCTTGGGCTTTGCCTTTGGGCTCTGGCCCCAGCAAGTCTGATACCAGACTGGCAACCCCATTAAAATGGGGATGCAACCCACTTTGGGGTCCCAACCCACAGTTTGAGAACTGCTGGTCTACCCTGACCTCCGGCTACAGTTTCTAGTTAGGCCTTGTTGGACTTTTCTATATTAATAAGTGTTTCTAAAGCTAAAAAGAGGGGAGATGTTCTGTAAGGCACTGAAGAAGCTGAGTGAAGGGGCCACAGCACCTGGATGTAATGCTGATTGCTGACTAGCTTTATCACTTCTGGGTTATTGGCAATCAGACACTTGTTTCTGTTGGAAGCACAGATGCTTCTCTGTGCCCCTGGCTCCTGCCTGCACTACAGCATGGCATATTCAATTAAGGTATCTCACTTTTTTAGCAACTTTCTGCAAGGAAACTATTATGACACTAAAAGAAAAGGAGTACTTGTGGCACCTTAGAGACTAACAAATTTATTAGAGCATAAGCTTTCGTGAGCTACAGCTCACTTCATCGGATGCATTTGGTGGAAAAAACAGAGGAGAGATTTATATACACACACACAGAGAACATGAAACAATGGGTTTATCATACACACTGTAAGGAGAGTGATCACTTAAGATAAGCCATCACCAGCAGCAGGGGGGGGAAGGAGGAAAACCTTTCATGGTGACAAGCAAGGTAGGCTAATTCCAGCAGTTAACAAGAATATCAGAGGAACAGTGGGGGGTGGGGTGGGAGGGAGAAATACCATGGGGAAATAGTTTTACTTTGTGTAATGACTCATCCATTCCCAGTCTCTATTCAAGCCTAAGTTAATTGTATCCAGTTTGCAAATTAATTCCAATTCAGCAGTCTCTCGTTGGAGTCTGTTTTTGAAGCTTTTTTGTTGAAGTATAGCCACTCTTAGGTCTGTGATCGAGTGACCAGAGAGATTGAAGTGTTCTCCAACTGGTTTTTGAATGTTATAATTCTTGACGTCTGATTTGTGTCCATTCATTCTTTTACGTAGAGACTGTCCAGTTTGGCCAATGTACATGGCAGAGGGGCATTGCTGGCACATGATGGCATATATCACATTGGTAGATGCGCAGGTGAACGAGCCTCTGATAGTGTGGCTGATGTGATTAGGCCCTATGATGGTATCCCCTGAATAGATATGTGGACAGAGTTGGCAACGGCCTTTGTTGCAAGGATAGGTTCCTGGGTTAGTGGTTCTGTTGTGTGGTGTGTGGTTGCTGGTGAGTATTTGCTTCAGATTGGGGGGCTGTCTGTAAGCAAGGACTGGTCTGTCTCCCAAGATCTGTGAGAGTGATGGGTCGTCCTTCAGGATAGGTTGTAGATCCTTGATGATGCGTTGGAGAGGTTTTAGTTGGGGGCTGAAGGTGATGGCTAGTGGCGTTCTGTTGTTTTCTTTGTTGGGCCTGTCCTATAGTAGGTGACTTCTGGGTACTCTTCTGGCTCTGTCAATCTGTTTCTTCACTTCAGCAGGTGGGTATTGTAGTTGTAGGAATCGAGATCTTGTAGGTGTTTGTCTCTGTCTGAGGGGTTGGAGCACTCCCAGCTATCTTCGAGACACTACTGACTTCCTGAGGAAACTACAGTCCATTGGTGATCTTCCTAAAAACACCATCCTAGCCACTATGGATGTAGAAGACCTCTACACCAACATTCCACACAAAGATGGACTACAAGCCGTCAGGAACAGTATCCCCGATACTGTCACGGCTAACCTGGTGGCTGTACTTTGTGACTTTGTCCTGACCCATAACTATTTCACATTTGGTGACAATGTATACCTTCAAATCAGCGGCACTGCGATGGGTACCCGCATGGCCCCACAGTATGCCAACATTTTTATGGCTGACTTAGAACAACGCTTCCTCAGCTCTCGTCCCCTAATGCCCCTACTCTACTTGCGCTACATTGATGACATCTTCATCATCTGGACCCATGGAAAAGAAGCCCTTGAGGAATTCCACCATGATTTCAACAATTTCCATCCCACCATCAACTTTAGCGTGGACCAGTTCACACAAGAGATCCACTTCCTGGACACTACGGTGCTAATAAGCGATGGTCACATAAACACCACCCTATATCGGAAACCTACTGACCGCTATTCCTACCTACATGCCTCTAGCTTTCATCCAGATCATACCACTCGATCCATTGTCTACAGCCAAGCGCTACGATATAACCGCATTTGCTCCAACCCCTCAGACAAACACCTACAAGATCTCTATCATGCATTCCTACAACTACAATACCCACCTGCTGAAGTGAAGAAACAGATTGACAGAACCAGAAGAGTACCCAGAAGTCACCTACTATAGGACAGGCCCAACAAAGAAAACAACAGAACGCCACTAGCCATCATCTTCAGCCCCCAACTAAAACCTCTCCAACGCATCATCAAGGATCTACAACCTATCCTGAAGGACGACCCATCACTCTCACAGATCTTGGGAGACAGACCAGTCCTTGCTTACAGACAGCCCCCCAATCTGAAGCAAATACTCACCAGCAACCACACACCACACAACAGAACCACTAACCCAGGAACCTATCCTTGCAACAAAGCCCGTTGCCAACTCTGTCCACATATCTATTCAGGGGATACCATCATAGGGCCTAATCACATCAGCCACACTATCAGAGGCTCGTTCACCTGCGCATCTACCAATGTGATATATGCCATCATGTGCCAGCAATGCCCCTCTGCCATGTACATTGGCCAAACTGGACAGTCTCTACGTAAAAGAATGAATGGACACAAATCAGACGTCAAGAATTATAACATTCAAAAACCAGTTGGAGAACACTTCAATCTCTCTGGTCACTCGATCACAGACCTAAGAGTGGCTATACTTCAACAAAAAAGCTTCAAAAACAGACTCCAACGAGAGACGGCTGAATTGGAATTAATTTGCAAACTGGATACAATTAATTTAGGCTTGAATAGAGACTGGGAATGGATGAGTCATTACACAAAGTAAAACTATTTCCCCATGGTATTTCTCCCTCCCACCCCACCCCCCACTGTTCCTCTGATATTCTTGTTAACTGCTGGAATTAGCCTACCTTGCTTGTCACCATGAAAGGTTTTCCTCCTTCCCCCCCCTGCTGCTGGTGATGGCTTATCTTAAGTGATCACTCTCCTTACAGTGTGTATGATAAACCCATTGTTTCATGTTCTCTGTGTGTGTGTATATAAATCTCTCCTCTGTTTTTTCCACCAAATGCATCCAATGAAGTGAGCTGTAGCTCACGAAAGCTTATGCTCTAATAAATTTGTTAGTCTCTACGGTGCCACAAGTACTCCTTTTCTTTTTGCGAATACAGACTAACACGGCTGCTACTCTGAAACCTGTTTTTATGACACTGTACTAGTTATGGAAGAAAATTGTTAAATTCTCCCACTCCACTGCTACAGATCTTGCTCCATATAACAAACAAAGGCAGATATAGGCAATCCTGTACAGGTGATGTGAAAGCAAGTTTTCAGAGCAAATTGCAATAATGCTGCAACAAAGTAAAGAGGCATTGAGAAAAAAGTGAATAAGCAAAGGGTAGAATTATTCACCACACCATTGCTTTCTTTCCAATCCTTATAAAAGGTTAAAAGCAATTTTAAAATAAAACAATTAATTTTGTATTTTTAATGTTAATGATGTATATTTCTATGTAGAAGTATATCTTATCTTCCAATTAAATGTTTCCTTGCTGGATTACTTGGTTGTATCTGTAGAATGACTGTGTGACAATGTTATCTTACTGTATTCTTCATTTCAAGAAGAATTCTACTGTTGTTGTTTTTGGATCACAAACCTGTACACTAGACCCTTCCTACTTCATGGTGGAGGTTTAGAACATTTCTAGTCTAGTGTTTTGTCCTTCTTTTTGAGAGGGTTAGCTGAGAGAGGAGATATAAGGCTCCATAAAATAACTGTGATATTATCTTTGATTGTAACTGAATGAAAAGCCCTACAGAATTTAATAGGGAATGATAACTCTTTCATAGATTTTTTTTTTAACCATACTCTAGAATTTAATAAAGAATTATATTCCTGCTCTATAATTCTACAGGGTGGTTTTAAAAAAAAAACCCAGAGAAAGGATATTGTACTCCATTAAAATATATAGGTTTTTAGAGTAATTTTTTAGACTCATTTCCAGTTTATATAGATCTCTATTTGCTTAATACTACAGCTGGTCAAAACATTTTCCCTTTTGCTGACAAATGGCTTTTCTAAAAAAATGAAGATTTTTATGGAAAAGTTTTGTTTTTGACAACACTTTTCATTTTATGAAGAAAAATTTTAAATGAAAATGTTCAAATGTTTTAAAAAAAATAATTTTGTTGTGGTAGGAAAAATCTGACTCCTTTCTCACTTTTCTCCCCCATTTTTAAAGGGGGAAGAAAACTAAATATGAGAGTGTTTTTTCTCTCCAAAAGAAGGGGGTTTCCTTCTATTTTTTGGCTGTTGTCACTATTAGGATTGATTGGTCCTGTCCCTTGTAAAGATATCACCATATACTTTAGGGAACAGCAACGTTCCCTAATATTTTTTTTTATTATTAGTCCTTTTAGTATTTAAGATGAGTAAGAATATTGGAGGGATGGGATTGCTACCTGAGTATCTGCGAGTGGAGGGAATTCTGTGCACAGAACTTCAACATGTATGTTCTATGTAAGTGCAGCAGTTTGTCCATGTCTGTTACAGGATTAGGCCAAATTGCATGTATTTCCTTAGTTATCTCTGTAACTCAGGTTTGCAGACAAAAATTATTAATATGAGACTTGAATTTAAATGTGTAGCCATTACTGCTTCAGCCACATTTAGATTAATTGTTGACCAGTAATGCTATTACTTGGTTATGGTGAAGCCAGCACTTTTGAGAGGAGGGAGTTGGATGGTTCTCTTGGTAAAAAAAAACAAATTATACTGAACTCTGCAAAACACAAATCAAACAAAATACTTTATTTAGAAAAAATAACATTATTTTCTCAACTTATTCAATTTAAATAAATTGGTCTGTCTCTTTTCTGAAGGTGGTTAGTTGCTTTTCCTTTTGCTTCATTTTTGCTTTAATTTTCGTAATTGCAAGAAAGAAAAGTCAAAGCCTCTCCCACCAAATGTGACATAGCTCTTCATTTTCATCTAATATTCCTCAGTGACACTTCAGCAACATCTCTTCTGCATAGTATGATTCATGAGCACTGAAGTGCAGCTGCCATAAGAACTTAAGCAGAAAAAATGGCTGTAACACAGAAATCTCTGGTGTCGGGGGAGGTCCCTGGTACATGTGAATCCTCCCTCACCCCATCAGCCCTGGACAGAGTGGAACCTTCAAACTGTTAGAGGCCAGTGTCAGAGGGGCTTCCTTAACACAGCTTTTTTGTGTGTGTTAATGGTCCCTTCCCACTTCACAGTTTCCTTTGTACATAGCACAATATATCTTGCGTGGAAACTGGAAAAGCCGTACTGTTCTCCAGGAGGCTGAGAGAGTCAGTTGTTCGGTGTTTGTAGTTTCCACCTCCTAAAATGTGTTTGAGGTCCTAGTTTACACCAGCTTGAGTGTATCTGAGGTATAATCTCACCGTGTCTTCACCTCATTCCTCTTGGTCTCTATGGTCCCCTCCTCCCGTGCCTCTTCTCCCAACTTCTATGCCTTTCCCCTCCCCTACATGCAGTCTTTCCCTTCTTTGGTCTCTCTGGTTAGCTAATCTCCCCCCAACAAAACTCCACCACTCAGATATAATTTAAAAGAAAGGAAATAAAAAAGTTGCACTACATGAAGTTTGCAGATCATCACGTTATTCACTCTGCATGATCTCACCCTTTCCACCACACTTTGTCACATTTATTGTAAGTTCTTTGAAGCGGGGACTCTCTCTTATTCTGTGTTTGTCCAGTGCTCAGCACAGTGGGGCCCTGATTTACACTGGGGGCCCCAAGTACTGTCATACTACAAATAATTAATAATAATAATAATAATTAATAGCTGCTTCCAGAAAACATAAATTGTACTGAAAGGCATAAACTCAGAAACATGCTAACATGTTGTTATTCCTTTTCTTTGTGTTAGGATTTCTACTCCAAATTAAAAAAAAAAGCATAGTAAGAAGACCAAAAAAGTGACACCACAGCTAAACAAGAAAATAAAAGAAGCAGAGGCAAAAAAGTTAAATCCTACCAAGGAAAATAGAAAGGAGCATAAACTCTGGCAAGTCATGTGTAAAAGTATAATTAGACAGGTCAAAAAAAGAAATTTGAAGACCAACTAGCAAAAGACTCTGAAACTAACAGCAATTTTTTAAAAAATACATCAGAAGCAGGATGCCTGCCAAACAATCAGTGAGGCCACTGGATGATTGAGGTGCTAAAGCAGCACTCAAGGAAGATAAGAGAGAAGCTAAATGAATTACGGAGAAGCTAAATGAATTATTTGCATTGGTCTTCACTGCAGACAATGTGAGGGAGATTCCCACATCTGAGACATTCTTCTGACAAATCTGAGGAACTGTCCCAGATTGAGTGTCAATAGAGGAGATTTTGGAACAAATTCATAAATTAAACAGTAATAAGTCACCAGGGCCATATGGAGTTCACCCAAGAGTTCTGAAGGACCTCAAATAGGAAATTGCAGAACTACTAACTGTGATATGTAACCTATCACTTAAATCAGCTCCTGTACCAGATGACTGGAGGACAGTTAATGTTACCCCAATTTTTAAAAAAGGCTTGAGAAGTGATCTTGGCAATTAGTCTGCTAAGCCTGACTTCTGTACCAGGCAAATTGATTGAAACTATAGTAAAGAACAGAATTATCAGACACATAGAGGAACACGATTTGTTAGGGAAGAATCAATATGGCTCTTGTAAAGGGAAATCACGCCTCACTAATCTATCAGAATTCTTTGAGGGGGTCAACAAATGTGGACAAGGCTGATCCAGTGGATATAGTATACCTGGACTTTCCGAAGGCCTTTGACAAGGTCCCTCACCAAAGTTCTCTTACGCAAAGTAAGCAGTCATGGGATGAGAGGGAAGATCCTCTGATGGATCAGTAACTGGTTAAAAGACAGGAAATAAGGGTAGGAATAAATGGTCAGTTTTTAGAATGGAGAGAGGTAAACAATGGTGTCCCCCAGGTATCTGTACTTGGCCCAGTGCTATTCAACATGTTCATAAATGATCTGGGAAAAAGGGTCAACAGTAACTTGGAAATAGGGTGACCAGAGAGCAAGTGTGAAAAATTGGGACAGAGAGTGGGGGGTAATAGGAGCCTATTTAAGAAAAAGCCCCAAATATTGGGACTGTCCCTATAAAATTGGGACATCTGGTCAACCTACTTGGAAAAGTTTGCAGATGATACAAAATTACCCAAGATAGTTAAGTCCAAAACAGACGGTGAAGCATTACAAAGGGATCTCACAAAACTGGGTGACTGGTCAAGAAAATCGCAGATGAAGTTCAGTGTTGATAAATGCAAGGTAATGCACAGTTGAAAACATAATTCTAACTTTACATACAAAATGATGGGATCTAAATTAGCTGTTACTACTCAAGAAAGAGATTTTGGAGTCATGGATAATTCTATGAAAACATATGCTCAGTGTGCAGCGGCAGCTAAAAAAGCGAAGAGAATGGCAGGAACAATTAGGAAAGGCGTATATAGTAAGACAGCATTTAATCCCTGGTATGCCCACACTTAAAGAGTGGGACTTTTCATCTTGGAAAAGAGATGAATAAGGGGCGATATGACAGAGGTCTATACAATCATAAATGGTGTGGAGAAAGTGATAAGGAAGTACTATTTACTCCTTGACATAACACAAGAACCAGGGTCACCCAATGAAATTAATACCCAGCAGGTTTAAACCAAACAAAGGAAGTACTTTTTCACACAACACACAATCAACCTGTGGAACTCGTTGGCAGGGAAATGTTGTGAAGGCCAAAAGTATAACTGGGTTCAAAAACAAATTAGAGAAGTTCCTGGATGAGATGTCCATCAATGGCTATTAGCCAAGCTGGTCAGGGATGCAACCCCATGCTCTGGGTGTCCTAAGCCTCTAACTGTCAGAAGCTGGGAGTGGCCAACAGGGAATGAATAACTTGATAATTGCCTGTTCTGTTCATTCCCTCTGAAGTATCTGGCATTGGCTACTGCTGGAAGACAGGATGCTGGGCTAGATGGACCATTGTTCTGACCCAGCATGGCCATTCTTATATTTTTTCACCTAGGGCATTGCGCAAGATCATGGCACTATTTGTTGTACTCCTGTATTTTGTAAGATCTAAAGTTTTCGGATGTTGTAAATATTAGGGCTGTCAAGCGATTAAAATATTATTTGCGATAAATTGTGCAATTAAAAAATAGTTGTGATTAATTGCATGATTAAAAAACTAATCATGGTTAATCGTGCTGTTAATAGAATACCATTTATATACATATTTTTTGATGTTTTCCACATTTTCAAATATATTGATTTCAGTTACAACACAGAATACAAAGTGTACAGTGCTCACTTTATTTTTTATTATAAATATTTGCATTGTAAAAATGATAAAAGAAATAGTATTTTTTTAATTCACTTAATAGAAGTACTGTAGTGCAATCTCTTTAACATGAAAGTTGCACTTACAAATGTAGACTTATGTACAAAAAATAACTGTATTCAAAAATAAAACAATGTAAAATTTTAGATCCTACAAATCCACTCAGTCCTACTTCTTGTTCAGCCAATTGCTCAGACAAATAAGTTTGTTTACGTTTGCAGGAGATAATGTTGTTTGCTTCTTGTTTACAATGTCACCTGAAAGTGAGAACAGGTGTTCACATGGCACTGTTTTAGCTGGCGTCGCAAGATATTTACGTGTCAGATGTGCTAAAGATTCATATGTCCCTTCATGCTTCAACCACCATTCCAGAGGACATGAGTACATGCTGATGACAGGTTCCACTCAATAATAATCCAAAGCAGTGTGGACCGACGCATGTTCATTTTCATCATCTGAGTCGGATGTCATCAGCAGAAGGTTGATTTTCTTTTTTTGTGGTTTGGGAGCTGTAGTTTCTGCATTGCAGTGTTGCTCTTTGAAGACTTCTGAAACCATGCTTCACACCTGGTCCCTCTCAGATTTTGGATGGTACATGAATATTTAGCATATCTGGCACATTTGTAGCCAGCATTGCAGAGTACTTAAGTGCCATGTGAACACCTGTTCTCACTTTCAGGTGGCATTGTAAATAAGTGGGCAACATTATCTCCTGTAAATGTAAACAAACTTTTTTCTCTTTTCGATTGGCTGAACAAAAAGTAGGACTGAGTTGACTTGTAGACTCTAAAGTTTTACGTGGTTTTGTTTTTGAGTGCAGTTATGTAACAAAAAATCTACATTTGTAAGTTGTGCTTTCACAATAAAGAGATTGCACTCCGTTACTTGTATAAGGTGAATTGAAAAATACTATTTATTTTATCATTTTTATAGGGCAAAAATTTGTAATAAAATAATATAAAGTGAGCACTGTACATTTTGCATTCTGTGTTGTAATTGAAATCAATATATTTGAAAATGTAGTAAAACAGAGAAAATATTTAAAACATTTCAATTGGTATTCTATTGTTTAACAGTGCGATTAAAACTGCAATTAATCATGATTAATTTTTTTGAGTTAATTGCATGAGTTAACTGTGACTAATCGACAGTCCTAGTAAATATTCATGACAACCCTTATGAATAGGATTATAATATTTTCATATTTATTTATTTGTTATAGGTCTCTAATACATGGAACACTAACTGAGGTTCACAAGCAGGACTGTAAGCCATTAGTGGGCCTGTGTTCTAGATGGATATAGACATCACCTGTGTTGTAATCATATGGTGCCAGTTTCCTGATGGGGATCTTTACAGTGAACATATTTGATGAGTATTATATTAGAATTTGTTGAAATGCTGTTTAATGTTAAGGAGAATATTTGTTCTGGGTTAGTCTGAAAAGTTTCAATGGAAGTAATGGACTTACTACTTCTCTAGGATCTCTGTTGCGCTACTTCTTCCCCCTTTTTTTCCTGCTTTCTCTTCTTGCCCACAAGAGTGTGTGAATAAGCCCTGAGAAAGGCTAGGTCTGATTGTCTGATAGTTTCTGCTAGTTCGTGACATTTATATTTTTAAGCTTTGTCATTCTCATTCTTGTTTGGCAAGGAATATTGGAACTTTTTTTTCCTGTTTCTACCCACGCTAGACTGATGAGAATGACAACTTATCTTAAAGTTCTAATCACAACTTAAAGTTTATAAAGCAAAACAAGGCAAAAAGCTATCTCCATAACTCTTATTCTTAAAGAGCCACTGATGCCTCTTGGGCAATTTACGCATAGATGTAATTAAAAGCCATTCTGCTAGTGTTGTTTGTATTTCTCTTCTCTCATTTTTATCACTAGTGGTAAGGTTAGGTATATGGGAACAGAGGTCCTTAGGATAACTTCCATTCCTGCTGCATACCTCTCACCTGCAGACAGAATTCTCCATTCAGCGGATGTGAAAATAATGAGATGAAAGAAGTCTTATGGCTTCCGGTGAGGAATATGCAGCAGGAGATGTAATTTGAAGAAACAAGATCCTAGTCTTATTCAAATGTCCCAAATAATAAAAAAGAGGGAATTATGAAAAGTAAACACCACTGTTACTAAACAAAATCTTTTTCAAAGTTTCTCTTGAGGCATAAGCTGCTTTTTAAGGGATTAAAATCATTTGGTTTGGCCTAGCCCCTGGGGCTTATTTGATCAGGATCCACCTTTGGTATGACACAATCTTGCCAGAATGGATTAATGTGCACAGACCAGTATTGAAATGAAATTAAAATTGTAAATGATTTTAAAAGGCAGTTGTGAAGAATCACGATGGGGCTTCGACTTCTGTGTCTTTGTTTAGAGTGTTATGAATTCTTAGTGTGCGGCATTCTCTCTGCACCATATATAGGTATATCACTAATATTTTCATTTCTGCACCTCCTTTCATACAGGCTGAATCAAAAGCACTTCACAAAGTAAAGAGTTAGATGCTGGCAAACCACCGGCTGAATAGGCAAACAAATCAGTCCTTATGCACTTCAGCTACACACTTCTCTGTTGTTATCCAAATGGTGCTAATGCTCACAAAGCTTCTGTGATTTTTTTTTTCTGTAAAAGATCCATTGAACTCAATGGGGCTGCTGACATGCTTAAAGTAAAGCATGTGCTTAAGTGCATTGCTGTATTGGGACCTTAATTTTTTCTTTGCATTTTTCTAATTCTTTTATCAATTTTGCCATTTTTCTTTGGGTTCTTATTCAATTTTCAAGCATAATGTAATGATTAGTGCAAAAGGCAGCTGCACCAATAGATGGTGCTATATCTTAGTGTTAAATTGTGTTATGTTGTTGTATTTGATTGGGGGGTTGGGGTGGGGGTGGGGGTTAGCAGGAAGTTCCATCCTTTGTGTGTGTACTGGAAATGGTACTTGCAGTGTTTCAACAAATTGCTTTGATTGTATAAGCGAGTGTTACACTATCATATCAGCAAAAGTTCTTTTTGGCTAAAACTGTGGACTGGCAACCATAAGAAAGAAAAAATACTTTTGTCCCAGGTGGGAGGTCTGTTTTGTGTTAAAGTGAGTGGGGGTGTGATTTGCAAAGCGGACATCCACTTAGTGGCCATTTAATGAAATCTGGATTCCTGAACTCAGTGCATCAGATGAGGGATTTTCCTTGCTGGCCTCGGGCCATCCCTCTACAGAGAAGAAAAAGGGAAACAGTTGTCATTGCCTAGCTTCAGTATAGAGGAAGACCCAAAGTCAGGGTGGAAAACCAGAAGTAGCTCACTAGATCCACTCCTCGAGCTTCCACAGGGACACCCCTTTTTCTCAATCCCTCACAGAATTATAGAAATGTAGGGTTGGAAGGCACCTTGAGATGTCATTGAGTCTAACCTCCTTTGCTGAGGTGGGACCAAGTAACCCTATACCCTCCCTGACAGATGTTTGTCCAACTGGTTCATAAAATCCTCCCATGCCGAGGATTCCGCAACCTCCCTTGGAAGCCTATTCCAGAGTTTAACTATCCTTAGAGTCAGAAAGTTTTCACTAATATTTAACCTCAATCTCCCTTGCTGCGGATTAAACCCATGACTTCTTGTCCTACCCTCAGTGGACATGGAGCACAATTGATCCCCGTCCTCCCTGTAAGGGCCCTTAACAGATTTGAAGAGTGTTAGGCGGCTCCCCCTCAGCCTTCTTTTTCTCAAGACTAAACATGTTGAGTTTTCTAAAGTTTTTATCATTGTTACTCTCCTCTGGATTGTCTCCCATTTGTCCCCATCTTTTGTTGTTTGCTGAAGACCTTGCACCTCGGGCTGCCCCCGTAACAGGGCCCCACCAGCAAGACCGCTGTGGGTCAGGGCGGCAAAATGCGGTCACGATCCACGCGGTGGAGCAGAGGGGCAGGTCTTCGCGCCAAGAGCAGGGGAGCAGCCGCCGGCTAGCAGCCCTAACGTGGGGCTCCCCCCGAGTCTCCATCTGCACTCTGCTTGCTAAGGGCAGCTGTAGCCATGCCGAAAGCGCCACGTGCAAGGGACCTCCCCTCCGCGCCGGCCTGTGCCTCCCCCAGGAGAGGCCCTCGCTGCCCCCCACCTCCCCCGGCCTCTGCCGCCGGCCTGACACTCACAACGCCGGCGTCACTGCGCGGACCCCCCCTCCCCCCCCCCCCAGCTGGCACCAGCCTCGCGTCGAGCGGCGGCGGCAGCCTCCCGGGCCCCCTCCCAGCCAGCGCCTCCTCCCTCCGCCCCACATTGCATTGCCAGATGCGGGGGGGGGGGGGGGCTTGTCCAGCTTGTGCACCGTGCGGCGGGGAGCAGCAGCACCGGCTCCTGCTCTGCGTGCGCCTCTGCCGCGGACAGTCTGCAGCGCTCCAAGAGGAGGGCGCCTTGCTGAGCTCCCCCCAGCCCCTTTCGCCGCCCGGCTTCCCGGAGGAGCAGCAGGAAGCCGAGGGGAAGAAACTTCACTCCATCTCCCTTGGAGAGCTTGTCCCTTGAGCCGCCAGAAGAGGCTTCGCTAGCGCCCAATGGATTATCTCTGTGTGATGCTGTCTTGCTTGTTTCCTCTCAGCTACTGGTTTGCTACAGCGAAGGCAGCAAAGCCCGAAGGTAGGAGAGTTCCCTTCGCTCACGGATCGAGGTGGTTTTGCTTTTGAACCCAAAGCAGCCAGACATCACTGAAATCCGTGAGATCGGAACGAGAAAGGGAGATTCACGGGAGCCTTGCCAGCAGGGCTGCGATGGGCGCTCACAGAAGGGAGTTGGCCAGAGGGGAAAACTAGTGTCATATTAAGAGTTTAATTTCCTTTACTTTTCGCCTGGCTCCAGTGGGAATCTCTCTCTCTATGCGTTCATCCGTCCATCCATCCATCTCCCCTGCCTTTGAACTGGTTTTAGGCTTTCAGTTATTGAAACTGGTGGGAATTTACCATTTTTCCATATTGCCAGTAAGTGGAGAAACATACTTTCTTTACATAACCCCCACTCCTTACCTAAGTCTTATTTACACTCTCAAGATGGGATGGGGGGCAGGGAGCGGCAATCAAAGGCTCAGACTGAAATCACCACCCTTGCTATTACAAGTGCCAGGCCTTCTGTCAGATTTGCAAAGCAATTTCAGTTGGCATTTAAGTGTGCATGGGAAAATATAATTGCCTAAAAAGTTAGAGTGCAGGCTTGGAATTCAGTCATCAGTCTCATTGAAAGCACAGGTTACCTTTCAGTGTCCCATGTTATTTTTGTCATGCTAAATTTACTTAGTGTGGGTGTGTGGTTTATCAAATCTGTGCAATAACATGCCAATTAAAAAGATACATTTCTATATTTGACTTGAAAATGTTAGACTCCTATGCTTGTAATTTCTGTTTGTCTGCATGTCCCGCTGGTTATTTTTTGCCTTCTCTGATTTAGGCGATAGGGGTGTTTTAGGCTGTTTTGACAGGTGTATTTTTATGTAACTGGCTGGAACTGTGCTGTGTTGATTGTGATAGGAAATTGCAAAAAGAAGTTATGTAGCCTACTGGGGGTCCATAGCAAACACTTCTAAATTGATGCTGATATAGTTTTATTTGAATGGGATTCCTTATTTTTGAGAAGTAATGTTAGCTGGAAGCTGAACAATAAATAGTTAGAATGCTTGGTGTTAGTTAGGTATGCAAGGGGCATAAGTGTATGTCAGGATGACTTTATTCTGCTACATTTGATATGCCTGCTAATTTAAAAATACAAAGTAGACACAGAATAAACTGGAGTTTATAGGAGGGGAGAAAGTTTATTGGCTTAAACATGTTTATCTAATTTAACAAGAAAATCCAGTGTCGAAATGGCTACGAAATTCCTGATGCTTATGGAAATTAACATACAGTACTGTGGAGGAAATACTTTTCATAACACATTTACAAAGGATTGCTCTTTGCTTTGAATGTATTGAAGTCTTTCTATCTGTATTTATTTCCACTAGAGCACCTCCTGTCTGGAAAGCTAAGTGAGTATGGTGTGATTGTGCCCTTCAGTACAGATTGCCAGGGACGATTTCTCTCGCACATGGTATCTGGCTTAGTGGCAGCAGGCAGTCCTGAAGCCAGCCATCCTTCCACCCCACCCTCTGCTCGGCACAGGGTGGCCCGCAGCACCATGGATGAGCCACTGCACCAAGGCAGAGCTGGAAATCGCTTGTTATACTTCAATGTCACGGTCTTTGGGAAAGAACTGCATCTTCGCCTGAAGCCCAACCGTCGACTTGTGCCACCTGGAGCCTCTGCTGAATGGCAGGAAGATTTTCAAGAGCTATTCCGAGAGCCCCTCCAGCAGGAGTGTCTCTTCACTGGGGACGTCTCAGGCATGCAGGGTGCCACTGTCGCTATCAGCAACTGTGATGGACTGGTAAGCAGAAGGCAGATCACCCTTTTTCAGGACAAATGTTCCCCCTTTTCTCTTCTGCCTCATTATTTAACCTTTGCTGTCTTTCTACGATTGGTTATTTAATTTTGGCTTTGTATCGAAGCAACTCGCATCATAGCTTCTAGTACCTCTTTGCTGGCAACCCCAGGAATGAGCAAAGAGGCCTTTGGCAAGTTTGACGGTATTGGTTTGTTGCTAAAATTAAACTTTCCATCTAAAAGTATAACAGGAAGATGCTGGTTGCTTATTTGCAATGCCCTTCTCCTGCCCTGGAGATCCTGTCCGCTCCCAACACGCCCTCAGTGCTCCTCCTGCTGCCAAAAATACATGACCAGCTCTATAATGTGAGGTTATTTCTAGTACAGAAGAAAACATAAAAGCCAAGGAGACATTTTTCCATGTATGTTAACCCCGCTGGCTCTTCTCTTCCAGCACACAGCAGTGCCAGGCTTTCCTAGAAACTTGCTCTCCACTTGAGAATGTTGAGGGCAGGAACCTTCTGGCCAGCTCTGCCTGTCTCATTAGATTTTGAATTGTAGTGCCCTGTGTGTGGTACTCTTGAGAGATGAACTACAGATCCAATTAACTATGTTATCTGGTAGTAGGCTGACCATGGCATCATGCAGCAAGTTGTCATTCATTGGCTCATTGCCACGGATTAGCTTTCCCTTAGTTGGCCTACAGTATATTGTCTATTATTTCCCTCAAAAGAGTTCTGCACTGAAGATATCTGTTTCCTCTGCCTTTCACGTCCATCTCTCACTGCCTATAGGTCCTCTTATTTTTGCTTTCCTGCATCAATCTTCTGGGTAAGGAGCCTATGATTGGAGCCTCTTTAGAAACAATCAGCTTTGTTTAATTGACTGAGAGGTCGATGTTGGTGGTGCAACATGTCTCTTCTCCTATATTATGCTCTGAAGCATGAGGTTTGTCAGACAGCCTTTGTTATTGTTGTCCTAGTCGGTATAACTACAGGCACCATTTTTGTTCATATAACTTTAGACTCTTACAAAGTTAATATAATAATTATGTCTTACATTGAGATAATGTAAGTTTAAGCCCCCATAGTGGTTTACAAAATATATATGTATATCTGTGCATTTAAACAATGTAGAATCATCTCACCCACTACTAGTTTGCAGCCAAGTCAGGAATGGAGGAGTTTTGCTGCCTTGTATCAGGGAGTTTCACAGCTTGATAGTAAATTGCACATTAAAAATGTTCTTTGAGTTTTGTTTTCTTCTGTTAACTTTTAATTTTATTGCGTGACCCCTTTCCTTTAATAATAGGAATGGGCAAAAAACACCACTTCCAAAACATTCTCCACTACCTGTTACTTTCTATACCTCTAAAATATTTCCTCATACTGTTCTTTTCCCAAACGAAGTACCTCTAAATATTTGGATGATTTCTTACTCTGAATCATCTATATGTCTCTAATAGTTTTAATTGCTCTTCTCTTTGGATGAGGGAAATCCACTCCAAATCCAGTGGAAGTCCCAGGGGTGTTTGCCTTGTCAGATTGCTGCTCTCCAGCTCTGCTGCAGTTCTGGTTGACAGCATTCCTGGATGATTATAAGGAGATGCCTTCTGCACATTGTTAGT
Source organism: Dermochelys coriacea (assembly GCF_009764565.3). Taxonomy (NCBI): domain Eukaryota; kingdom Metazoa; phylum Chordata; order Testudines; family Dermochelyidae; genus Dermochelys; species Dermochelys coriacea. The sequence continues at coordinate 85,137,768 of NC_050074.1, read as the reverse complement.
AAGAAGAGACCTCTGTGAGCTTAGGGGCAGGAGAGCATGTTGTGTTGCCCCAGTCTGCTCTTTCTGTGCTTCCAGGCCCAAGCCGTGGTCCCTTCTTATTATGATGTGCAATGGAGGGGGAGCAATCTTCTCTCAAAATGGTCTCTAATCTTGAGTAACCTTAATTGTGTTCATTCTGTTCATAGCAAACTCTGCCACCTCAACATTCACCTGCTTTTCCAGTTTTCTAATAAATGCTGTATATCGAACCATGCCAGTCTTGATTCTTATCCCAAGGGCAGCCTAGGAGTAATCACTTTCCACATTCAGAACAGGCCATTAATTTTACTTTAGTTTTTAATCCATAAGAGGACTTTTCACTTTCTTCCTGTGGTGATGGTGTTGATCACCACAAATGCTTTTTGTATTGCACCAACAGTATATGTTAGGCACTTTAGAGACAGGTATAAAGACAAAGTCCCTGAGCTTTTAATAAGTAAAAGTAATACAGTAATAAGTACTTAGGTCTGTAATGAGCTCTGTGCAGGCTCATGAGACCACCCACATGGAGCCCATTGTGGGATCAAGGCTTAGGTGGAGACTTCCCAGTCGAAGGGCTGAGCACATGCTGGAGCATTTGTAATTCCCATTGAGCCCTAAATGGCGACCAAGTTGCCTCAATAAGCTTTTGTGAGGAGCTTCATTTACAAAAATGTGAAAGTGTAAATGCTTTGTATTAACTGATTCCATTTTAGACACTATTTTGTTAATTCCTTTGAAAAGGTCTAATGGGTTATAGCGGTGTGACTTGTTCTTTCAAGAGCTGTGCTGGTTCATGTCAAATTATACTTATTTGGCTTTATGATTTTATTTCCAAGGAGTTTCTCTGCTATGCTTCCTGATACTGAAGTAAGGTTCAGTGATCTACAGAATTCCTGAGATCACACTAAGCACCTTTTGAAAAACAGGTATTCTATTGCTGCCCTCCTTTTCTCTAGCAAACTATAGTAACTTTTTTCACTGATAACTTACATGTTTTTGTTAATAGCTCAGCTATTTCAAGACTTTAATTTCTTTAGAACTGATAGGTGAACTACATCTAGTATTGCTAATTTATTGCTACAGTATTTAAGTTTTTGAGTTATTGCATCACTTCTTTGTACAGTTTATATTCCCACAGGCTTCTTTTGATACACTTGGGAAATTTCTTATTATTTATTACATCTTTGGATATTTGCCCTTCATATTGTGTCTGACTCCATTTATTCTTTATTCCACATGCCAATATTTGTTATTTTGTCATAGTATCGCTTGAGCTATATTCAGCAACCTCCCTTCTGAACAAATGGAGTTTAATTTTTTAATCTGATATCAAGTGCAATGATCCGATCAGATCCCATGACGATGTCAAACAGTTATGTTATGGGTTACTGCTTTTGGTGGTTCAGCCACACTCACTGCCACTCCTTAATCAACTCTTGTGTTTTACTCAGGCCCAAATCAAGAGTAACGTCTGCTCCAAATGAGCTGCTCCGAGAAACAGTTGTTTATGGCACCAGGTCTTAATGGGATGTTCAATCAGTTTCTCTTTGGGTACCTGAAGGCACTATTTATAGTTATTCTAGTGATGCTATCACACTGCTTCCTTGAGCTGCCTGATTTCACCTCACTGTGCTATCCCTTAGACTAGCTGAGCTCTGCCTGGGTCACAAGAATGCAAGTGGAAGATTCTCCAATTTTCTGCAAGATTTCCTGTGTGCATAATGATGGATTCCACTAGAAATGGTAGACTCTTTCAAAACACTCACACGTTTTTCTTCAGAAGTGCACATTTTTGAAGTTGCCCTTTGTGCTGTTCGATGTCTGTATTCTCTTAGCCTGGGATTTGTAACCATCTGTAATCTGGGTGCAGATCCTCTTTTCTTTACATTTTAATGAATCTAGGTCTTAAGGATGCCCAGCTGACAGCTCTGGAGACTGAAATCCTCTGCCCCCCCAAAAAGGAAAAGCCTGGGCAGGTGGAGTTGAACCCAATATACCTCACCTCGGACCTGGAGAGTTCACCGCAGGAGGTCAGAGGTGTTCCCTCTCTTGGCCCATTCGGTCCTCAGGCTCCCTGCTCAGTCTAATGACAATAGCTCCAATTGTGGAGTTAACATGTGATGTGGATGCTCCTATACTTCGGGCTTGTCTACCCACAAAAATTGTACTGTTTGAACTACACTGGTATAGTAGTACAATCCCCCCTTGTCTGGATGTAGTTATACAGATATAAAGATGCTTTATATTGGGTAACTGTTCCTGTACGGGAAAGGTAATAAGCTAAACTGGTATAAGTTACCTGTATCATTCTGTATCTGCATCCAAACTACGGCTTCTACTCGTATAACTATATTGGCAAAAAAAAAAACCACACCCAAAACAAAATAGTTAAATCTGTACAAAATCTGTGTATAGGCCAAGCAAAAGAAATGGACTAAAATGACCTATTCATTTCACATTGGCAGGGGTTAGTGTATTGTGCTGGAATTTGCAACAAATTCAAAATTTCGGAGCAGCATGGAAATCATTTTTGAATGGAAGTCTTTGTATTGAATTAAATATTAAAATAAATTTCAGAAAAGGTCTTTGCTGCATTGAATTCAATAACAAATTGTTTGTGGATGTTTCCCCTTGCATTACAGTTTGCTGCAGAATGCAGTGTGCTGTAGAAGTTGGAGAGGTTTGACATAATGTTTAGGAAGCAGTGGTTGGTGTGGTGATCAGAGCTCTGGTTCACCTAGAGGAAAGGAATGGTGGCTGGTAGGGTAGAATTAAGATTTTAAGAGGAGGACAGCTCTACTTTGTTAATGGGTAGGTATGCAGAGACTCCCCCATTCCTGGCTCCTGAGCGTGGAGATCAATGTCTCTTTCCTGTTTGACTTTCAGGAGTTTTTTTTCTGCGTCTTGTCATGGTCCACTGATAGTTATGCTCCTTCTTTTCCCCTTTACCAGCTTCTTCTCTCATTTTTCACATAATCAATGACCCAGTGAGTAAAACAATTCTCAGCCTTGTCAGAGATCTGTGAATGCCTCTTTTCATTGGATAATTTACCACATACCACTAATTGGACCCCATGCTTTTGATAGCCCAAAGACATACCAAACTGTCCAGAAATTTTTTTGTAGTAGATGGATAAAAGATTTTGTATCTTCAAACATACATTCAAAAATGGTCAGTAAACAGAGTTTCTGTAGGAACTGCTGATTTGCAGAGCAGGATTCATTGGGTTTTGCTGATTGGCAGAGCAAGATTAATAGAATTGCAGTATGCTGCTTTTCAGAGCTTCAGTAACCATATACTCCAATGGCTGCAACTCACTTTTCGGTGTCTCCCATCATCCAAGCTAAATCAAAACAAGATGTTACATCTTTTAAAAAATAAATATGTTGCCTTTCGGTATTTTCTTTCTTTCTTTATTGCTCAAGTAGAATCATGGGGAAGAAAAAGGCTGCTAATTTTCCCTACATTACATTTCTTGTTCTCTTGCTAAAACATAAGTAGCTTGCCCCAAGCAGCAAGTTCCTTCCCATCATTAGTCCAAGTACCTGGAATGGGAGTGGCATCTCCAACTGGGAGAGGAGGGGTCAGAAGGACAGGACCTAAGTGCAGACTGTGATTTCAGGGTGTCAAATGACTTTTTGTCCAAATTTTCCAGTATCTAGTATCTAGTTTTGCTCTTCTGCATGCAGGGACAAATCCTCAATTGGTGTAAATTGTCCTAGCTCCATTCCCTTCACTGGGGCTATGACAATTTACACTAGCTGAGGATCTGGCCCTCATAGTGGACCTATAAGTGAAGGGAATAAAAGCTTGGTTTTACAAATAAAACTCAGAAATTCAGCAGACACTCAGGGAACGGATATGGGCAGAATTTTCAAGGTAATATTTATAGTTGCTTTTCTGACTGTAACCAAACTTTTTTTGCAGATTTGATGAAGCCTAAAAAATGTGGGTGTGTTGATTTTCAAGGTAGGCAGTAAGATAATTGGGAAATGTAGAAGAATATGTACATAATCACATAGCGGAGCTGTACAAACCTGCCCCTTTAATAGGGGAGAATCTGGCCAAAGAGGTGTTGCGTTTCCCTTTGTTATGCACATGTCCTGTAATTGTTAACTTTACTAGCAGTTATCCATGAACTTCAAAAAGAGAATATAGCTCCTACATTCCAGTATAGCTTGTGTGGGTCACTAAGGGTACATCTACACTGCTATAAAAACCTGTGGCCCAGAGATTCCGAGCCCAGATCAATTGTCTCTGGATCACGGGGCTCAGTCCATAGGACTGAAAATAGCAATGTAGATGTTGGGCTGGAGCCTGGGCTCTGAGATCCATCATCTTCGTGGGATTTCAGAGTCGGGGCTCCAGCCTGAGCCTGCACATCTACATTGCAATTGTTAGCCCCACAGCCCGAGCCCCGCAAACCTGAGTCAGCTGACCCAGGCCGGCCCTGGCCATGTTGTGTGCCTTTTATTGCAGTGTAGATGTACCACACAGTGTTGATAAAGTCAAGTGCTTCAAATGAAGAACATGTACAGATAAATTATGTTGTGTCAAAACTGGGAACTGGGACCGTGATTATTTGGAAAGTGCTTAAAATTATTGTCCGAAATCCATATTTACACATGTAAATAGGTAGCCTGATTTTTCAAAGGTGTTGAGCCCACAGCATCTCCCATTTTTATGCCTAGCGATAGACACCTGTGTTGGAAAATTTTGTCATGGGTAGCTCTGGTACTTTTGTAATAGGCTGTTGAGTCCTTGTTTTCCATATTCGTTTCAAAGGCGGCCCTGAGTTCAGAAACAGTAAGAGTGGAATAGCTATAATCTTTTGACTTGCCGTCATGCTTTCCCCTCCAGACAGAGTCCTCTGCAGGCTCCTTAGTTTTCTTGGAAGTTAAGGAATCTCATTTCTTTGCAGTGTTTTACTATCTATCTATCTATCTATCTATCTATCTATCTATCTATCTATCTATCTATCTATCTATCTATCTATCTACACACATGAAAGTGAGCTAAGATTCCAAGTATTTTTATGGGAACAGTAATTAGAGCAATTGAGTATTGCACAGACCCAGATCAGCAGCAGAGCCCTTGACGTTTTTTCTGCTTGTCTTTGCGTATCTTGCTGTCACGGTGTTTTGTGAATTGCAGAGGTCATTTGCTGGTGAGGAGAGAGCATATCCTGATTTTATATGAGACATTGGATTCAGGTATAAAGATGGACTCCCATTTTGAGGAGAAATGCTAAAATAATATACTTGACCACTAGTTAGTTTGATCAATGCCTGCATCTTTCATAATTTTCTTTGCTAATAATCAAGGATATTTTTTTAGAAGCAAAGGTTTATTCTCCTTTAAATCATTTCTCTTTCTCCTTTTTGGTGCTGCAGTAACAATATAATGCTGACTTTGTGACTCACAATCAGTTCCAGGGGAACAGACTTGGGGTAGAATCCAGGCCCCATTGAAGGCAATGGGAGTTTTGCCATTTTTTGACGTTTTGCCAGTTTTGATGCTTTGAACCCAAGATTATGTCTTCACAGCAGTGACCATCAGAAGAAGAATTTAGGTTGTTGTGGAAATGTATTCATTTATACATCAGTGAGTCTTATTCTCTGTTATCCTGCAACTAGTCATTTACTCTAGGGCAAAGTAAGTGTAAAATGCTACCACATCAGACTGCTAGCATTTTAACAACAGAAAATCAGGTCCCATTGTCTTTAAGAAGCAGCAATAAAAGAAAGTGAAGGGATAAATAAATTGCTTTTTGAATCTTTTTTCCCCAGGGTTGTGCACTATGTAAGTTCCTCCACAAGGGCTACTCCTGCTTTCATTGAATATGATTGTTTTGCCATGGATCTCAATAGGAGAAGGGTTGAACCCCAAAATGTAGATGTCGGTCTTTTAGGATTATGCTTGTAATTTCTGGAGCATGGGCTTAGTGTTAGGAGGGAGACAGGTCACTTATTTAAAGGTTCATAGGAGGTGTATCTAATTGCTTACTATAGGCCTGATACCAATCTCATTGAGACTGATTTTACTGGGGTGTAACTCTATCACTTGAATGGAGTTACTCCTAATTTGCAGTGGTGTAAGTGAGATCAAAATGAGGTCCTATTTTGGTTGAAGAGCTAACTAATGGAGTGATTCTCTCCTCTTGACTTTCACCTCTGCAAGACTTAGATTAAAATTCCAATTTAGGGCACAAGTAACAGTTCAGAATAGTTCCTGTTTGTAGACATCACAAAACCACGGCTCATTTCGGCACACTTTTGCACTGTTGGCAATCTCTGGTAAGGAGAGGCCCATAACTAGAACAGGAAGGTTATTGCAGGTCAGGATTGATGTGCATAGACAGGGTTGCATGGAAGCCCAGAACTAAAGGAGTAGGAGATGTTGAAGATCAAGACTGAGGTGTGCTGGCAAAGATTTGCAGGAAAAACGTGCACCGTTCTTGCCTTTACTGTGCCAGGCTCAACCCAGTTCTATTTTCTAATTTTTCCTGAGCATTAAATCTGCTTTAAAAAAAAAAAAGAAAAAAAAAGCTACCTAGCTTTCATTTGATTGGTTGCAGGGTCATGGGTTCATTATATAGCCTGTTATTCTTTGTGGAAGATTGAGCAAGTCAAAGGAGGAAGCTGGGAAATTTAGTCTGCATGGGAGTCACGTTTCTCAGACATAGTTGTGCACTAATTCTGTACATATGGGTCCCATTTCAATAATTCTTTTCACATTTGAAACTAATCTTTTTGATTCGTGATCATTCAACTTCAACCCAAAGTGCTGTAGGACTAAATTTTACCCTCAGGATAAATGAGTGTCCCACTCACATTGACTTTAATGGGAACGAGGCAAACATATTTGAGGGGAGAATTTGGCTCCCACTTTAAAGTCTGAGAGAAGAACATTTAGACACATCCCACATCACCACTTAGCATGTTCCCTGAGTTTGTGATGCAGGACAAACAGGGTAAATAGGGCAGTGACTTCACCGAGCAGAACTGTGCTGGATCATATTCATTTGCAAGTAATGTATTGGTCTAGAGTTATCCAAGTGGCTAAAAAGGCCTCTAATTTAGTTTCAATATATTTGTTCCATACTTTGCTGTATTTTATACAATTTATTCCACATGTAGCAATGTATAAAATATACTGGAAGTGTGTTACACTGCTGCCCAGATTATGACATATGGGATCGGTTTAAGGTGCAGAGTACTATGCCATAACATATTCAAAAAGGCTATTAATTTTGTAATATTTTTAATATATTGTCTCATTTGAAACATGCCATCTGTGCAATAAATTTAATTATTGAACAGAATTTGGTTTTGAATAGTGCCTTTCATATTTAGGGAATTGTATGCTACTTTCCAATGTGATAGGTCAGATGCAGAGTTCTCCAGCTAAATGCCGCAGCCATCATGCACTCATGACAACAATTGTCAAACATCAGAACCCGTTTTATCAGAGGAGGGAATGTGGGTCAGGGCGACAGGTTTATCCTTTACTCTTTTTAGGGCCAGATTCTGTTACCCCTTCTTTAATTGAATAGCACCATTGACTTCAGTCAGACTACTCCTGGAGTAAACACCTACCCAACATGAGTATAGATATCAGAATCTGGCCCTTGGAAATATGTCAAGAGATCAGCTCCTCAGGAGACAGACAGCTTCTGTGCTTATATACCAGTAATGTAGACCAACGCAGTTGCCAGCTTAACACAATGCTGCCTTCTATTGGAACGGACCACAGAAGGGATGAACCCTTACTGATAGGTTTCCAGGTGAAATAGAGCTCAGTTTAATGTCTAAGCTGAAGGATGGCACCTCTGCTCAGGTATCACTTCTTCCCAGTACTGTTTATCCAGATGAAATGATAATTTTATATTTTTGTGGGTGTTTGAGCCTCTTTTACCCACTGATTATAGAGGAAACACTAATGAGGGGAGAGATGTACCCTTGGCTCTGTGGGCCATCTCTGGGCCCAACTGTCTGACTTCCGTTCGGAAGGCTGGCACCTCTCCAGCTCTGTGAATTCCACTGTCCCTCAGTGTACATTGACAATCAGTGAAGAACTAACCCCCCCCAAAAAACGCCGCTCATTCTCCAACCTTCTTCCCCAGTACTCTTTGTAAAGGTTGAGCCTAGATAGAAATAAGTTTACTGTAATGTTTTAAAAATATTTTATTTAAATACGAGTGTTTATGGTGGAATCCTGTCACAAAGACTGATTAGGGCAAACCCTGCTTTCATAATTATCTTTAACTGAGAACTACAGCCACCTCCATAAAACAGTGAGTTTCTTAAGTTAGCAACAATATTTCCATCTTGCCAAGATAGATTTCGTTCTAGTTAGTATTTAAAAAATGTACAAGTCGGTCAATCAGATTATCATAGAATCATAGAATCATAGAATATCAGGGTTGGAAGGGACCCCAGAAGGTCATCTAGTCCAACCCCCTGCTCAAAGCAGGACCAAGTCCCAGTTAAATCATCCTAGCCAGGGCTTTGTCAAGCCTGACCTTAAAAACCTCTAAGGAAGGAGATTCTACCACCTCCCTAGGTAACACATTCCAGTGTTTCACCACCCTCTTAGTGAAAAAGTTTTTCCTAATATCCAATCTAAACCTCCCCCATTGCAACTTGAGACCATTACTCCTCGTTCTGTCATCTGCTACCATTGAGAACAGTCTAGAGCCATCCTCTTTGAAACCCCCTTTCAGGTAGTTGAAAGCAGCTATCAAATCCCCCCTCATTCTTCTCTTCTGCAGACTAAACAATCCCAGCTCCCTCAGCCTCTCCTCGTAAGTCATGTGCTCTAGACCCCTAATCATTTTTGTTGCCCTTCGCTGTACTCTTTCCAATTTATCCACATCCTTCTTGTAGTGTGGGGCCCAAAACTGGACACAGTACTCCAGATGAGGCCTCACCAGTGTCGAATAGAGGGGAACGATCACGTCCCTCGATCTGCTCGCTATGCCCCTACTTATACATCCCAAAATGCCATTGGCCTTCTTGGCAACAAGGGCACACTGCTGACTCATATCCAGCTTCTCGTCCACTGTCACCCCTAGGTCCTTTTCCGCAGAACTGCTGCCGAGCCATTCGGTCCCTAGTCTGTAGCGGTGCATTGGATTCTTCCATCCTAAGTGCAGGACCCTGCACTTATCCTTATTGAACCTCATTAGATTTCTTTTGGCCCAATCTTCCAATTTGTCTAGGTCCTTCTGTATCCTATCCCTCCCCTCCAGCGTATCTACCACTCCTCCCAGTTTAGTATCATCCGCAAATTTGCTGAGAGTGCAATCCACACCATCCTCCAGATCATTTATGAAGATATTGAACAATATTGAATAATATTATTGATATTATAATTAGCTCTAATTAGCACCCCTGCAAGTTGTGCCATTTTTACAATGTGATTTGTTTTAACACAAACTTGAGGATTGGGCCCTTTGTGATAAAAAGCTTTTCATGCATTTATCATGGAACTACCTCATGATGCTCTAACCATAGCAATAGGGAGGAGGCTTGTGTGCAGAGTGCCCATGTAATCTAAGGATATGAGGAGCAGAGAGAATAACAGACGATGACTGATGCTGATAGGCATCCTCACGCTACATTTGCAGAGGGTGGGGGCAGAATGGAGCCCATGTTTTCTGATGTCCACTAGGACAGGTGTGGTACTTAAAATGGTGTGTAACTATTGGATCTCCTGATGTAAGTGGATGGAGTCCAGATGTGGGGGCAAGACCAGAAGTGGTAAACTCATTGCATCACTGATGCCCCAATAAACCTCTTGTAAAGATTCAGGCTAAGGATTTTGAACCAGGGTTGTTGCATCTGAGGGCTTTTTGCTGAGTCACTCTAATTCTTACACAGCTGAAATATTTAAATAAAGCAATACTGGCTTTAGAATGGGCAAACTTGTACATTCCAAGCACCTTCCTTCTCTTTCAAGAACCAAAAAGGCTGCTGTGATTTGTGCTTTACTTTTTATTTATTAGAATACTTTAATTATAGATTTAGTGTGCACATTAGTCATTAGTGTTTCACTTGCCTTGCAGTGGGAATTCTGGACTTTGATAAATGGATTGGAAGCTTATACTCAGCATCACTGTAGACTTTACAAATGACTCTGTCTCCTGCTGGTAAAAATGCTCTTTTGTAATATCCTTAGGTAATACTCAATCAACTGCAATTTATATCCCCGTGCCTCCCACAACAGCAGTACGCGAAGGGGACTATTTATTGTTTTTTCGTCTTTTTTCCAGTGGTAGAAGAACACCAGTATTGCAAAAAGCCAATGGAATTTTTGTGTACTGAAACTGTTAGGGTTTCTACACTGATATGGGAAGCTCTGAAGTTTGTGATTTTTCAAATTTATAATTAATGAAATCATCAGTATCTTAAGATGTAATCAACCCCCTCTCTTCACTCTAATTGCTGAAACTCTAACTTGTACCAGGCATCTAGCAGTGGTCACAGGCAGCTGGCAGTGGTTGCAGATGTTGGCAATGATTGCTGAAGCATTGCCTGCTGTTGTCTTGTCCTGGGGCTGCCAGGATTTTGTGCCAAGCAGTCTTACTTGGCTCTGAGCTGCTTAAACTCTGGAGCTGCTCTGCAGAGAAGATTCCTGAGAGAAACATGTGATTTAGTTCACTGAAATGGTTGGTCCTGGGTCCGTCAGGAAAGGTAAAATTAGAACATTAGGTTCTGTTTTGGATGGATTTGGGATATGTCACTAGCAGATGTATAGCTGTGACTTTGTTACAAAAGAACATTCAAAATCACCCAGGTATATTCAGGCAATAGGATTGCTTGAATCACTAAACACACCATTGTCTCTTTTCTGGGAAAAGATGGAAAAGGAGGAAAGATGTTCCTGTATGCAACATGACTAACATTCAAACTACTGTGTGACTACTTGGGGATTCTATCTCTGCTCTTGACTAAGGCTGGACGCTTCAGAACAAGGCAAACTCCCCTGCTATAATGCACTACTAAAAATGTATGACGGTGTAGTGTATGAAGGTGGGGATTATTTCTTCCTGTTGCCAGTTTATATTCTAAAATATAAGGATTGAAAGCCCTTGAAGTTTAATTGTTCTTAGTGTAAATTCATAGTGTATTCTCATATAGGACCAGTTTTTCAAAAATGAAGCTGCCAAAATTATTGCACTTGGCTAACATATACATGAGTCTTCTATGTGCATACCATAATCAACTATTCATAATGCATGGGCTGCTAAGCATCACAAGCAATTGATTTACACACATGCATCAAAGATTTGCAAACATAAATTAGGCAAGTGCAGTAATTTAGATTTGTCTGACTTTGAAAATCTGGCTAACAATGTCTAATCCTCTTTTGAATTTTACTGAGTTATTTGCCTCAATATTATTCCACAACAGTTAGCTTCACAGGAACATAAAAAAACACAGGCGAGTAATTTTTGTCCAAGGCCATCATGGATTTTGTATCTAATTGACAAGAAAGTATGACTTTTTTTGGACCATACATAATGAACTGTGTGCACAATTTCAAAACTGCAGAAATGCTCTGGGAACCAGATACTCCCATATTCTAACCTCATCTCTGCCACTGATTAACTACGTGGCTTTGCTCAAGTCACTAAGGATGAGATTTTAAAGATACTTAGGGATTTAGGCTCCTAAACAGCTAGATCCCTTTTGAAAATGAGATGTAGGCTCCTAAATCAGGTAGGCATTGCAATACTGAGCACAGCAATGCCTAAATATCTTTAAAAATCTGGGATTAAATGCCTGATTCAGTGATTTCCTTAAGCGCATGCTTAATGTAGTATTCCCATTGACTTCATGGAGTCTCACTGACATCAGTGGAACTACTCATGTGAGTTAGGTGAAGCATATGTGTAAGAGTTTGCAGGGTCAGGGCTCAAACCTCTGTGCTTTATTACCCCATCTTTAAAAAAAGGAAAATAATAAATACTTACCTTTTATGGATATTGTAAATAGAATTGGTCCAAACACCAACAGAAATTTCACAGAGGTTTCTAAAATTTAAGCAAAACTCTTTTTTTTTGTTTTTGGAAACAAACAAAAAATATTCAGTGGAATTTGTTTTGTTTTTCAAATCAGCGATTTTTTTAAATTAAGTTTTTCTGTTTTAAATTGAAAACCTTCAAAATCAAAATGATCTGTTTGGAAATGATTGCACTGTTTGACTTATCAAAATTGGCAATGGAAAATAAATTTTAAAAAATAAACCAGAAAACTGAAAATGTCAAATAAAATATGATAACCACATCAAAGAATAATTAACATTACACTTTTTGTCAAAAAAAATCTCAGAAAAACTTTGAAAAAGGAAAACTCAGACTTGTTTTGTGAAAGTTTTCAATTTTGAAAAACAGTCAATTATTATTATTATTTTTAAATTTTGTTCAAAAATTTTCAACCAATTTAGTTTTGAGCATTATGAAGTTAATTAGCACTTTGTAAATATGAAAAAAACTATGGATATGAGTATTATTATTTATTAATCAGTACTGTTATTAGTAAGTGGCTAAGGGAAGCAGAAAAGAATTTAGCAAAGCGATGGGTAGGACAGACAAAACATGCGTTACTTTTGTCAGTTTGTGGCATTTGTAGGAAATGGAAACAGGAGACTAATTTTCATTTGATACTCAACTCTGATACACCATTCAAGCAACATACCCAACCTTTTTAAGTATAGGTCCAGCAGATAGTAAGGCCCAGATCCTCACATTATTTAGACTCCCCTCTCCCACTGATTTCAATAGCAGTTACCCTGTGACTACAATAGTCTCTTATTACAAGGGACGTCCCTTATTTTTTCATCTCTGTACAACAAGATTGGGAGTAGCTGAGTGCTCCAAAAAGCAGCAAGAAGTACCCTGGTGAATGTAGGTGAGTACTGATTGTTATTATTATTATTATTATTTATTAATACTATTGGGAGGAGTGGTGGGGCAAGGGTGCTAAGAAAACAGTCCCTTATTTTTGAAATGCAAAGTTGGCAACCCTATGGTGCTTTGTTCCCTGTATTAGCTAATGAGCTTTCTCCATATCTTGAACACTTGACAATGGTGGGAAAAGATCTTAATACAGTGAAAGAGACAGCTATGGCTAAAATTCAGGGTATGCAATAGCACCTTGTTAAGTACATTCCATTTATAGGACAAAATTGATTTCAGTAGGCATTAGGCACCTAACTATCTTTGGGGATCTGGGCCTAGGTAATTAAATGTCACTCGTCTGGACTAAGTTTATGGTTGTCCCAGTATGCCCAAAAATTCATAGGATTTTTCCCAGGTGATGTGTTGCATAAGGTATTTTATCCATGTTACATTTGTTGCCTTTAAATGTCACCAAGTGTCTTCAAGTATTTTTCAAATTTGGAGAGTTTTTAAAAAGTTTAACATCTGTGAGTGCATAATAATGTTGTTAGGAATCTGAAGGAAAAATGGAATAGGATGGCTTTGCATTTTTTGACAGTGTAATTCTCTGGTGCCATTGTAATTGGGTTTATGAGAATTAGGGTGAAGAGCTGAGATGGTTGGCACCAACAGGACACACAAATTGATGCCCTAGTACTACCCAGAAGTGTGGAAGGGCCTGTGAAGCTGAAGGTTGCATGATATCTGCAACATACCATATGGCTCTGCAGTTATCACATAGTTATGCAACTATCTCCTGTGTATCCCTTTCACATACCTGTATGTGTATGGCCTAAATTTTCTAGGTAGCGTACTCGTGGTAGACTTACTAGGTAGATTCTAGTTGGTGACCAGTGATTTTGGGTGCTCAAGTCGACATCTTAAAGGAGTCTGGTTTTCAGAAAGTACTTAGCACACACTCTCAGAAAATCAGGCCCCTTTAAGATGTCTCAAGTTCGGCACCCAGAAACTGAAGCACCCAGAATCACTAATGACTTTTGAAAATTTAGGCCTAAATCTATAAAATAATGAATCCTCCTGGGATATATCTTCCTTCAAAGAGAGGTACATTTGGGGGCCTAACTGGATTGACTGTCCCCTTAATGAGTGGCTTCAGTACTCCTTGGCCAATAGGATGGTTAGAAAGTCATGAGTTCACACTACATGATCAAACAGGAGGAGCTGGCTTGCAAAGGTGAGAATCCCATGTCCAAACACAGCCTTCTTCAATAATAGCATAGAGAGTACAGGAGACTATAGGGAAGGCAAAGATCTCTGTGTTAAATGTTCTATTTTTAAAGTAGTGAAGTAAGGAAAAGCCCAAGAAACGATACTTGTGTAACAGGTGGGCTGTGTCATTAAATCAATCCTATATCATGTTGAATGGTCAATGGATGTTTCCATGAGCAGTAAACTATTGCTGTGTTCCTGTTCCATTTTGGACAGCACAATTTTCATAGCCAGGAAGAATATTTAAAGTTTTAATAATAAGATTCAAGACTGTTATGGCATTTTAGTTAATAGGATTGTAATATGCAAACAGATTAAGGAGTGGAGGTGGAAAATAGTAAGAGTTGAAGGAAGGAGAAATGAAAGGAGTTGTGAGGAACAAAGAGATGTGAAAAGGAGGAGAGAATAAGAGGAGAATAACGACTAGCTGACAACACTGATTCTACCATCCCACTTGTTAACAATAAGATGTTCAGAGGGAGGAAGACAATGAATGGAAAACGTTTAGACGCTATGCTGATGGAAGCTAAAGAAAAGCCCAAGGTACCCAGGTAGAAAGCTACCTCTGTCAGAACTGCACCACACAATGATGAGCTAGCTTCTCATAAGATTACATCACAGGGGGAGAGCAGAATAGAAAATGGGAATCTGAAGAGAAGGAAGAAAAAAGGCAAGTGTAGAGGAAAGGAGGGATTGGAGTCAGAGCAGCATTGATCAAGTCTATCCTGGGCTGTGCCACCAACTAGTAACAGAGTCTGCAGTTGTAATCAAGCTAATCGGAGCTATGGGAAGCACCCTGAAAGAAGACCTTCATAAGGCTATAGTAAAATGGGAAGGGCCTGAGAAATGGTATTTTAAGCCATTCTTACGATCTTAGAACAACTAAATATACCTATTTTCCTGGGAAAAAACTTGTTTCCAAAAGCATTAAGCAGCTAATAAAACTGAAGTGTGGCAGGAAATTTGGTGGAGTACAAGCAAGCCAGGTTGGCTAATGCCATGATGAATACAACTGTACACAAATATGAAGGGAATCAAATGACACAGTCAGCTTAGAAGGGCCCCCGATTTGCCTTTCCTATCCCTTCTAAATATGTCTCCCAAGTCCAGTCATTTGTTTGTACTTCTTGTAAAACACAGTGCTTTTCAATGCACTTACAGATTTTTTCCAGTAGCCTAGTACTGATGTGTAATCCAGCCCCAGCGCACATATGCAATATTATAGAAACAAACCAGCATGCTCAGCCTGGTACTCGCAGGCATTCATAAAATAATAAGCCAGTGTGGACAGCCCATCATTCATGGGCAAGCCTGCAGGAACAAATTAGCATACATGTGCATGATGGAGGCCAACAACTTTCATAACATGACAGTGTTAAGTTTCAAACTCCTGAAGGAGCCTGTTGATTAATAATGAGGGGAAAATCTTTTAAAACCGTGAAAGATATTTAGCCCTGCTGCTGAGTCTCCAAGGGCACTGTGATGTGTGTGTTGTGAAAGAACTTGCTTTTTGGACCCTGGATGAAGTAAAAGTGATACGATATAAGGACTTGGTGACCGCTAGACCCTTGTACTTGTTTTTGCTAAAACTAGCATCCCTCAGTGTGTGATTTCCTTTTGATTGCCTAAGGTCCTAGCCAGCTGGAGTTTCAGTGCATAACTGATTTGGTCAATTTCAAGGTGAATGTAATGGAAGCTTAACGCTAATTAGGAACAGGTGGTTGCCAGAAAACATTTTTAATAACATTTGTTATTTCATACATCTTTTCCTTGTCTGAGAGGTATTACTAGTCATCATACTTTGTATTTATAAAGTTGATTTTCATTCAATGTTCTCAAAAGGCTTCTTGGCCAAGGATGATGATCCTCTTGTAGCTATGAGTGGAGTTAATATGTTTGGTAGAATGGCTGACTTCCCTCTCTGTTCTCACCATCTCCTCTTTGGGGAGGGCCATGGAGGGTTGCTAGAGTTTGAAAGCAGGGGTGCATGATAGATGATGGATCCCAGGGTGTAGATGAGTTAAATAGAAACACTTGTAACTGATCAAAAGAAAAGGGATTTTGTAACTGTATAAGGAGCTTAGTTTGAAATTGTTTTTTCATTCATTCCTCTTTTCCATCAAGGAGGAGAAGTTGAGGGACCTTTTATTACAGCCGGTGGTCAAGAGTCAAAGGAAATCAAACAGCTAAAAGATGTCCACTCGGTCTGTCTTCTCTGATAGATTGTCAATCAGTTTTGCAAAACAAATTTGATTTGAATAGATACCTCTCTTGAGTCTCCCAAAGAAAGTACTGCTATTTGGACTGATGGAAGGGTTGCAAACGAAGGCCCTTCACGGAAAGTTATTGTAAGGGGAATAGTGGGGAATGGAAAACAAAGGGAAATTATTATTTGTATTGCAGTAGCACCTAAGGGCACCAGTCAAGAATTGGGGCTACATTATACTAGGCACCCTACAGACACATAGTAGGACAGTCCCTGCCCCAAAGAACTTGCGATTTAAGTTATGACAAGATGCAAAACATGAATGATACAAAGATGCTGTCCAAGACAAGACAGTAGTAATGTGAGTATGTCATTATACAACAGGAAGAGGGCTGAAATAACCAGCTGTATTGTAGACATGACAGTAAAAGTACTTTTAAGGAGATATTTGAAGGAGGATAAGGTAGAGGCTTTGTGGATCTTTTCAGAGAGTTTTTCCCACTCATAAGGAGTGGCATCAGAGGAAACATGGAGGTGTTTGAGAAAGCAACATACTGGCAGATGACAAAGTATGTTGGTAAAGAACAGGTGGAAGTTGACATTATGGTAAAATGCATCAAATGGATAGGGCAGGGCTTAATTGTAAAGGGCTACAGATGGAGATAGCAAGCTTGCCCTTCATGTGGTGGAGAAGGGGGAGTTAATGGAGGATACAAGGAGGGGAAATCTGCCCCATTGGGGCTGAAATGGGAATTTCTACACAGTTTTGAGTGAACAACTCTAAATATTGCAAAAGTGTTTAAAATGCTTTTGAGAAGTGTCTAAAGGGATCTAAGGCAGTATCATAAGGATTATTCCAATCTTTAGAGGTTAGTATGTGGGTATTGTTTTTGTAAATTATCATGGAACATAAGACAGTGTTTTGGAGTAGAAACAGCTGAACATGTCACTAAAGTTCTCTCTTTGTTGATGTGCATTTTATTTTATTTCATTTTATAGCGCACACAGGTGTACTAGGCTCTTCAGAGAATATTCACGGAAGACAGGTCCCAGCTCTAAAGAGCTTATGCCATAAGGAACTGATACTGCCACATTCCTGGTTGAGTAGTACCTTTCTGTGCAAGTAGTCGCATCAGTTAATTTCCAAATTCCATGAATATTGCAAAAATGTCTCTGGCAATAATGTGAGGTCTGAGAAGGGTGGGCTAATGAATGTGCAAGTGTGTACCTTTGAATTTAAGGTCATAAGTAAAGTGAATTTGCTGACTTCAAATTATCCTGATTTCCATCACAAGCTGTCATTGTCGGTAGCTTATTGAATAAATACAGTATCCAAGTTTATTCTAGGAGTTGGCTGTTGCACATGAGACTTTTATATTTTCTTCCCTTTTCTTTTTTTTGCAGCGAGCAGTGATGCTCTAGTGTTAAAGAGTTTAATGCAAATTGCCTTTGTCCACGCTGTTATGAGGGTGGTCTTGTATTCTGGTGTTCCTTTTCACTCCATGTCTGCATGTTCCCTTTAATGCACTCTTTTAGCAGTACCGTGAATATATATATATTTTCTTTCCTTCTTTCTTTTTCCCATTTTTGTTTTGTGCATCCTAGGCTGGCCTGATTCGGACGGACAGTAGTGAGTTTTTCATTGAGCCTTTGGAGAAGGGGCAGCAGGAGAAGGAAGAGAATGGGAGGGCACATGTGGTCTACCGCAGATCCGCTGTCAGACAGGAAAGAGCAGAATCACACAAGGATCTTCATAATGAAGGTAGGACTGCGTGTGTGAGTGTGTGTGTGTGTGTGACTGTTTACTACATGCACATGCTTCATTACTCTGGCTGAGCTGTGCTAGGGAACGAAATCTGATTGATGAGGGGTGCTTTCAGCAACCTTTGTGTTTCCCTGAACCAGGTGTATATTTGTTCATGGTGCTTCTTAGAGTACCTGGGCTGCTCTAGATTGTGCTTGGCTACCCACAGCTGCCAGGGAGCTTTCTGGTAATTGATCATCACTGCTAGCCATGCTGTTTGCTCAGCCATGATACCTGTGCTGGAAAGTGAGAGGAATCCTGGGGAAAATCCTTTGGAGCTCAGTTAAGCTTAATGGCTTCTTTATGCCCTAAAGCACCAGAGAATTTGGCAGCTAGAGTTTCCTAAATCCAGTGAAAGTACGTTGGGATGAATCATCTCCATAATTTTGTTCCAATGAATGGAAATGATTTGTGTTTTATCTGCAGAAAAATAAAATTGCAGGTGACTGGGTGCAGAGAAAACCCCAAGTCTCCTCTCCCTGAATAAACATTGAAATGGAGAAGTCTGCTGTCACTGAGTTCATTTATTCTCTTCAGTATCATAAGACATGTTTTTGAATTCCGTACTGGTTTCAGTGCAATTAAAGATCTTGTATTTGGTCCTAATACCGTAAGGATGCCTTTATGGGAAGGCCAGTTTTAAGAAACCAGTAATGATAATAGTAATACTTTGCATTTCTATAACATCTTCCACCTGAAACTCTCAGGGTGCTTCATGAACAGTAACTGATTAAGCCTCACAGTACTCCTGTAAAGTAGGTTTTATTACAAAGACAGTTAAGTGACTTTCTCAAGGACACATGGGGTCATTGTCAGAGATAGGATTAGAAATTAGGTCTCCTGATGTCCAGTCTTTGTTCTAAGCACTACTCCCCCTGGATCCCTCTTTCTCAGTGTGTCAGTGGAGCTTGTGTCAAGGGAT